>NW_005842211.1:1140830-1170611 GCF_000455745.1 Alligator sinensis | reverse complement strand
TGCTTACCACCCTGCTGCCAACAGCACTGGTGACGTCTGCAGGAGCTCCCCACTCACTGCCTCCATGCTCCTGCCACTCCTGCTGCCGTGCCCCACATGCAGCTGGGAATGAGGGTGCTTTAGTGCAAGGGCTGCCTGCCAGCTAGCCCCACACAAGCATCCTCATGCCCCAGCCAGCCCTTCTGTAGCAAATTGAGCTGGAGCAACTCAAGACTGGCAGGCTTGATCCTCAGACCTCCTGCCAGATGGGACTGCTCCTACTGGGCTCCATGTGCTACACATGAATAAACTCTGGAGCTGATTGCTTTGGCATCAGTTGCTTCTGGGCACATGTTTATATGGCGCACCCAGAAGCAAAAAAGTTCAGAGCAATAAACTCTAAAGTTTATTCAAGTGCACTAATTGCACAGGTAGGCACCTTTTGATTGTGAGCATTGACTTCAGTGGACCTTAAGACCAACCTTAAGACTGAGAGTTTGCCTTGCTCCCTTGATTTCAAGTATATATATATATATATATATCATTATTATTCTGCAATATATATATATTGCAGAATTATGTATACATTTTTTCATAATATAAAGGTTTTTTAAAATGTCTGATGATTTTTATAAGCATTCTTGTAGCATGAAAGGCATTTAACTAATCCTGTGCCTCAGGGATTTTACTTGTAACCATTTGGGACCAGGAAGAATTTTTTTCCCCTTCACATATACTACTGCTTGTGGTTTGGGGGTGATTTTTTTACTTCCTCTGAGGCACTGGGATGTTAGTCATAGCTAAGGCTGTCTGAGTTGCTGAGGCTCCAGAGGTTTCTGGATACAGGATCTTGGCTTTTTTCACTCAAGGTCCCTCTGATCGCCAAATGTGGGATTGGGGGTGTTTGTCCTCAGGTCAAACTGGCATACATCATAATAGCTGTGGGAGTAGGTGAGAAGGGAAGTGTTTCTTCTTCTGCAGTGAAGGGCTTGGTCCTTTTCCTAAGATTTTCTGAACATATATTAGCCAACTGCTGTCATTTTCATGACAGGGCATTGGTAGTACCCTCATTACTCCTGGTTTTTACCTGTGACATTTTAGAGGATGTTTTGGATTTTGTTCCTTGTATTTGTAGGCAAGAGTCTGCAATGGCTATTTTGTGAATTCTTCTGGTTAACAAATTCCTGCAAATGCAGAAGACCAGACTTGATGGTCAAAGAGGCACCTTCCAGTTCTACATTCCAAAGTCGAGTAAAAAACAAAGAAGAGATCCACATATGAATGAGGTACAGTGTTCTATATTAGAAATCAATATAATTGTCTAAATATGCCAAGAGTACAAGTCATTTTGGCAAGCAATGAACTATTAAAAAGCAGAACATCAAGGCCTTGGTAGAGCACAAAAACAAAATAGGATATTTGCAACCATGAACACTTATTGTACAGTCTACATTTGCAAAAATAGCTGCACTCTTCAAAGGTTAAAGAAATGTAACTGTTTATAAATATATGGTCACTTGTCTTGTAGGAAATAAATGTATTTGGAAATAAAATATTTTAATTGCAAAGTGCATTGTTCATAAACAGTATAGTAACTCTGGTACTGTAAGTCAGACAGCAGAAATTAAAAACCTTCACCGAACAGGGTTGCTTCAAATAACTTTATATAAAGAATCTGAAAGTCTGGTTTCATTTATTTTTTCTGTCAGTTGTATTGGGTGCTATACAAAGAATTATGTATTTCACAAAAATAACAAAGCCTACATGGTCCTGGCATGAGTACCCCCAGCCTTATACATGTCTAACTTTTATTTTGACAAATATGGTGATTAATTTGTACCAGCCTCTAGATCAAATAGTGACTGGAAGTCAATATAACACAGTCATGTTTTTATAACATTTTTCAATCTGGAATGCATTGTGGATATCTAATATAAGGCACCATTGTTTTTACATACAAGGGATTTACGTTCATGCTGCTCTCATGAGTGCAAAATGCTCTTAATTCACTTTAAAGATGAGGAACCCAAGACAGAGTTGGAGTTAACAAAAGAGGTCTCTGGCAGAACAGAGACCCAAGCCAATCTCTTAAGATACAGGCTAGCAGCCTAAACGCTGAACTATCCTCTCTCATTCACAAATGAGGGTATGCAACTGGAATTCCTCACACTGCCTTACAATAAGGGGAAGGGATTTCTTCCCCCATTGGGGGAAGAATCTGTGTAAGTTCCTTCCCTGAACAAAAAGCTACAAAATCTTTAACTTGTCATATTCAAGAGACAAGACATTAATATCTTTCTAAGGTCTCACCACTAAACTCAATACTCAGTAGCACACATGGATCTTAAATAGCTGCACTGTTCAAAGATTAAAGAAATGTAATTCTTTATAAATATATTGTAATATATTTTGAAGATATATTAATGCTCCTCCAAATGAAGAGCACTTAAATGACTCCTGAAAATTGTATTTAAGGGAATCAAAGTATTTCAGTTATTTGGTTAATTGGTTATCAAAGTATTTCAGTTATAAAACTGCCTTTTTCTTTTTTTGTGCAGCACCTTGCAAAATGGGGACTTGAGCTGTAACTTGGACTCCTGGGAATTACAGAAATAAAAGCAAATAATGCTTAGACTGCTATAAACAACCACCTACAGAAAAGGAGCCTGTTGGATCAAAGTGCTGAAGAAAGGATAGGATTTTAAATTAAAAAGGGCGGGAGGAGGAGGAAGCTTGCAATGTCTCCATTACAACAGGGAAGGACTCCTTAAGCCTGGTTTTTAATGTTGATGTTGGTACATAGATGTCTGGAATTGTTCAGTCAACCACAGATTCTACAGATGCACCTGCACATATATTCACATTTTCTGAGGTCCAGATTGAGACAATCCAGGGAAAGGACTGTCATTCTAAAAGTAATAATTCCATTTCCACTTGCACATGGAAAGCGGAAGGAGATGGATATTGTGCAAGCCTTTGCATGATACAGCATTTCTCCATTCTCTCATACCACCTCAGCTCATATAGACTGCTTAGCTTCTGACAGAGAAGAATCAGTTTAGGATTCACCTACTCCTTACAGCTCCTCTTCCCCTAAGGAAGGCAGAAGTAGAATTCCAGTGGTGCCTACTTATTCTAACTCACACAAGATAGCAATCTGGGCAGGCCAAATAGAAGTAAATGAGGCTTTTACTCCTTTCTCTCTCATATGACACTAAATGGCAAATAACAATCTTGTCTGAGTATCTGGGTACCCAATTTGCACAATATGAGCCAGCAAACCCAGATGTAATGGATGTATCTAAAAATCTGACACACAATCTTATAAAATAATCATCCATAGCCCTACTAGAATACATTTGACTTCAAGCATGAGACATCAACATTTGGATGGAGGCCAAAACCATAACAGAATGTTTGAAATCATGACCAATCATTAAATGGTCTACATTTGACAAAATAGCTGCCCTCATCAAAGATTAAATTGATAGAACTATTAATAAATATATAGCAATTTGCCTTGTGTGGGCAAAATGGGTTAGAATTTCTCCTAGCTGCAAAGAGCATTTTTGTAAATGGTACTGTACATCTAGTACTATAAGCCATTACAGAGCAGATTTTAAAAATATCTTGAGTAAGACATGGAATAGTATAAATCAAGCCTGCTTTATACACGTTTTTTATGAGGAATCTGAAGAGCTGATTTTATTTCTTCTCCCATCATAATTGCACTTGACACAGGGTTACATCTTATGATCACTCAAACTTCAGCTGATGCAGAAGGCAGCTGCCTGTTTGATGCTTAATGCACTGCAAACAATGCTCTGCAGTCTGCACTGGCTTCCGGTTCATTCTTGAGTAGCATAAGTTGGTGCTGCCTTTTAATTTTATTTATTTATTTATTTTCATATAATGGCCTAAATGGTTTGGGTCCTGGATACAATCTACTTCTTCCTGAGCAATGTCCTGTCATTTGTGATCAGAGTCTATGCCTGGAGCAAATGCAATTTTGACAGGAAAGAGCAGTTGGCACCCAGATTTATTTACTTTGTGCTGCAAAACTGATCTTGTTTTCTCAGATTTTTCTTAGGAAAGCAAGTTGACAGGGCTGAGAGTCCAGCCTGAGCTAGGAGATCTATATACCCACTGTAAACTGAAGCTTTTCTTTCAGGCATATACAGGCATTTAGAAATTGAGATCACTGTTGAAAAAAGTAAGCGCTAAATTAGTCTGTGTTTCAGGACTCAGAATACTAGAATCCTTTACATATTTTTTCCGGATAACTATTTTTAATAAACTTTCACATGTATCCTATTTATTTTCTTAACTCTTATGACCATCCTTTATAATTCCCTCAAGCATGTCAAAATTCTAAGCAAAATTCAGATGTTTTCTACCTATTAGGCATCTAAAGTGGTATTTTGGCATCTCAGTACAATCCTATTCTACACTGCTTGAGTTCCTGAAAAACCATTAATACATCTATTACACAACACGACTTCAACTTAGCCTTAAGACTAAGTAACAAAAAATGGAAAGGACCCACCCACCTATTGTATTAATGTTTTTTCAGGGACAGAAGCAAGATGTAATGGGAACGCACTTAGCCTAACAGATAAAATAATATTTGTTCCTCAGTAACTGATACTTGGGTGCTTTGGGTGGTTTTTAAAAATAAAATAAGGGATTCTCCTCTTTTAAAGGGACATTCTTTACAAAACAGATCTTTTCAGTATACATTAAGGGTAAATATGAAGTAAAACCCTGTTTGAAATCTAATGAAAAATTCAAGGTCAAGGAAAAAGAAACAATTGAAGAGTGTGAGCTGGATGTTGAAGAAACATAAATCTAGTTACAAAATATAATTTCCACTTTACTGATCAAAGTTTGGCATCAATAGACTTTTTACCTGGGTATGGCTTCAGAACTGCAAAGATCTTTACCTTGTATCTCTAATTAGCCTGGTCCATTGAAATAGGATGTCATGAACCGGTATCCTAAACCAGCCTCTTCTCCTGACCCACTCTGAAATCAAGAATATCTTTGCATAAAGCTGTGGAAATTGTCTGCTGATTCATTATGGCAGGTGCAGCTTGTTAACCCAAACAGGATATCGGAGGGATGAGTGGGACTTTCTGATAAGAGGAACAGAAAAATAAGGAGGTCCTGCAGGAAACTCTATGAACAGCTAAACCTAACGATAAAGATGTAGCTGAGCACTATCTGCTTGCCCCCTCCCCTCCACCACATTGGTTCTGATTTCTAAATATCCAGGAAAGTAGTGCGTTTGTTTTTGCACAACACACGTAGATTTTGTTTTCAGTGGAGTGGGAACTCATTTGCTCACATCGATACTTCAAGAAACAAAAACTAATTAGATTCTAGTAAGGGTGTTACAATATTATTGTGATGAAGCTCACAGAGATCCATATGAACCATTCTTCCATTCTTTATTCATTCCACAGTAATCTCACTAACAGTACTAACTTTTCAGGTAGAGAGAGCAGATACCAGCAGAAATGTTTGGAATCAAATACTTCCATTTTGGTTTGAATTTACCCCTTAAATTGATTTGCCCATTTAAAAATTACAGATACCTAATGGCTGCTAAGTAGAATAAACATCAGAATGCTTGGTGCTGTTTTCATGAAGAATCCCCTTGATCAATTATTTGATTTGATGGACTTATTTGCCTCCCCCATTTCTTTCTTCGTTCCTGTCACAGCTCTTGGTATGCTGCCCCTTCTGAGGCTGTTTTTTCCAGTCCCCCTATCAAGTGACTAGCCGGGGCTTCTGCTTGTGTCTGTGGACTATGTTCCATTAGTTTTCATGATATCCAGTAGGTCCAATATGCTTGGCACTTATGAGATCTATGGATGGTAAGCAGCAAAACAGAAACAGCTTTAAAATTAAATAATGATTTTATTTGGCAAGAGGTATGCAGCCCTCAGAGAAATGGATTCAAGACATGGACAGAGCTACACACATGATGTCTTACGTACTCCTGATATTTCCCCTCAAGCCAGTAGGTAGTTATGACACAGTCTTGGTCTGGAAGAGAGCAGGTAGCACCAGGTTAAGTGTGCTTACTCCAGATCACTGATTCTCCTTCAGAATGTCTGTCACAGCCTTCAGCAGTAGGAAACCCCTGTTTCTCCTGCTCTTTCTCCATAGCAGATTGTTCAAGAGATATTTTGATCTCACAATTTTCAGCCTTGGCAAGACTGTCTTATGACTAGGGCTGAGTCTAAGAATTTTTGAGGATGTTCTGAGATTGATTCTTATCTCTAGTATTCTTTTGTAGATCCTGATTGGTTTCTTTAACAAGCCTTTTTGATGCAACTCCACACCGAGTAGTCTACAAGAAAAAACAAACATATACACAGACACACATAATATTCACACAAAAAATTGTCCATTCTCGGCTCTTTTTCAACTGCCTTCAATAAAAAGAATAGCCTGATGACTCACTACATTTAAGATAAGATTTCCAAAGCTACCTCGGTGATCTGATGTCCATTTCTAAATATGTGGGCAATCGACACCCCATGACATCATTAAAATCTCAATGTTATTAATATATATATTTAAGACCAATACAAAAATGTTTTTTTGTGTTCTTTCTTTTCAATTTATCCTGCAATTCATAATTGAAGACTTTAGCAAAATATGAAATCATAAGAAACTAATAATATTTTATGGTATTATGTAGGCCTGATACTATGCCATGAAAGCAAAAATTTTTACTATGGTGTTCAGGTGGATCAGACTCTAGATGCTCCAACTGTACCCTAAGCAGCAAACTTATCTTACAGGGGAGATAGCATCTGCATCTTTCTGTTTTGTTTCTGTGTTACTATTTTTCCAAGATGAGTGTCTGACACTAAATTTGGAACTAAAGTTGATCTTGTTGGTTGCAGTTGCCTGATCTGAAGCATTTCATTTGCAGGTTGAAGCGTGGGGTACGATTGCTTGACCTAATAATTTGAAAAATGATTCAAAAGACAAGGAATTTCTGAAAAAGGCCGTGAGATAAGTAAAAATGAAGACTGAAGGATACCTGATTTTCTAGATATACTCCTGGTATCATTTCTTATCCATTCTGTTACACAGAACCTTTTTAGAAAGCAATCAGAATACCAAGAAAAACTACTATACCCCTATTTTGCCTGCCTGGAATTTCCTATTTCTAAATCTGATTCTCCTCAAATGATTATTTCTGTGTATTACTAGTGAAAAGAGGGCTTTGTAAGTGAGTAACTGACTCATTTGAGAACAATGTAAATTACTGTTTCAGTTATTTAAATTTTCTTCTTACATATATATTTTCCTTCTCTCGTGGCTTCTTTCTTGGTATTTTTCTGGGCACAATCTGCTGCATGATATTACCTTTGGTCATAGCGTGTTCCTTATCAATTCTGCCAAATAATCAACCAGCTCAAATACCAGACCTGGGACTCCATCCTCAACTGATTCAGGTAAAATTCTTCATTGATTTTCATTGGGGAGTGTTGCTTGAGCAAGGATTAGAAGAGTAAGTCCCTAGTGGGTGCATGTTTTCATTGGGGAGTTTCCTGTCAAAGTATGAAAAGTACACTCTCTCTATGAACCTTTGGCGGGGGCGGGGGTGAAGCAACATCTAACCAAACCAAAAAAATCTTATATTTCTACCCCCACAGAGAAAAAAAACTGTCTGTCTTTTATGGCAATATTATGGTGTTTCTTATTAAAAGTTGTGAAGTCAATAATAATTTCGAACAGACAGCAGAACACGGCCAGTCAGGAGATTCCATGCTAATTACTACTGACATTCAGTCACCTATCATTCTGATCCTTTGCAGCTTAAACAAAATCAAGGTATTAGCATACGGTGGTGAGACTTTTAAAGAAAAACTCCTAATGCTGCTTTTCAAACAGAAAAATAAGTTTGAGATGGAAGATACTAGATAGAGTACCCAGACCTTGAGTGTATCTGATAATAAACTGATACTGTGTTTGATCTTTGCCAATGGCTGAAATTCTGTCTTATATATAACCTGGTAATGAGATTCATCATGTAATTCCTGCAACTGATAGCAACTAATTAGGTCAAATTAGCTGCACATATGTTACTGGTTCTATTTTGAGTTTAAATCCTCGTGATGGAGCTACCCTCTTACTTGAAGCTGAAATGCTGCTTTGCTTACATTATAGGAAAAAAAACCCCTATTTTATGCTGTGTTGCATTTGCTGTTGCCATCATCAGTTCACTGCCCTATATTAAGACAGCCTTCCATTGGATTGTAATGCTATGTTTATTCTCTTGTCTTTTTTGTTCCCCCTTGCACCCTAAACAATTTGCATAAATCCACTTAATGCTATTTAGCTAACGTCCCCATTGTTACTATAAATAAACGAACTGGAAGTGCAGCTTAGTGAGGCAACTTAATTCTTGTCTCATTCTTCTTTCCTTCTTACACTCTGTCTGTGCTTGTGTGCATGTCAGAATAAAGCAAATACATGTTGTTATCCTTAAAAGGAGGAGAGAAAGCACAAGTCTTTTTAGCTAAGCGCATACAAACACTGCCCCTAAAACACCAATTGTCCTGTATGATTTTAAATGTGTCCAGCATATGAGATTCAGTAAATCAGCTTTCATTTTGAATTCAGGAGAGGAAAATACCTTAATCCTTTCTTACAAGAAAACAGATAAACTGGCAACTTGAAAAAAAATAGACCTGTTTATTAAGGTAAAGAATACCTTATCTTACTAAAATTGAATCTTCTATGTGTCCTTAAAGCCATAAAGAGTATACAAAATGGCAATTCCCAAAATATTTATTCTTTATCTTCGTTTGATTGTCACGGCTATGTGGATTAATACTGTCCAAGTCAGTATCAACTCAAAGGTGACAATATGGTCATTTCTTTCAATGCCAAAATATGAATTAAGCATCTAACTTTTGCAACTTTGTAAAATGAATCGCAATACATATTTTGAAAGAGAGGAGGTAAAGATTTTAAATGCTGACAATGGACACCGCTGGTTATTCCTCATCTGTAACGAATACGGAAAATATGCCAATATAATAGAGCTCTCCAGGACTGGTAGACCTTTACAACACAGAGATACATAAATTGCAATTAATGCTTTTAACTGTATGGAATATCTACAAGCTCTAATGCATCTCTTGTAAACTGGGTCTTTTCACTTAGTCTGAAATATATGTCACTTTTCTAAACAAGGTTAAGTGCTGCTTTTATTTTTCTAATCCTGATTAGTAGGACAGCGCTAGTAGCCCTGGCTGTTTAAGTATTCCAATTAAGTGGGAGAAAGGTCATACATAAGATTGCTTCAAAGGCATTAGATGACACCAAAGGGTGATTACTTTTCCTAAAGGATTCTGACCCATTTTTCCAGAAACACAATATCAAGAAGTTAAACAGAGGCAAGAGAAGGCAGGAAATATTAAAACTAAAAATAACCCCCTTCCTCTCTTCCCCCCACCCCCCAAAAAAAAACCCGAAACAAAACAATGAGCATAATCAAATATTTTAACAAGGATCTCTGCTGGAGGTTTGGAGAGCTCCAAACCTGATCTCTGTTGGAGGTTTGGAGATAATTTTCATATTCAGTTATGGAATTTTGTTAAGTGTATATTGAATCCATCTGCTGTTTTCACTTTGAATGAAATTGTTGTTGATATCAAAAGGGAATCTTCCATTCAGCTTTAATCATTTATACTACTCTAACCAAGCTAAAATCAGCTCTAAAGTGCAATTGCTGTGACTTTGCAAAACTACCACAAAGAAATTAGATGACTCACAGGGCTGGGAACAGGCTCTGGTCCATATCCAACTGTAGTCAGTGGCATTCAAAAACAGTTCACATCTGGTGGATGTTTGGCACCTTAAGAGAAATGAGTTTAGTGGGTTTAGACCAGTGGACAGTTGTCTGTATCACTAAACCCTTCACATCAGGCAATGGTCTCAGGAGAGGATGCCAGAGCTATAATCAGCATGGGATAAACTATAATAAGAATGGAGAATTAACTAACCCTTCCTTTTAGATCAGGCTTGAGGACATGATGGGGGGAAGCATAAATGATGTTACTGCCTATTGGATCTGGGGGAGGGCAGGCAGGGAAGGGAAACAGAAGTTGGTTTATTTCCATTTTGCATCAAGGCTTCCTCTGCTCTCTCCACAATTACTTAAGCACGTTTGTTGCATTCGCTTTGTCTACTGTGTAGAAAGAGGACTTCATTTTCCAGTGTCCTGACCCTTCTTGCCTCACAGGATATGAGCAATTTATACCAATTTTAATCATTTTTTTCCATTTTAATAATGAAAAGTTACTCATATAGGGAATAATTCAAAGCTCTCTGAAGTCAACAGGAGCTTTTCCATTTGATTTTATTGGGCTTATAGACTTTTGCGTGCCTGGCCTCTGGAGCTGTGTTAAAGTGTTTAAGCTCCCTACACAGTGCATTGGGAGCATTAGAAACCTTCTTAAAGGATCCAAAACAACCCAACTGGCTGTGTGTGGAGCTTAATACTAGCTTGCTCATATTTGCCAAATGTGTTTGCCAAAATGCCAAGGGCAAAGTCAAGTCTCAAATCCAGTCCTCAGAGAAAGTACCTGTATCTGCATAACCTCAGGCCTGGAACCTCCCCTGAAGGTAGAAACCTACACATCCTACTTTTAAAGAACTGAATAGGACCTGTTTGTTTTTTTTAGCATGGGAGTAGTGGTGTGCAGGGAGGTGCCCCCACATTATTCAATAATCTACCTGCCCAGGAAGTAGGAGACCCACATTCAACCTGCTTCTCTCTCTGAGGAGATTCAAATCCACATCTCCCACCTCCAGGAGGGTGCCCTAACTATATGCTATTTTGCAACGTGCTCTATATTATTCTGCATGTGTGCACTTTCCATCCTTCCTCTTGAAGTTGGCTGATGTACAAAAACAAAGAATTCAAGATTATTGGGCCAAAGAAAAATCACCTGTCTATAATCTAGAGAATGGGGAACTCACCCAAGAGAAAGGAGATTTGGATTCTGGTCCCTTACCAAAAGATTGTTTATGCATTTTATTCAATGACTGTAACCACATTTTGTTGAAAGCCTGACCTTGTCAATGTTTGTTAGGTATATTCTCAAAACACCTACTGAATCAAGCTGTTCAGGTATCTAAACTCCATTTACGTTTCATTTTAGGCACATACAGCCCTTTACTGAATCCAGCCTATAATGCATAGGTTTGTGAGCATGCCCACACACAATGGAAAATGGAGTCTGTTCACTTTGTCCAAATTTTTTCATAAAAGTTAAAGTATTGTATTTGTCTCTGGATAAAAATGTTAAAATATACCTGTCAAAATTTTGTATTTTTAATAATCTAATGTATAGACTTTATACACTATGCATGAAATAATCCCTGTGTGCCCTATTCCACGACTTCTATGACCCTTTTTATGAGTAACATTATTTTTCTCCCATTACTCTACGCAACAGTTCACATAAATAAACTGTACAGTATATCTAAAAGAAAGAAAAGGCTGACCTCAGGAGACATGAGTCAGCTGACAGATCTGCGCTATACAGCATTTGTTTTGGTACGACTACTGGGAAGCTCTTCATGTACCCTATACGCACTACCTTTCCTTTCACCTCGTCTCCTAGCTCTGAACTATTCAGAGGGTATGACACATAACTCTAAAATATTAGTATTCTTTGAAATGGTTCAGCATGGTTTTTTCAAATGGATCCTCAAAGCATGTTTATTATCAAGGGATATTTTTAATATGAGCAGTATTATGCATACATTTATGATAATAAGTACAAGCTATGATGGCTGTCATAATACTTAACAATTCAGCTTGTATTATTTTTGTCAACATTTAAAAAGAGACACACCTATAGTTTATATTAGGGGTATTCCAACAGTGCCAGTAATTGTGTATTCTGAATCTAGGTTGACTAACTCACTTGGGCTTAAAAAGCAATGAAGACAAGGCACATTATGCTTTTAGTTGGTAAATCAAGTTCAAGACAATAAAATAAGCTTCAGTTTGAAGTCAGGCTGCTAACTTAAGTTAAAAGCTCAATTGCCATGTCTTCACTGAAGTCTTAACTCAATTTGTGCAATTGAGGTTAGCCAACTCAAGTTAGGAACATGCTTTTTTTTGCAATGACAGTCCAGACTTCAAGAGAGAAAATAATGATTACAGCATGGAGTCAAGGTGGAAGGCAGTAGTACTGTGGACCCAGAGGAACATACATCACTGAAACAGTGCTTGAGTACCTTATCATGGAAGATCCCTAACTAGGGGCACTGTACCATATGTGTAGGAGTACCAGGGCACAGAAAACATAAAAAGCCACTGTCTTCTGGGATTCATTAATAAGCACAAGGGGCACTAAGAAGCCTTCCTTTTTTGGATCCTGCTTCCCTTCCTCTCTTGCTTTGTTCTCCTTCCAAGTACATTGAATAGATCACTTTTTTCCTGAGGCTACTCTGCAAGGGGTGAGTTAAGGTTCAGAGATAATCCCTTCATAACAGTTTGCATGTGCATGTGTGTGCGCGTTTTATTAATAAAATAGCAAAATCCCAAGTTTAGGAGAGGACTGCATAAACACCATTGCAATACAAAGAAATAATAAGTAGAGCAACCCAGTATTCCCATACTCCTCTTGAAATTGTTCTCTCCTGTATGAAATAAGCTGTTAGCAGCTTTTGCTAAAAGAATAACCTTATGTATATTTGATGTCATTGCTAAATGGTATTATACTTGTTATTTGCAAATTATTGAAGCTTGCATCTGTTTCTTCTACCAAAGGTTTGGCCTAAAGGTTTATTTTAATGGCCCATTAACCTCCCACCTGGCTATTTTTGTTTCTTGCTCTAATGTCTATTTACATATTTCATTTAGAGATATGAGGCCCTTTCCATGATGTACTTTAAGAGATTGTGGCTGGTATTTCGATTGATTATGCATATCTGGCTGTTTATTTTAAAAAGACAAACTATTTCAGGGTTTTATGTCTCCACTTCCCTATATTTCTTCTTGTAGATGAGGGAGACTATTGTCTGCTATGACCGACCATACTATCAGTGCCAAACAATGAATTTTTGGCCTTTTTCCCTCTCACCATTTAATCCTATTTTTAATCTGTTTGATTTTATTATTTGTTATTATATTATTTGCATATAAATTTGCTCATTTTGACACACTCAGGGGCTCACTGCTGGCAATATGACTACATGTGAAAGTAGCTTTTAGTTCACAGTGGGCGCATCTACACATGACGCTACGCTGCCATAGCAACATGCTATGGCATTGTAGCATTGACAGTCACAAAGCATGATGCTACATGATGCAAACCACCATAGCAAAATGTTCCCTCATTATAGCGATGCAGGAACTAAAAATAACCATGTGCAGTACACACTGTGCAGTATGTACTGTTGTTGTGCTGACATTTAGGCGCTATAGGGACACATGTAGATATGCCCAGCTTGGATATTTAGGTATCAAAAGTATGAGCTGGTAGAGTAGTCACATGACACCTCACTGCAGGATGGTTCCATCACAGACTAGTTCCATGTTAATCATTCAGTTTCCATAAAATAATATTTTTAAAATATTTGTATTCTACTTGTAAAAAAAACTACCAGTGAACACAAATAAATTAGCATCTTCTTTTATACAGCACTGACACTGTGCTTGGTACTTAAGACCTAAGGCAGAACTCTGTACTGAAGTTTAAATATCCAAACAAGAGATATACCAGAGTGATGCAATTTAACCTTTGCCCACTTAGTCCACTTCATTTCAATATATTAACACAGCTTAATCCCAGTCCTTATCCTGTTAGCCTTTTTAGGGCCATGTTGCATGTTAACCTTAGTGTGTTTTAAATGCTCTTAACATAGGAGATTCTGTTCATGAAGCAGTAAAACACATGCTAAATATGCTTATATTGTAGCAAAGTTATGACTTTTTGCATGAAAAGTATCTCCAGATTGTATTATGCACCCTCATTATTTCAAGTTTCCAAAAACGTCCTTTACACCCATCAGAAAGATGTTGTAAATGAAACATAAAAATACTTGTTCAGCTATCATTGGACTGTTGCCCACAGATAATACTAATAAGAGAAAATTTGTCATCCTCACCTAGCTGTGACATCAGCTAGGGACCTCTCTGCTATACCAGTTCTCCAGGTGGGATGAGGAAAACCACACGTCAGGAGATAGGATCTGGATCTTTCATTTGTCGAGGTTCCTTCAGGATCAAGATGCAAGTTGGATGCCTGCAGCCCTGGAGGGCCCTGGGCCTTAGACCAACAATACCAGGCCTTGAGAAGTTATTAAAGGCAGCATTAATTTCTTTAACAACATGTACTGTTTTGGTAACAGAAGTTCTGTTAAGGTAGAAGTGGAAGAATAATTGATGTGTAATGGTAAAAGATACCATCATGCTGTAAACAGAAATATTCAAAAAATAAAACCAACTGAATTAGAGTATTGTCCCTGGAAAAAAAAAACCCAGCAAACAGTTATTTCATGAAGTATTCCACTGAATGCAAAGAAAGAGCACTACTGATTTTTAGTCTGAAAACTAATTACTTGGATCTCCCACTAGGTTTTAATTTGGAAACAGAAAGAGTTCACCCCTCCTACACAAACAAAACACTTTGTATGCATCAGAGAACCTATACCCAGTAAGTTGTTACGATATAAATGTGAACGAGACTGTTCTGGAAAAAAATAGTCGCATTAGTCTATTGCAAAAATTCAAGACTGGTTACATACACAGCAGTAGTAGTACTGCCTGTGGAGGTTCTATGGGTTACAGAATATCTGTTCTTTTCAATCTTCATGTCATAGTTTTCATTAAGCAAAATACGCCATCCCAAGGAGGTATGTTATTATGAGTAACTTTATATACACTGAACTGCATAACTGCATAACAGTATTTGCAAGAACACTGTCTATATAAATATCTTTCACTCTTGTTGTCAGTAGTGAGCTGTAGTTCTTTCCAAAAGATTACCCCATCATTTTGCTTTAGACCAGGGGTTCCCAAACTGTACTATGTGTACCCCTTGGGGTATGCAAGAAATATGGGGGTATACAAGAAATTGTGTAATGGCAGATGTAATTCTCCTTATAATACTAATTGGCATTTCAGGGGTTAAAATATAAAACATATTCTGATAGGGGTACGCAGGCGGCTGGTAAATATGGAAGGGGGTACACAATAAGAAAAAGTTTGGGAATCTTTGCTTTAGACCAAAACATTCCCGAAGTTTCAGGTATTCCAGAACAGTATACAAACAAAACCACAGGTTTTAATAACTTAGACCAGTAAGGGCCAACCTTTTTGGCAGTCATGCCACAAATTAAGCCATGTGCCCTTCCTAAGTGCCACTATGATCACTTATACCTCATAATATGTTCCCCCACCTCTCACTCCTCCATCTCTAAAGCCTATTATGAACTGAAGTTTCCAATTTCTATAATGGCTCAGGAGAAATATGGGAATATCCCAAAGCATATAATACATTTCACATTCAAAATTCTCTCCTTCAGCCTCTGCAAGTTAAGTTTTGTCTCAACTTTCAAGGCCTGCTTGCTACAATCAAGTATTGTTTGGTCACAAGGGATAAATAACTGATTTAGCCTCCTTCCTCTCTTCCTCCTTGAGATATGCACAGTGGAGTTGGCTGATTCTTCTAATGAAATAGGTGTTACCAACCAAACATTTCACAAATGTGAATAAGGGTGTTACTCCTTTAAAAACTGCAGTCCAAAAAAGTGATAATAGGAAACACTGTAACTGCAAAGATATTAAATATAGAAAACACCTTTAAATGCATCAACCATATCCAAAAATGTTTTGCTACATTTGCTAAAACAAATAAACAAACTAAATGTGATAAGACAATTAGTCTTCAAATTAGGACAGAACTACATACGATATAAGGCAACTGTTTTTTAAAAAGTGCTTCTTTTCAGGAACAAGCATACACATAATAGACAGACTAGTTACAGAACATGGATTATGTGAAATTCAGGGATTTTTTTTTTACTGAATTCAATGGGAACAGTTCTATTTGAAAAAAATAATTCTCTTTATAAAATTTGTACTAGAAAATAATAAACTTAGAGGGGAAAAAAGATAAAAATCAGTTTGTATTATAGTTGGTAAAACAGTACTCCAGAGACTAATGACAGTAGACAATGTCTGCAAATCTTGTCACATACAGTGAAGAGCCAGAACATAAAAAGAGATGTAAGCAATTGGTTAGAGTATGCTTAGGTCATACATGCTTTAAAACACCTTTAATAAATATCAAAATATCATTTTCTGTGACACAAGTAGCTTCCTAAATATCACCCTGCTGTTTAAAAGAAATGCTCAACTAGAATCCTAGTCTATTAAGTAATTTGGGGTGGTATTGCAGCTCCTGAGTCTTGCTGCTAGGTCCTTACTTTCACATTCTGGGTTTTTCTTTCCTTTTTTTGTTTTTAAACCTTGATATAGAAGAAAAGCATTACTGAAAACAGGGGTAAGGGGACTGACTAAATAAGTTCAAACCTCTTTTCCCATACACACCCTGTTTTTAATCTTATAGCACGAAAAATAGACAGAATTTCAGAGTGAATTATTATTCATGTGATGAAGGGAAGCAGCAGAGAGATGAGAGAGAAAATCTGTCCCTCTTAAATTAGTTAAAGGACCTAGAAAAGTGAGTACACACACACAAAAAATCACAAATGGGTAAAATAAAATATGGACTGACTTGCACAAGGTCACACCGGAAAACACTGGGAGGCCAGGGAACAGGACCCAAATTTTCTAACTTCTGATTCAGGTCTCCAGCTACTAGGTATACTGCATATGGCTATATTTTTCAAGATATAAAAGCTAGTGACTGAAAAACTACAAACCTGCTGTTGCAAGGATGGGATGGGTATGCATGTGATTGTTCAATTACTAGCACAATGGAGTTGTGCCCCATTACTGGAGTTTCTTTACACAATTGCAAAACAAATAATAATGTATTATTACAAAGTAGCTGAAACCCGCAAAATATTTGCAATTAAATTTTTGTTGCAAAAGTATCTCTTTAAATACGGGAGTTTTAGTTATCCTTTGACTGAATATTTTAACAAAATCAACACTTCTCAGCCTTGAAAAGGTTACATAAAGCTGTCCATGTGTAAACACAGGCTTAGGAATATAAATACATATTTTGTCAAAAGTCTGACCTTGTGACTTGTTTATAGTCACAGAATAAGAGGGCCCTTGTAGATGTGACTAGGGGCTGTTGTACAGTGAAGAAATTCCCCCCTATTGTGGTTTAACTGCCCTTTTTACTTATTTAATTGTGTAACAGTGTACATGTTTGGCAGCATATTATAGTTACATTTTGTAACAGTGTACACATTCAGTGGCGTATTTCGATTTAAATGACTTTTTTATATAGTAAACTAAAACACATCCCATGTATTTTAGTTTGCTATGTAACAAATTACAGTGATACACGTGTACCAGGGCCCTATCCAGAGAATGTGGCAGGGACAGTGCATGGGGCATTGGAAGCTTGGGCATGCTTGGGGACACTTGGGCTTTTCAGGCTTCTGGTGCCCTGTGTACCATCCCTGCCATCTTCTCCAGCTGCCAGCATACCCAGCCACCCTCCTGCCACCTTCCTGAGACAGCCAGCTCATTCCTGGGTGGTCCCAGGTGGCAGGTAGGCAGTGGGGATGATGCACAGGGCACTTGAAGCCCGCCAAGGCTGAGCTCCCCCGAGCACACCTGGGCTTCCAATGCCCTGTGCACCGTTGGATCCGGCAGGTGTTGCCTGCAAGCTGGGGCTGCATCCATGCAGCTAGCACCCCACCTGGGTAGCCCCAGAGGGCACCACTTCCACAGAGGGAATCACTGGCCCCCCACAGCTCAGGGGCTGTGCAACTTGAAGGCAGCTCATGCAGGCAGGCTCTGTCAAGGAGAGAAAAAAAGCAGCAAGGGGCCTGAACTTTTTCTTTTTTTAATGTTTTTTCTCGGTGCCTGCCTGTGTCTCCCATGGCCAGGGAGCAAGCTCCTGGTGGGTTGTGCAGCCACCACTGTGGAGGGAAGCAGCGCGGTCCCCCGCAGCTCAGGGGCTGCACAACCCACCGGCAGTTCACTCCCCAGCCGCGGGAGACGCAGGCAGACTCCAAGAGAAAAAAAAATTTCAAAAAAGATCAGGCCCCTTGCTATTGTTTCCACTCTCCCCCACTCTTCCCATGTTTGGAGCCTGTTCATGGAAGCTGCCTCTGGGTCATGCAGCCCCTGAGCTGCAGCGGGGTCGGTGCTTCCCTCCACAGCAGGGTGCCAGTGGGTGGGTGCTGCCTGGGGGACTCTGACACTGTGGAAGGAAGTGCCAGAGTAAAATGTCATGCCAGCAGCTCATATAGACACAGGAGAGGCAGGCAGGCTCATGGGCGGGGGGAAGGGAGGCCAGGGGGAAAGAATTGGGCCCCTCACTGTTTCCCCTACCTTTTTGACAGATCCTGCCTGCTCCATGGCAGGGGTCCCCAATGCTCCATTCTAGCTCTTACTTGCCTGCCTGGATATCTGTTTGAAATGCCTCAGGATCTCTAATAATAATACGGATATTCTGTCTGCCCAGAGCACTCAGATTGGTTGTGTCGGCAGTCAGTTACAATGCTTACTGAAGGAACCAATTATAGTGCTACGAACAGACAGAATAAGCCTATTATTATTATAGATACTTCCAAAATGTACCTTCTGTCTACCACTGTTTGACCTACTATGCATTCAAAGAACAACAGTCTTCTGCTCTTAGTCCTGATTCATCAACCTTTTGGGGGAGGATAAATAGAAAAGTAAATAGAATACAATTTCAGTTTTGGTTGTCACCCTTCAACTTCATGAGAGTTCAAAATTACTTTACTAGCAAGAAGCTGCATATTAAGTTGTGTTTCCAAATCAGTGTCACTTTCCTGATGCTCAAAAATCCTCCAAAGGCTTGCTGTTCCCTGTTGTTCTTAATTTTTATGCGCACACATCTTTGCCAGAAGCAGTGATTTAGAAACTGTGTTCATAGCCAGTACAACACATGCAGAGATATACACAGAAATGATCACAGAGAGATCTGTCACAGGAAAGTAGGGTAGTATGTGAAGCAACTTGTGCTACTTTTGTTGCATGTATAGATATGATTATTTTGAGCTATTTATGGAAGTTGTGTCATGAAAGGAAAAAACAGAACACATTCAACTTTTGTGTACCACTCTTTGCCTCTGATATAAAGAACAGCTATTTAAAAAGCGGTCTTCAAAATCTGAAACAGTTTGTCTAACAAACATGTATTTTAAAACTTCCTTTTCTTAATCTACTCACAATTATATGAAGAATGTCAATAGAGATATATCAGTGTCTAGCATTATGGTGTATCTCTGGAACTTCACACGGAAGGACAACATCTCTCCAGAATAGCAGCCTTCTCCTTTGGCACTAATCTCATTATGTTATTATTACATCTATAATTGGATGTATCATACAATTAAGAGCTGACATATTGGGTGGATTATTCTGTGTGAATTTCCCAAGGTAGGAGAGACTGACAGCTTCTATAATCACATCCTGTTGACAGAGACAGAAAAGAGATCATCACGTATTCATTCAAAAGGGATCTCGTCTCTCTTTCGCAACGTTTTGTAAAGCCACAATCTCTTAAGAAATACACACGTGGTCCAACCCCTTACTTTGCAGCAGTTGTTTTACTTTGTCTGTGCTATTTCTGGAGAGGGAGAATGAAGGAGCTCTCTCCCCTTTGAAACTTAGTCTGTTGATATCCTAGAAACACAGGGTTAACCCTTGGTACACTGAAATCTATGAGAGTTTGATTACTTTTTTAGTGAAACCAAGATTTCATTCTTAGACTTAGATTCTCTCATTTGGGCTGTATCTTGTGATGCAACTGATGTCAAAGGTCTGCCTAGACTTAGCAACCTGGGCAAGCTTAATTAAGCCATGCCAGTTCTTGTAATCAACAGGAATTATTGTGAAATGTGCTTTGTTTCACATCTGGCCACTTTTGACTCTCCAGCCTGAATGATCAGGTGTCTATGTATATTTTGGAGTCTGGACCAGTTCTCCTGGAGCTCCATACTGTACCTGAAACTGTTTGAGGAAGGAGTAAAATTTCATCCAATTAAACTTACTATTAACAACATGCTGAGAGGCAGCTCTTGCAAGCATAACTAGATGCAACTTCCTGGGCTCCAGCTCATATGGCTAGTCTGACAAGATGGTACAGCCAGGGACTGTTTGTTTATCTATTTACATCAGCTGGCATGCACCCAGGTTAAAAATCTGGCACTCCCTGTCTCTCCCTCTCAAATTCCTAAAGCCTAATTGATCCAAAACAAGGTTAAAACAAATTCCAAATTTTATAATTTGCATCATTTTAGTCACAGAGATAGTAGGAAATTAGCAAAGTGAATCACAGAGATTGAAGTCTACAGTGTCTGGAAAGGGCAGGTAATTGCAGTCCCAATTTTTTAATTTAGTTTTATTAATGCAAACATTAACTTTTTAACTTAGAAGGTGCTCATTCTGTTCCTCCTACCCAGCCAATCTCAATGGAGAACAGAAATGAGAAGAATCATACCTTGGTTTTGTTGTGGGTTCTAATTGAAATCTGAAGCAATAAAAGGCAACAACTCTCAGCTAGGGTTCAATTAACCCCCTGCAGACAGAGCTACAGGTATTTACCACAACCCTAATGAGAAAGAGCTTTACCACTTTATCTAATAATGCACAGATGATTGGCTAGTTGGGAAAGCCCTTGATAGTGTAATTTAGCTCAATTTATAAAATAAAATCTAGAAATATTGAAGACACTGAAAATGTGACTTACAAGCAATGACATGCTAAAATCTATAACATTGTTCCACATGATATTAATGGGAACCCAGGTTTTTTTTCATAGATTCATAGATGCTAGGGTCGGAAGGGATCTCAACAGATCATCAAGTCCAACCCCCTGCCTAGGCAGGAAAGGGTGCTGAGGTCAGATGACCCCAGCCAGATGCCTATCCAGCCTTCTCTTAAAGACCCCCAAGGTAGGGGAGAGCACCACCTCCCTTGGAAGCCCATTCCAAATTTTGGCCACCCTTGCCGTGAAGAAGTTTTTCCTGATGTCTAGCCTAAATCTGCTCTCTGTCAGTTTTTGACCATTATTCCTTGTTACCCTAAAAGGCACCCTGGTGAACAGAGCATCTCCAGTTCCTTCCTGCACACCTCTAATGAATTTGTAGGCAGCCACAAGATCACCCCTCAGCCTTCTCTTGCTGAGGCTGAAGAGGTCCAGGTCCCTTAGTCTCTCCTCATAGGGCTTGGCCTGTAAACCCTTAACCATGCGAGTGGCCCTCTCTGGACCCTCTCAAGCTTATCCACATCCTTCTTAAAGTATGGCACATAGAACTTGACGCAGTACTCCAATTACAGTCTGACCAATGCCGCATAGAGGGGAAGTATCACCTCCTTGGATCTATATGTCATGTATCTGCTGATGCATGATAAAGTGCGGTTAGCTTTGCTGATGATTTCGTCACACTGACGACTCATATTCATCTTGGGGTCCACTATGACTCCGAGATCTCTTTCCACTTCTGTGCTGCTGAGAGGGCCATTCCCAGCCAGTAGGTGTGCTGGGAATTTTTATGCCTTAGGTACAGCACTCTGCATTTGTCCTTGTTGTACTGCATCCTATTGTGTTCTGCTCACTTTTCCAACCTGTCCAGGTCTGCCTGCAATCGTTCCCTACCCTCTGGAGTGAGCACTTCACTCCACAATTTAGTATCACTTGGACAGAGTACACTTCACGCCCACATCCAAGTCACTGATAAAGACATTGAAGAGTCCAAGGACCGAGCCTGTGGGACCCCACTACCCACATCCTTCCAGGTCGATACTGACCCATCTACTACTACTCTCTGAGTGTGATCCCCAAGCCAATTTGCTACCTGCTGGACCATGTAAGCCTCCAAGTCACAGCCTCTTAATTTATTTATGAGAATGGTATGAGATACGGTATCAAAAGGCCTTCCTAAAGTCTAAGAAAATGACATCCACCTCTACTCTTGCTTCTAGGCATTTTGTGACCTGGTCATAAAACGAAACCAGATTAGTCAGGCATGATTTGCCTGCTATGAATCCAGGCTGCTTGCCCTGCAGCATTATTTTTCCCACTAGACTTGCACAAATATGATCTTTAATAATCTTTTCAAAGACTTTTCCAAGAATGGAGGCGAGATGAGACTGACTGGCCTATAATTACTCGGATCCTCCTCCCTCCCCTTCTTGAAAATAGGGACCACATTGTTTTCAGTTTGATAGAACTTGAAAGGTATTTTATTTAGTGGTCCTGAAGAGAGTGGGTTGTGTGGAGGTATTTAGGCTGCACAGCTTTGGGAAGTGGCGTGGTTGGTATTTAAGTGTACTGATGTAACAATCATTTGTTGAGGGTATGGTTTTAATTTAGTCTGTCATCAGCTTGCTGGCAACTATGTATGAGAGTGCTTTACCCCTGTGTTAAGTGGAAGACAATCCAAAGTAGTTTAGTCCTATATGAAAGAGAAGTAAGTTACTGAAGTTTAGCTTTCACTTTACTGTGAGTTAAAAGTGTCCACATGGGCAGTTTCACCCATCAGCTGCTTGGCCACATCATCTTTTAGTGAAAAGATTGGAAGTTTGCAGATTTGTTTGGGGTTTTTTTCTGTACCCAACTCTGTCACAGATTGAGTGATCTTGCCCAAGTCACCTACAATACAGATATTTATCTACTTAACCGAGGCATTGCACAGCTTAGGATAAGAATGTGCTCGAGAAAACCACACAGGAGCATGATGTACAAGCCCTTCTGGTGTCCCAGAAATTGCAGAAGGAGCCTGCAAACTGTACCACCCATACCATAGTAACAGCTTGCTTCAGAGTGTATAAACCATGCTCCTCAAAGATTTGTAAGCTGGGAAATATGTGGAGTTTCCAGTTTTCAGAGTAATAGAGCTGATGGAGTTTATGAGTATCAGGATTCAGATTTCTGCCAAGAAATCTGATGAGATTATAAACTTTTCAAGTTAGGTAGTGGAAGCGATAAAATCTACATACTACCCAGCTCTCTGGGTAGGCTGCGGAGTTTATGAACATTAGTGACTAGTTTAAAAACTTTATAAACACTTCAGATTTTTTGGTAGAATTATTTTCAGGATGTAAAAATGAAAATTTCAGAAGTTTAAGACTACTCTCTCTCCAAGGTATAAAAGGAAACAACTGAAAAAGGACTTGGCAGATCAGTTTATTAAAACATTTGTATAAATTCCATATACTTTTATTACCTTCCAAACCCAAGTTGAGCAGACAAGGCAGTGATGAAAATTATTTTTCGAAAACAGTAAGACCATACACAAAAAGTTTCAAGCAGGTGATGGAAAAGAGCAAATGAAAAATCCATTTTTCACTCCCATTCTAACAATTACAACCCTAATTATGCATGTATTGTTGTTACACACCATGCAGGGGAAAACAAGATGACACATGTAAAGTGTTGTTGCTGCTCTAAACCACACACACATCTGTAGGCACCTAACTTGTCTTTCCTTATAAATGACAACCAATTCAGGGGTTTCCAATAATTTTCCTGTTTTCCTTAATGCTCCCACAGACATCTCATTTGTCCACCTCTCCTTGTTTGTAGTGGCTGATATAACTTCAGTTAGCTGCTTCTCTGATTCTTTTGTCCGAATGCCTTCAGCCCATTAGTTGCTCATCCTTGCAATCCAGGAACCAGCAATTTGTTAGGATTCTTTTAACTATTATGAATAGTTATTTTGCAAAAGGAAAATAATGCCTCATTTGATGAGTTTTAATTTTTTCTCTGGCCACAATGTTATAAGTGTGCTTTATTTGCAAGGACAGAAACATTTTGTCTTATTGACTAACAAAACAGATGCCATTAGCCCACCCACTGATTGCCATAAGTCATCAAAATCTGCAAAGGAGATGGCACTGCAAGATCTCTCCCATGGGATTTTTCCTACATGACATAGGTACAGAAGAATTTTTTGCACCAGAGTGCGACTACTTTGTGTTCCCTGCTGAGCACCACATGAATACTTGCAGTATCAAGGCCTTTTAAGTTTTTCATCCTTCACTTGCATATTTGATCAAAATAGTGTCTCTCACAAATGCCATAACATTATAGATAGGTTTCTACTGTGCTTAAAAATTTGCAAGTACACATTTGGGTATAAACAATGATAGTATAACAGGGACAAATTTGGCTCTGTCTCTGTAGCAGGTAAGGGATAACTATAAGCTTTTTAAACTAAGCACACATAGAGTTAAAAGGAATTGAGAGATGAACCCATATAACATATTTGGGATGGAAAGCTCAGAACAGTTGTAATAAGTATACAGAATTCAGATTTTATTTTATTTTTTTTTACATTTTATTTTAAGGAGAGAAGGCATAAAGTTTTTTTCCACAATAGTCATAAACATTAAGCTCTTTCCAAGTCTGAGAAGGTTTTATTCATAGTGGACATACTTGGAGGTAGTTTACATATTTATTCTCCATGCTTGTGATTTGATTTTCATCTTTGAAGCAGGACTTGCACTTTTAGAAAAAAAAAAAAATCTTGCTTCCCCCTCCATTGCTACTGTACAATAAAATACAACTATAGTGCTGTGGGATTTTTACATTTTACTGACAAAGCAAAGGTTGAATCATATACAAAACTGTTTTTGTTTGCTTCTTGAAGAACATATCACAGTCATCATATCAAATGATACCTAGGATTATAGTTGTCATTACAAGACCATTTTTGTTGTAGTATATAGGCAGAGAAGTGTGTTTAAACCACAGGCCTCAAGGGGAACTAGAACATGGTAGTTTGGTGGAACAGTATAAGGCCTTTAAAGTTTCAGCCTTCATCTTCTACAGTGGGCTACCAGTATGGAAAAGATATCAAAATATGGACTCAGTAATTCCAAAATTAAAAGAGTAAATTCCCAAATCTTGCAGCTCTCTTGGCATGGAATCCTAAGGCAGCTCAACCTGGTTACAGGGGCCCATTGAGCTGGCGTATTTTATTATCTTGAAAGTGCAACATTTGTATTATCCTTGCTGTTTCAATATCACTAAACCAAGCAATACTGGCTACCTTAGACAAGAGCTGTCCAACTGGCAGCCCTCAAAGGGTTAACACACAGCCCACAGGCTCCGACTAGGTCAGCCACTCCTCCCCCAGTTCCTTCTGCTCTAGCACCAGGATATTCAGGCTGTTCTTCTCTCATCTGGCTTCTACTTCCTGTCCTTGGTTTGGGGATTTGGGCAGCATAGCAGGAAGGGGCTGGAGCACCCATGCTCTTAGTGTGCCAGGGTAGGGGCCTGGGCTATTTGTGCTATGCACATTCAACAAAAGGGGCTGAGCTGCCCACACTGCAGCTGGATGGCATGCACAGCTAAGGGGTTGGGGAAGACAGCCCAGTTCCTGGGTGGGAAGGAAGTAGGGGAAGGCAACCTGTGTGATGAGGGAAAGGGGGGCTGCCTGCCCACCTGCAAGTGTGTCACTCAGCCCTTGGGTATGTGGCTTGTGCTGTGGGCCCCCAGCTGCCAGGAAGTTGGACTTCCTCTGCATTAGCCTCTTCTAAGCTTTTCCATATCGGAAGAAGTGTGACCAAGCTACAAAGTTACTTAAAATTGAGCTTTCCCAAAACCCAAAGAGATTTGGATCCAAGGCTCTAGTCTGAGCCCATTTAAACTGAAACAAGTTCTCTTTTTATTTTCTCCTTTCTGAAAACTGTATAATCTAAAGTAAAGCAAGCATCTTCTCCTAAAAGGAGCAAGGAAATACAGCCTAGTAAGTGAAAAGAAAAAGGAAAGATTGCCACAGTTTGGTTGTAGCATTTGTATTGAAGTCATCAAGTTATGTTTTATGTCACATCATGTTACCTCTTCCTGGGAAGAAGCATCTGGGGAGGTAGAGTAATAACAGGAAAGTTATGATATGGTACCACCATATCATACCACCATTCTAAAGCAATCCATCCTGAAGAAACAAGTCTAGAGCACAGGTAAAGAGGGACACCTACACTCTCACATAAGATTCTTTGCCTGCCAGCCTCCTGAAATGCCCATCTAATTCTGGAATATTAGGCAGCAAGCAGGGCAGGGGTGCACCATATAGACTAAATCAGAGATGCATATGAAGCTTATGGCAGATGCCAGCAAAGCATCTGATGAAGTTAGCCATTGCTTTCAAAACTTAGGCATCTCTGAATTATTCAGCCTAGGGGTGTCCAACTCATCTGGCCCTGTAAACTGATGAGTGCTGAGCTGGTCTGCAGACTGGATTAAGCCCACATACTGGCCCTACAGGCTTGACCCAGTGCACACAGCATGCAGGGTTGCTCCACAGACGGTGTGTGCTGTATGGGGAACCTGCACCAGCCCAGCCCTGTGCACTGGTCCCAGCATGTTGGACCAGACCCTGATCTAGCATACAGGGCCAGATCAGTGAAGGGCCATATGTAGCACATGCCCTGAATTGGCCCCGCTTGCTGCACACAGCCTTTGCTGGACTGGCCCCATGCATTGCATGCAGTATGCTGGTCAGTTTAAGACCCAAAGGCAGCACTGTAGACCAGATGATAGGGCTCCATGGGCTGGATCTGGCCTATGAGCCATATCATTGACACCTCAAAGTTAGTGTATAAGGTGCAACTCTGCCCTGCCTTCTGTCTGGCTTCAGACTAACACAGCTAGCTACCTCACTCTGAAGTATTAGTTTGGGTTGTCTATGGCCTCACTGAAATGGGGAGACATAAGACCTATATTTGGGATACATGTAAGAAATCTTTATAGAACAAGTTAGTTCTAACAGTAGGAGCCTCCACCCAAAACTAAGCTGGATACATGACCCATATAGCTGGAGGAGTTGCACTGGTATGTTTAGGAAAGATAAGTAGAAAACCCAAAGAATAAGAAAGGAAATGCAGCAGGGAAGCACCAGAAACAGTCAGAGAAGCACTGGAAGCAAGGCTGAAAGATAAAAGCTGAGAAAGAGCAATTTTGTGCCACATGCTAGCTAGCTAGGGATTTAGAGCCGGGAGAGAGAGAGAGAGAGAGAAAACCCGCAAACCCAATTTCTTCATGATCTTTGATTCTTGCTGAGTAGATGACAGCAGGATTTCATATAGTTTTAGAGATTAAAAATGATTGTATCCGAGAAGATACCTGGCTCCATCATCACTTTATCCTCTTAACTGAAATGTTCACATTTTGGCTAACAATTCAGGTGAAAGAAAAATAACACTAATGTAAGAAATCAAACTCCATTTCTAAGGAGAAAAACTGTGAGCTGGTGTTTTTGCGGAATCAAAATGGAACAAACAATAGCAGTGTCTGCAGAGATCAAAAAGGCCAAAAGGAATTTAAAAGACCTGGAGGCTTCACAATAGGCATTAAAGAAGCATCTGGATGGTTCTTAAAAAGGGCCAAGGGATGACCTGCCTGCAAAAAATAAGATCTCTCTTGGAGACAGACAAGTTGCATGCTTATAATTCAGTGTTGTGCAGTCATGTCCAAGTACTAGGGGCCACATTAATGCAGCACAACATCTGGGGTACTTAGTTCTGCTAAGGAGTTGGTACTTTGGTCTAATGAGAGCATCTTGCTATCATAAAACTTCTTTCAGTACAAAAGTGAGCTCAGGTTTCTATTTCTACCTGTACCACATAAATATACCTGCAGTGTCCAAACAGATTATGACTTGCCTGCCACACTCCTAGTCTGAAGACATAACACTAAGGTGACCAGGTACCCGTCTGCCCTGGATCCAAAGGCTTTCTATATAACAGGGAAAGCCAAGAGGGCTATGGCCAATTTGGAGCTCACCAAGAGAAGCGAGTTACTGGAAAAATTTACAGAACTGAAAAAAAAAAAAAAATAAGTAAATAAATAAATAAATAAAAATATCAGCTTCAGGACAAAAAAATAGAAGGGTCACAGACTACAGTGCAATTGGAATTGCGCCAAAAGACTTGGTTAAAACTAGACCTTTACAAATACAACCCTAATGCTGCTTTTAGCTCAGAGAGGCCTGGAGGGGAGAAGCTGGGTAGGTATAGCTCAGTCATGTAGAAACCATGCATAAAAATCTAGTTCACTGTTGCAGTCAAAAGAATGGCCAAGGTAAAAGGAGAGAGAGAGAACCAGGGATTTCTAGCAGCAAACATGAATAGCACATCTCATAAAGCACTATATTCCTTACAGCCCAAAAAAGAGACTATTGAGTTCTAGTGCAAGGATTTGATATGCAGCTTGGAGCCACCCATCAAGTTGAACTGGCCAGGACATGGCTGAGAGAGAGGAAAAAAAAGAACAAAGGAGGGAAAACTAATGATTTCCTCTGAATTGATAAAAGATCTGCATAACTCACCTGCCTGGCTTATATAGATGCCAGCGGGCAGGTCTACATGAGGTTTTTACTGCAGAGTTGACTAATTATCTCCATAGTAAATGTCTTGTGTCTACACGTGCAGGACTATTAGGCAGGAGTAAACTAAACAACTCCATGGTATGACAATACTTGTAAAAATACTATCCTGCTGCAGAGTTTTTTGTACTCCGCAGCACCTCATGTACAGATGCTGGAGGGAATGGCTGGAGCACAAGGGTGCTTCAGTGTGGGCATTGCCTGCCAGGTAGCCCTGTACTCAAGCACCCTTGTGCCCTAGTCAGCCCCTCTGCTGCACACTGAACTGTGGGGAGCTGCCCCAAGCTGGCAGGCTGACCCACCCTGGGTCCCCTGCCAGCCGCGGCTTCTCTGACCTGGCTCAATGGGCTGCAGTCCTGGGCACACGTGCAAATGGCACAACCAGGAGCAATATACTCAAGTGCAATAAGTATCAGAGTTTACTGAGTCACATTAATTAAATGTGTAGACATGCTCAGTGAGGACCTTCAAGGATAAATTAGCAAAAGAACAATTTATTTATAGATAATCAGTTGGACTTGGATGTCCACATCCAGATTAGCAAAAGGAGGCCAAGGATTCCAAGAGCATGTGATACTAGCCATGGGACTTGCACCTTTCCTTTAAGCCTTGAGCAAGGAAGTAGGAAGCCAACTTTAATGATGCAACTCTGTCTCTGTGTCTAATCTGTATGACTGAAAAAAGTGAATTCTAGTCAAATTCATGCTTTTGCAAACAATTGGAAAAGTGGTAAGTTTGATTTGTAAAACAAGGGGAATTGACAATAAAAAAAAAAAATTTGAGGGAAGCAGTTCTATGAAACACCAATACAGAGAAGAAAGAGGGGGGTGGAAAGACTGTTAAAAATGCAAGACTATTCAGAACAGAACATCATAAATGTCTAGTGAAACTGCATCACAGTTTGGGAAATACAGGACACACAGTTAAGGGGACAAGGTTTAGAGACACAAGGTGCAGCAACTGTTTTTGTTTAGGCAGTCAAACAGTAGTGGGAATTTGGCTAGTGAATGTGTAATACAAACCTGTGAAATTCACAAAAATGTTAGATGTTGGCTCACCAGCTAGTTTCAGTCAGATGGGGACCAGGTGAAATTCTCTGGCAGGGTCAGTGCTCAGCTGGTGGAGTTCAAGCTTGAACAAACTGTCCTTCTGCAGAGATAATGGGATGCTAAAGGGGTTCTATCCCAGAACTCTCCACTCATCCTCAGGACCAGGTTTTACTGGGAGAAAAAAAAA
>NW_005842211.1:1121389-1140799 GCF_000455745.1 Alligator sinensis | reverse complement strand
TTATGGCTGGCACAGATGAGTTCATATAATGCAGGAGCAAAAAAATATCCACTCCCTAATATACCACTACTCAACCTGTACTAAATTGATCTTCTCTTCAGGGGATCATTAAGTCCTGAGCATTTTTATTTAAAGCCTTTTGTTAAAATTTGTCAAGTTCATTGCAAGTGTGATGCAACAAAAGTATGGTGTAAATCTGTCAAGTTCATTGCAAGATCAGCAATTAACCACAGCACAATTCGAGTACACACTGCTGATACCTGTAAAAAACATGCAGATTCACACAGACAAGGGGATGAAATGGAAGAAAACGAGAGACAGGAATTCCTACATAGGATTAAAATATGATATTTCTCTGTGAATAAAATGTAGTTATTACATGTAAAATGTACATGTGAACAGTCCTTTAATATTGAACACCAAGTATTATTCTTATAAAAGCAGTAGCCCGAAAGAATAGCATTTCTTGCATGCAGAGCATCTTTCCAGTGACCCTCACATACACACTGTATTCCAGTACTTCTGTCTGATACAGCGGGCATATTCACTAAATGACTCGCATCAAGGGATCCCGTGGGATCCTTGCCAACATTGCTGTATTAGTCTGTGCTCATTCCCCTCAAAGAAAACAAATACATTTTACCATGCTGGTCACATGTGGATTTTAATGCTGAGCAATATTGTCCACTACTAATTATATTAAGGAGAAATAGGTATGTAAAACACCATGTTTACTTCCACCTGGGAGTTTTACAAAGACAATGGGTCAGATGTCAGTAACTCTATAGTCCGTTTGCTTTGCTCTGCTCTAACAGAAACAAAGAAGCATAGAATTACCTTTATTGACTCCCTGGTATTAATGAGAACATATTCCCATGGTGTCATAGGAGAACAACAACTCTATGCCATCCAATATTTTAGCTTCAATATGGCTGGGTAGACTAAGCATAACTTCTGTATACTCACATTCCAGGAGACCTCATGTCTGATGGACTGAATCCAAGGGTGCAGTTACACATAAATTAGAGAAGTCCTAGAGCAGTAGCTTTTAACCTTTTTGGACTCAAGACACCCCTCACTGCACCCCTCCATAACTTATGCAAATTGAGTGGCACCCAATTAAAAAAAATAATTTATATATTACAGTGCTTACCTCCTTGCAGAGGGTTTGGGAAATGGGGGTGGGGGATCATCCAGGCAAGGACAATCTCAAGTCTGCATTTATCTGCTCATCTCCTCGCACTTCAGGGCATCCTTTCATAGGGAAAGCCAAGAGGGCTATGGCCAATTTGAAACTCACCAAGAGAAGTGAGTTACTGCAAAAATTTAAAGAACTGAAAACAAAACAAAACAAAACAAAAAAAATCAGCTTCAGGACAAAAAATAGAAGGGTCACAGACTACAATGCAATTGGAACTGGGCCAAAACAGTGGTTAAAACTAGACCTTTACAATACAGCCCTAATGCAGAGAGGCCTGGAGGGGAGAAGTTGGGTTTGTATAGCTCAATCATGTAGAAACCATGCATAAAAATCTAGTTCACTGTTGCAGATCCTTCAGAGGTTCTGAGGGCACCCCAGGATGCCCTGGTTGAGAATCCTACAGATTTAACTTGTGCTGAGATATGAACCAGTTTGCCACCAACCCTGAATACAGGAGCCACCAGAAATGGCATATAATCATTGTTGTTACCTCTTCCGTAGAAACTCCCCAGAGCTGTGCTGAGCACAGCCCAGCCAAGCCACCTTTGTTAGTCATTTTTTTGGAGACAAGTTATTATATAATTCTCATTTTACAAATGTTGACCAGTTTCAACCCCAAGGATAAGGTGAGAGAAACAGACAAAGTCACATTCCCACCAACTTCCTACTTTGCAGTTCAAACTCTGGAAAGTCCTTGTGATTGTATCAGGACAAATGCTGACACCTAAGGTTGTAGTTCTGGATTACTTGTGCTATTACCAGCCACCCTGTGGAAAAAATAAAAGGGTCGAGCCTGATCCCGCCCCTTCCTGGAGCCTGCCCGAGCTGCACAGGGGCCCAGTGCTTCCTTCTGCGGCTGTGGGGAGGCTGGTGCTTCCTTCTGCAGCTGCGGCGGTGCCCCCCCGAGACTGCCTGGGCTAGGCGCCTGTGGGCAGGTGCCCTAAATTGAAGCCGTGTTTTTAAAAACCCACAGCTTCAATTTAGGGAGAATTACATTGAAGCAACTCCCCCCACCCCGGCACGTACAAGCAGCCCAGGTCATCGGCTTTGTTTATTTTGCCTTGCTATATGGCTATGGGTCCAATTCCACCATTACAGGTTCACATTTCAATGGAAATACTCACCTGCGTGTGTCCCTACTGGGCTGAATTCTGTGAAATCAGCATATCATCCTGATAGGACCTGCAGTTGTCTATAATCACTTAAATCACAGTAGCACTTTCAACTTCAGTTAGCTTTTGCTCAGTTCATATGCCATGTACTGGGCAGGTCTCAGAGCCCTGGCACTGAAAAGCTAGATGTTTGCACACACAAATGTAGGAGCAACACTATCACTCTGATTCCAATTATTACCTTATCCCCACAACAAGCCCCCTGAAGTCACTCTTTCCTTGGCTGTGGCAGGCATCCTTTGCAAAGTTTTTGTTGGTGGTGGTTGCATAGTCAATACAGGTGTAACCCTGAGTGTGCATATAGGTGGGTCACATGGACTGCTATGAATTTGCATGCCCTTCTTAGGGATATAGGGTCAGAAGTTTCTGTGACATTTGGGTGACAATTGCAGGAAAAATTAAAAGGATTGTGACAGGAGCAGTATGGCCAAGGAAACTGTGTCATGGCTGAACAAAGGGAGCTTACAGACTGGAGTGAGCCTACATAGGCAAAGGCATTCTCACTGGTGGTTAAGTTTCAGCTGTCATTGACTAGTGAGGATCTGACCAGCAAACCTTGGAGCTGAAATCCTAGAGGGGACACACTCAGCATCCACCCTCAGCAGAAGAGACTCCTACAATGCTCCCCAACGCAGTAAGAAGTGACTGTGATCCTGTAAAATATCAAAGACCTCCACTAACTATCCCTAGAGGCCGCAGAGCTGCTCTCTCCAGGCTGTTGCAGCAATGACTCCATATGGCAGCTATTACAGCCTGCATGAGGTGATGACCCCAGTGATACATCTTGGCAGTGACTCCAACAGACTCAGAGACAAAAAAAAAAAATTCTCACAGTTAAATAAAATCTCTCTGAGACCCAGGGAGAAATTTCACTCCCCCTACCCCCATCTGAACTGGGCAAGGTAGCAACTCCCATGGAGGGGAATTTGCAGTTAAAAAACAAACAAACAAACAAACAAACAAACAAACAAACAAACAAACAAACAAACAACTTTGACCAAAACAGAATATTTGATATTCTAAAGTGTTTAATATTTGGTTATCTAATATTTCAAAGAGCTGTTTAATAGTTTGACTATTTTATAGTTGTTATGTTTGATATGGTTTAATTTTCTTTCTTCTATTTAAGTAACTTTTATATACAGTTTAGTACCCAAACCACTTTGAGTGGGGGTCTTTTAGAACATCCAAAAGGTATGAGCCAAACCCCTCCCCACCCCTCCAACCCCCCAATTAGTATCTGGCCCTTGTTCTGTCACCAGGGAGAAGAAGAACGGTTACACAGGTGTTCATTCACACTATTTTTGTATACTTCTCCACAGAAATGTGGGCCACGATTCCCGGATGGTCCTTGGGAAACGGCCGCAGTTGCGTGTCGAGTGGGGCACCGGGTGGTGACACCAACCCAGACACGCTCGGGGATGCCAAGTGCGAGAGGGAGATGAGATAAGCACCACAGACAATGGGGTTTGAAATAAAACTTGATATTTACTTACAGAACTGTCGACACAACTTGAAGGGTGATATAACTTGGAGGCGATGAACTATATACAGCAACAAGGGATAAGCGATGGGTGGAGACTGCAGTATACAAGTACGATGTCTGGTTGGGACAAAGTGCAGTGCGTTCCGGATTTGGCAAGGCAGTAAACTATAATGCTCGGAGCGACCGGAGCAGCTTCTGCTATAGACCTAGGGGTCTGGCCAGGCCCCAAGATGGGTGATCAACCCGCCTTGAGAGTCAGAGCCTGGGGACCACGGACCGAGGTGTGCGGTCCCCTATATAAAACTTTCGGCCAATCAGGAAGCTCCCCTGATGGTACATTCTGGAACCCATGGACGTGCTGGCCAGCCAGCCATGCCCATTAGGTGGTCTTTGATTGGCTAGACCACAGGTGATCACGCATCGCTCGCATGTTGGGTCAAATTGCTGATACACTCCGCCACCGCATCACTATTTACAATGGCTGCGTCACTTAACACTTCGATACAATAATCTGGCGGGGTCACTTTGCTTGTTGATAAGAAATGGTAGATTTTAATTTGTTTTGAATGCACAAAACCCCACAATACCACTTAAACCCAGTTTGGCATATATTGTATACAACATACATTTGAAGGTCTTATCTGTCAAGTATACAAAGATGTGTTAGCATATAAAAACTATGCACAAGTGATATGGTTATCTTCAGAAACATCCTTTGACTCAAAGGCAAAGGAAGTCATTTAGGTAAGGGAGATGCACAGATTTGATTTGAAGATCCCAAGAGACAGAATTTACCACTTCCCTTAGTTCAGCGGTTCTGAACTGGGATACATGTACCGCCAGGGGGTACGTGAAGCCTCAACAGGGGGTACGTGAGATATATTTCATACGTTGTCTAACACAGTTCGAAGGGCCTAAAAAAGTCTTGACAATTTGAAATTGCCAGGGTTTTACTGCTGTAAAACGCACATGCGCGTGAAAATCAGACATAAAAAATAATTTCCCATTGAAAGGGGGTATGTGAAGTCTCACTCTGAGACCAAAGTGTACGTCGATTGTAAAAGGTTCAGAACTACTGCCTTAGTTAATCACCCTAACTGCTAGAAATGTGCGCCTTATTTCCATTTTTAATTCATCAATTCAGCTCCCAGTCATTGATCCTTAATATGCATTTCTCGACTAAAAATCAAAGATCCTTGCATTTTCTACCCATGGAGGTATTTTAACAAATGGCAAAAAATCACCACTTTTTTCTTTGATAAACTAAACATACTGAGCTCTTAAAAAATATCTATCTATATCTATATATCACTCGCTATAGATATTTTTTCCTGCTTTTGCAATACTTTGCTTGGAATTGCAGACAGACTTACCAGCCTGTGGTGACACTTACCTTGCTTGTCCCTTTAGATTCCAACAGCTTAATGCCAGCAGGCCACAGACCTCTTCAGCCTGCTCTTTTAGACCTCCTGGGTACAAGTCATTTTGCCCCTCAGATTTTCAAGGTTAATCCATGGTAGGTGGTTTTGAGTTCCTTCCTTCTTTATTAATTGATAGCAAAGTACTTATCCTCATGGGATGAAAACACACCAGCCTTTTGCTTCCAAACACAGAACAGAAATATTAATTGAGCACCTCTGCCTTTACTGCATTATTTACAATTTTACCATTTCCATCTATGAACAGGCATGTTCCATTACTAGAATCTTTTTGGCTCCTCATATGTATTAGAAAAATATTCTTGTTACTTCTGCTAACCTTGGATTTTTCCATGACATCCTTGGGCTGCTTTATATTTTCAGATTAAATCTTCTCCCCCAAGTAACAAGTTCTGCCTGTAGGGACAGCCATAGCACTACCTAGGGGCCATACTACACCTGCATTTCTACCCCAGCTCTGCCCACTCTAGCCTTATTCTCTTGCCTGTCACCTCTTGATCATAATGTTAGTATATTTAGGAGGCTGCCTTTAGAGAACTGGAGTTCAGCTGTTGGTGCCTTGCTCCACTCTACCTATCATTAGGCTGCTGGTTGGCCCATCCTTAAGTCTCAACTTGAGCAGGTCTTTCTCTCTATCTGCCCTTCAGGGCACCTATCCCTTCAGGCTCTTTTCCAGGTACTAGCCCTGTCTCAGTGGTCTGAGACACAGCCTGGGGTGTCCACGTCAGACTCCAAACCCACCACTTAAGCACGCATCTCTGGCCTCTGCTACTCTCTCTAGATTAGGTCCCTGGCCCCACCTCACAGCACTAAGGTAACACAAAAACAAAACACATAACTTATCTCCCTGTATACTCCTCTTCACAGCACTCATGCTGTTTTGAGGACTTGGGCCCTAGGTTTAGACTTATGTTATCTTTTCCCTACTTCTAGTCACTTGACTTAGCTTGCTGATTCTACTGCCTGTAATCTGCAGGTTGGGCCCTGCAGCCCATTTAGTTGCGCTACTTACACCTGCTGTCCTTTGCAAGTAGTTTTCTTGAAAGTTTTGCGTGCTCTGCCAGTATAATAAGGGTTCATTAGCCCTTTGCTAGTAGCCTTTCTGCTATACTGTTCTTACTTCCTCCAAGTAACAGGGGGAAGGGGTCCCCTGTTACACCTAAGTAGTCCTGTTCCTAGGTTGGATTCCTACTTCAGCCCATATCCTATCTCCTTTCTAGCAAACCATTGCCATTTCCCTTTTATTTACTCCAGGTCATGAACCACCTGCCTCAGCTAATCAGCAAAACCAATTTAACATTCAGTACTGGAAGTGCTAACAGGGTTTGGTGTTTCAGGCAAGCACTGCCAGTCTATTACTAAGTCACTAGTCATATTAGTCAAGGTTTCAAAAGCAGAGGCTGAGCTCAGGGTGCACAGACTGCTAACACAAAACTGAAGTGAAATGGATTTGAGTTTCAATCACTTGCACAGCAACATCATTATAATCTCTGCATCTATTTAAAAACATACATGCTGTATTTTATTTTGCTTAAAGTATATGCTGCCACCATAAGAAAAAGAGAACAGCCTGTTCCCGGAGGCAGTTGGTAGGGGGTTGTTTTTTTGGTCCTGATTTACCAATGGAGTGCTAGCCCAGTTTACTTGCACAATACCTATTCCTTCCTTCTGCTTCTCCTCACCCCTGTCCTGCCCTGCCCTCTTTGCCTGCTTTTTGGCTCAGTTTCAGACACCCGGGACATCTCTGTATATTCAGAAGGAAAAAAATGGCTAGAGTTATTTGTTTCCTACAGCAACTTTCCAGTATATAAAATATTTTATAAAAAGGTTTTAGTGATACAGGTTACATAATCTGGCTGTACAGAAAAAAAGATCAGAGATCTATTCATGCCACTCAAGCTCATTTACTAGGTAATCTTGAAAAAGGCCTTGAGGCCAAAACATCAATTGCATTTTCTTCTTGCTGGAGGTTATCCCATTAGTTTGCAGCTACGATGAGTTAAGTAAGCTTTAGATTTGATGGCAAGTGAGCAGTGTACACAAATCACTCACTGATCTCTGATTTTTATTATGTTGAAGGCCTTATCCATTTTTTTTAAAGAAGAGTTCTGTTTCTGCCCCTACAGGACTTGCAAAAAGCACAGCAATTAGAGCTGAAGCAGACATGTTTGCTCAGTTCACTGGTTTCATTTACCAGCACAGGCATGTTCCCCTTTATGACTTTTTCTGTAGAGCCTTCTACAGTCTGAATTTAAAGAGGATGAAGATCCTGCTATGTGCCTACCTGTACTACTGTATCTCAGGTGTTAGACAACTAGTTTTAAAATACACCAATTTCTGTGAATATGGTCAAACCACACAACTAGAAAAGGCATAAGTTTGAAAGAAATATTTCATAATAGTGTTGCAGGATGTAGCCTGATGGCAAGAGCACTGGGCTAGGAAGCATGTGATTCAAAACCCTGGAAAATTGATCTCCCACTTCATGACCAAGTGCCCATTGGGCTAAACGATAGGAGGGTCTTCCCAGTTCTCTGTCTGACCCACTAGTCATGGATTTTTGCACAGGTACAAATTTTAGGACTTATACACATCCAGTGCCATGTATTTGCTTGTATGTGAAACAGGATCAAAAACAATATGTGCTATCTGAGTTTACATAAAGTGAAATAGAAGTTTGCTCAATCTATGTACTGAATGTTGTCTTATTTAAAGGATAGCTGAAGGGGAATACCAAGAGTTTCAGAAGGTTTAAGGGCACGTTACTAAGGGATGAAGTATAATCTATCCCATTAGTTAGTATTTTGCACCAGATATATTACATTTTTGAGAATGACAAAGATTTTATATCAGTGGCATAATACCCCAAATAACTAGTTGTTCTAAAAAGCAGTTTCATCTAGAAACTTAATTTTATAGTTCTGTATTTCAGCCACAAGCATCATTTGATTATGAATCTGATTTGGCTGCTTCCCTTCTCAATATTCTTAAAATTTTCAAATTTTCACTTATGCTTCAAATTTAGTATGCATGATCTTTGGAAAGATTAATATCTGAATCACTTTTATGATCAATTAGACAAGTCATTTCTGAAATATGGAAATCAAAAGCAATTGTAATGCTTTTACAATTTCACAGACAAGGTCAGGACCCAGACTACTGCAACTGGCAGCACAGTTTGGGGAGGAGGTGAGCAGCCAACAATGAAAGAACAGGTTTAAGGACTCTTTAGAAAAGCTGGGCATGTACAAGTCAATGGGGCCAGATGTGATGCACCCAAGGGTGCTGAGGGAGTTGGCAGATGTGATTGCAGAGTTTCAAAACTCATGGTGGTTGGGAGAGGTCCTGGGCAATTAGAAAAGGGAACATAGCACCCATCTTCAAGAAAGGGGAAAAGGAGGATTCAGGTAACTATAGACCAGTCAGCCTCACTTCAGTCCCTGGAAAAAGCATGGAGCAGGTCCTCAAGAAATCCATTTCTAAGCACTTGGAGGAGAAGAAGGTGATTAGCAGGGATGCTGGTTTGCTGTTCTCAATGGAAAATGGAAGAATCCACGTTTTTCCACAACCTGCTGAAAGTGTGGTGGTGGCCTGCAGCAAGCAACACCAGATTTGCTCTCTTTTATTTTTTCAATCAGCTAGGGGAAAGCAGGGTGGGGGGGGAGGGAGGGTAGGCAATGAGGGGAGAGGAGGAGGGTGCTGCTGATTGGCTAAGTAGCAAAAACCATGGTCAAAATAAAAGAGAGCAGAAAAGGCACTGCTTGCTGCAGGATGCCACTGCACTTTCAGTAAGTTGTGGAAAAATGCATATTTTTTGTGTTTTTTAAGGAAATTTTTAGCTTTTTTCCCCATAGAAAACAAGGATCCCTAGTGATTAGAAACAGTTAGCCTGGATTCACCATAGGCAAGTCATCCCTGACCAACCTGATTACCTTCTATGACGAGATGACTGCCTCTGTGGATGCTGGGAGAGCAGTGGATGTGTTATACCTTGACTTTAGCAAGGCGTTAGATACAGTCCCCCCACAATGTTCTTGCAGGCAAGCTAAGGGAGTATGGATTGAATGAATTAACTTGTAAGGTGGCTAGAAAACTGGCTGGATCACTGGGCTCAAAGGGTCATAATCAATGGCTTGATGTTTAGCTGGCAGCTGGTATCAAGTGGAGTGCTCCTGGGGTCAGTCCTGGGGCCAGTTTTATTTAATAACAACAATCAATTAATAATCAACAATCTGGAAGATGGAATGGAGTGCACCCTCAGTGAGTTTGAAGATGACACCAAGCTAGAGGTGTTGTACATACACTGGAGAGCAGGGCTAGGATTCAGAAAGACCTAGACAAATTGGAGGATTGGGCCAAAAGGAATCTTATGAGATTCTATAAGGACAAATGCAAAGTCCTTCACTTAGGATGGAACAATCCCATTCACTGCTACAGCCTGGGGAATGTCTGGCTAAACAGCAGCTCTCCAGGAAAAGGACCTGAGGGTTAGAGTGGAGAATAAGCTGCATATGAGCCAACGGTATGCCCTTGTTGTGAAGAAGGCTAACAGCATACTGGAGCATTGCCAGCATTGTAGGAGCATTGCCAAGGCAAGGGATTATTCCCCTCTATTTAGCATTGCTGAGGAAGTACTCGTCACATCTGGAGTACTGTGTCCAGTTTTGCGCCCCCACCCCCAATAAAGGATGTGGACAAAATTGGAGAGAGTCCAGCAGAGGGCACTGAAAATGGTTAGGGTGCTGGGTCACCTGATTTATGAGGAGCAGCTGAAGGAACTGGGTTTATTTAGTCTGGGGAAGAAAAATCTGATATGGGATTTAATATCAGCCATCAGCTACTTGAAGGGTGGCTCCAAAGAGGATGGAGCTGGACTGTTCTCAGTGGTGGCAGATGACAGAACAAGGAGCAATGGTCTCAAGTTGCAGCAAGGGAAGTTTATGTTAGATATTAGGTAAAACTTTCTCACTAGAAGGGTAGTGAAGCACAGGAATAGGTTACCCAGAGAAGTTGCAGAATCTCTATTCTTGGAGATTTTTAAGATCAGATTAGGCAATGCTTTGGCTGGGATAATATAGTTGGGGATGGTCCTGCTTTGAGCAAGGAGTTGGACTAGATGATCTCCTCAGGTCCCTTCCAACCCTAATTTTCTGTGATTCTATGATTTGAAAATGTGTGTTTTTTCATACTTTTGCTCAAGAATAGTTTGACTTAGAAACAACAAATGTTGTGTATGCAAAATGATATACTTTTCCTTTAGGTTCACTTTTTGTGGATATCTGGTAAGCAGAGACTAACTTACACTTCAGAATCTTGGAAAAGATTTGACAGATTTTTTCGAAGACATGATGAGCGTGTGTGATCTGAAATTTACAAGATGCCATCAATGTGTCACTGTATCCTGTTCTCCAGATAAATCCTTTTTTATGGACCATCTAAGTCCTATTTTATGGACCCAGTGTTTATGGCACACTGAGCTTCATAAAGGCAAAACAGTTATATTAAAAGGCCTTTTGTAATACTATATATTTTTTAAATATGCTGTCACTGATACATGAAGAAACAAGACCAAATAGAGGCAGTAGCAATGAACTATAGTACTGGAGACCTTTATGCCCCTGCTTCAGCAACTACAATGGAGGCATAATTACTATGGTCTCAGTTCAATATATTTCCAAAATTACATTTCTTGTTTTCCTCCTCCAGGTTTTTATTATCTAGGTGCCTCCAAAGAGCAAAAAGCATTCAGTGGGAGCAGTGAGTAAAGGATACAGGATGAACATTATTATGCTGTGCACACTCTTTAAACGTTGGCTGGCAAGCCATGACATTTGGGAACCCAAAACTAAGCAATGTTTTTGTCCTGAGACATCTAGGGAGTGAGCTGTCCAAGATCCCTTCCGAAGGCATTGAAGTCTCCTCTTTCCTCTGTTTTCTTTGTGTCAAGTTCTTTTGTTTTTGCTATTTATGTAGTGGATGAGGCTTAGCTCTTAGGTCCTTATTCATCAATATTTGACCTACATGCTATCTCTTTATGAGTAGTTGGACAGGGTTATTGGCTGTTCTGCATTCATCAGTACCCTGTACCTTTGCTACATGCAGTTGCTAACCCATTTTCTCTTCTTTACTGTCACATGTACACTCACCTAGAGACTTTTCTAGTAACAAGTGTTCTAGTAAGCTCACAGAAGCAGTCCTTTCTTAAAGACATACAGCTAATACCTTCATAAATCATGATGTAATGAATCCCCCTTTTTGATTAATTCCTTTTTAAGGACACTTCCCCTCACCATTTACTTTATTATGAATTTTGAAATGTTTCTTTATTAGAATGTTTTTGACCAGCTCTACATCTTAGTTGTTAGCTAGTACAGTACAGCAAGGACTTCAATTTTAAGGCACTTTTGAAAGGGATACCTCATAACAAAACACCCTCAAGGGATACCCCACAACAAAATCTGGATCTTTTGAGGTGGAAACAGAAAATTGCTACCTCCTGGCTCCTTGGTTTTGTTTCTGGCTTTTTATAAAGGACTCATGGGAATCTTGTCTGCCAGAACTAACTTTGTTCAGCTAACAAGGTCACAATGCAAATACACAATGCAAATACATTGGGCATTGGGATTTCTTGCTTAGAACTCGTGTGATGATAATAATCGTGCACTGTTTAATATTTGTATTAGTTATTATAATAGTATTAAAATATTTTGATAGTATTTATGGAGCAATCATGAATGGGACCCTACAGTGATAGGCTCTGTACAAACATAGAATAGTAGGCAGTCTGGTCCAAAAATACAGGTTAGGGGTAAGAGTCCCTGTGTGCTGGTGCTGGTAGAGGTGGGGTGTATAAACATATACAGATATCAGGATCAGATGATCACCATATTTCCCAAATGTTTTGATCAATATTTATACAACGTGGAAAATGTACCCAATATTAAACAAGAACGCAATATTAAAGAAGCTTCACACACAGTGGTTTTTATCTTGAATGTGCTTTATGAGAAAATGATCAGTGTCTTTAATGTCATTGAATTTTACTCAAATGTCCTATATGCAAAGGCTCAAGAATAAACTGAATAACTAGAAGTTGAATCAAATGCTTCCAATGGGGAAAAAAAGTTTTATAAATTATTTTGAAATAGAAAAGCTGAAATGCTCAGTTCAGTGTTCTGATAAAAGACAGTGCCCCATATTCCTATACCCAGGCACTGGGTAGGCTGAAATTACAGCTGTAGCCTACAGGCAGAAAGATTTCCAGAAGGAAGAGGAAATTACTCCTACAGAATTTGGGACTGTACTGAAATCTATATTTCTCCCAAACCTTATACAGCAATATTATCTACCGTATAATTGCTGTGTCTTGCTTTGTTCCCATTCTGCTGATTGACAGAGGTACTTTGACAGATACTGGGAGGGAAAAAAATCTGTCTCACTTGCGCACACACACACAAAGCACTGCCTAGATCATGCACTGTCACGCTGTGGAACTGATGGGGATTTTTTTGCCACTGGTCTAAGTATTTTAATATTCTTATCAGTGTTAGGGATAGAATAACTTTTGAGCATTGCTTCAAGCAACAGTTACTGTATAAAACCAGGTCCAGGACAAGGATTACTTCTGAAGCATAGTACTCCCTTTTTCGTCTAAGAAGGCACTTTACAAGACACAACATAATCTGTTTCTCTCTTGTACAGCCCCTTACTAGCCGATACTCAGCAAGTGAATAACCTTAACTCTGACCCACTTCCCAAGTATTTCCTCACAGTTTGGGGATATACAGCCCCCACTTTTATACCTGTGACCTGATCCATGAGCTAGGCAGTCCTAAAACAACTATTCTGTTAGGGGTAAGTCTTTAATTCCATCACTGTGGCCAGGAAAGTAATGTCAGATAAGACAGTCATAAGGTCAAGCTATATCATAGAATCATGGAATTGTAGAACCAGAAGGGACCCATAGGATCATCAAGTCCCTCCCCCTTGCTGTGGGCAGGAAGTTATTGGGCTTAGACAAGCTCAGCAAGGTGCCTGTCCAGCTTCTTCCTGAACACCTTCGATGACGGTGACTGCACCACCTCTGGTGGGAGTGTGTTCCAGATTCTCGCAACTCTTATGGAGAAAAAGTTCTACCTTATGCTTAGCCCAAGTTTGGCAAAATCTGCCTTCTTGAAGTCCAGGACTTTTTTGTGTTGTCTGGTTTCCCAGTCTTATGGTGGATGGTGAACCTGATCAGGTCGTGATCACTGTCCCTCAGAGTACCACCAATCCTTAGGTTGCTTATGATGTCATTACTTTTGGCCAACACTAGATCCAGAGTGGCCTTACCCCGGCAGGCCCTTCCATAACCTGCATCAAAAACAGGTTGTCTGTTGTTGCCAAGAAGTTGGCTGACCTGCCGGCGGTGGCCAAAGGGTCCTCCCAACAGATGTCAGGGCAGTTAAAGTTATCCATGACAATCATGTCTCTTATCATTACTTACAGTCCGATTTTTTTGGCCTTACATGTACTGAGCAATATTTTATTTTGACAGTAGTCCCATTTTATTGTATTCTCCCCATATATAGTAAAGAACAAGATGGCTCAGCACACTGGAATGGGTAACAGTGTTCATTAATGCACATTAATGCGTAGTTACTAAGCATGTAGTTTAGTACTTGCTTAATGAAGTACTAACTAAAGGTGCAGTAACTACATTTACTGTATAGAAGAGCCAGCACATGGGGGTTTTTTTCAGTGACGCTTACTGCACAGTAGCATCACTTCGTACTGTTATTAGGCTACTGAGCAATAAGCATCCGCGTCCAAGGAGTAATAGTATGTTAGTCTGAAGTCAAGTAGAAGGCAGGGCAGATTTGCACCATATAAACTAACCAAAGTATCTATCTATCTATCTAGCTATCTATCTACAGTAAAAGCTGTGTTATCCGGCATCCATCGGGAGTGCCGGTTAATCAAATATGCTGGTTATCAGAGAGGTGTCTTTGGCTGTTCGGGCCACCACCTGTCCTGCCACATTCGGTGCACCAGGGCTTTCACTCCCTGGCATCAGCATGCCAGGGGACAGGGAAGAGCGCCCCGCACAGACTGCTTTGCCCTGGGCCACGGTCCAAAATCGGCAAAGTGGGACTCGGTGAAACCAGAGGTGCCACGGTGAGACTTCCGGTTTCGCTTTTGCCGAGTCAATCGGCATGCTGGTTAATAGAGCATTCCAGATGGTAAAGTGTCGAATGACACAGCTTTTACTATATCTAGCTAGCTAGCTAGCACAAGTTTGTGTGGGCTGAAGTATAGCATCTGATGAAGTGAGCTTTTATCCTACAAAAGCTTGTTCTAGATGTATCTGTATAGCACATCTAATTTAATTAGTCTAAAAGGTTAGTCATTGAAGACCTGCACCAGGCTACTGGCAATGGATATCAAATCTAAAACTGTCACTGTAGCCTTATCCCTTAGCACTTTTGTTTGTAAGTTTGTTGTTTGTAACATATAGCTTGTTCTGTCATTCGGTTGCTGTATTCCATATGAATAAATAAATAAGTCTAAAAGGTGCAAATCTACCCTGCCTTCTATGTGGGTAACAGTGCCAATGCAAAATATATTCTGTGTTACATTATAAAGTAAAAATGTAACTCAGTTACCAACAGTATATTCAATAACAATAAGCTTGACCTTAGATACCCATAAGCACATTTAAATATTTCACCCCATTGGAATCCTGGAAGATACCTGTAGAGTAATATATTGTGGAATGTACATAAGAACTTCAATTATATTTGTGCAATTATTTACACCAGTGTTAAATGAGTGTAAATACAACTAAGCCCAAGTAGTGAAGCTGATCCTAAAATACAAGATCCTAAAATACATAAGTGGGGATCTAATAATGAAGTGAGAACGTCATTAGTTGGCACACTACAGACGCAGGAGGGTTTTTTTGGTGTTTTTTTTAAAGGCATTAATACAAATGAATGTTAACACAATGGTAACAAGATGCTGTTCTGAAACAAGCTCCCAGGCTTTTTAAAGATACCAGATCACAATATTGACTTTATTGCCTCAGGAGGAACAATTTAAAAATGTTTAATATGATAAAATGGAAATTCACTCACATGACTGCAAGTTGGCGACAGTGCCCTTTTTCTCTTCTTTCCTCCCCCGGATCATTTGCTATTAAATACCAGCAGGTGTCTGGAAATCTTTCCCTGGATATCATATAACCCTTGTTGACAGAAATCTTTGGCAGATGGTGCATAAACGGAATGGAGGATGATCTAAAATTTGGGGGATAACAACCAGTTAAAAGCAAGCAAGATAGGGACAAATCAGTTTGCTGCTTAGTTTCCATTGATTCTACAGAATGTACCTTCCTATCAAGGGTGTTAGGTACATTCTGTAGAAAGGGAAATAGAAACACTTAATGCAGAAAAGAATATGAATTCATATGGATGGAACAGTAAGAGAGTTAGAGGTAGATGCTCTTTACTTACAAGAATTGCCCCTACCCTACCTGGGGCAATTTGCTGCATGCTAGAGCACACATGCAGGGGCGTTCCCCAGGGACAAGTAGCAGCAGCACAATTATGTGCTGCTGCTATTTGTCTTTGGGGAAATGTACATGCTCACTCATCTGGACATGCCCATGGAGTTGGAGGTTGAGGGAAAAGGAAAAGATTTATGGAAAATAATAGCAGCTTTGATCGGGCTTGGAGAAAGGTAATATGCAAAGGGGTTTCTATTGCCACTATCCCAACCTGGCTCCCAATTTGTCTTTTCCCTGGCACCTTTTTTCAGAGTTACACATGATAAGCAACATTTTACTATTTGACTGTGCATTAACAATTTATATTTTGCTGGAAAAGATTGCCACAAAGCATCAAGGCGACATCCATGATCAGGCCACTGGCATCAACTAGACTTTGTTATTGTTAGGAGGAAAGACCTACCTACAGTGCAGAAGACCTGCACGTTCCATAGTGCTAATTGTGACACTGAACATTAGCAAATGAAGATGATAGTGAAGAAACTGCATAAAGCAAAACCAAGGAGCAAGTCCAAAATCAATACCCCTAACACCAAGAACCAGAGGAAGTGCCAAGAGTTTTTGAAATACCAAACTCTAGAACCTTTGGTTCAGAGATGATACCTTTTATTACACCAACTAAGAAATACCAATCTACACATCATGCCAGAGCTAGACATGGAGCCCACTGTAAAAGAGCTAAGCAAGGCCATTAATTCATTATCAAGTGGAAAGGCTTCTGGAAAAGATGGCATCCCAGTGGAAATTTTCAAGTGCGGGAAAGAAAGCCTAGTACCAAATCTTCATCAGCTGCTACTCAAATGCTGGAAAGAGGGTGAGGTACAACAAGACATGTAAGACACAAACATCACCACTTTGTATAAAAATAAAGGAGATAAGGATGACTGCAACAACGACAGAGGTATCTCACTACTAAGTATAGCAGGAAAAGCTTTCGCAAGGGCTATCTCTGTATGCCTACAACAGCTGATGAGCCGTGTCTACCCTGAATCTCAGTGTGGATTCAGGACTGGAAGATCAACCATAGACATGATATTTTCCCTGCGTCAACTTCAAGAAAAGTACAGAGAGCAAAACTGACCATTGTACATTGCCTTTGTGGATCTGACCAAACCATTTGACACCATCAGCAGAGCAGGCCTATTTGCAGTCCTAGAAATGATAGGATGCCCACCAATCCTGTTAAGTGTTATATGTTTCTTCTACAACAACATGAAAGCAAATGTTCAGTTTGATGGGTCCACTCTGGACAGTTTCAAGATGAAAAGCAGAGTGAAGCAAGGATGTGTTCTTGCCCCGATGCTCTTTGGAATCTTCTTCTTGGTACTGCTGAACTGCACATTTAAAGATATGGAAGGTGGAGTATACCTCCACACAAGATTGGATGGAAAACTCTTCAACCTGTCATGACTGAAGGCAAAGACTAAAGTTAGAAAAGTGATTATTAGGGAGCTTCTATTTGCTGATGATGCTTGCCTTATAGCCCATAATGAAGACCTACTACAAGAATTCATGGATTGCCTTTCAAGAGCTTGTCAAGCATTTGTTCTCACTATCAGCATAAAGAAAACAATTGTACTAGGACAGAGACTTCCATAAGATCTATCAATCACCCTTAATGAGAACGAGCTAGAAGAAGTCCAAAAGTTCGGCTGTCTAGGTTCTACAGTGACCATCAGTCTCTCACTGGATGAAGAACTTAATGTTTGCATCGGAAAGGCTGCTACCACCACAAGCAGACTAACTAAAAGAGCATGGAACACTTCAAAACTTACCACCAAGACCAAAATGCTAGTGTACAAAGCTTGCATACTTAGTACTTTCATGTATGGTGGGGAAACATGGACAACTTATGCACATTAAGAGAAAAAGTTAACAGCTTCCACCTGCACTGTTTACACCACATGCTCAACATCAAATGGCATGATAAAGTTACAAATGCAGAGGATCTTCAAAGGGCAAATTTACCAAGTGTGACAGCCCTACTCAGACAGAGGTGGCTGCTCTGGATAGGCCATCTGAGCAGATTGGCAGGGAAGATGATGTATACCCAAAGACATGCTATACAGGGAACTATCAGAGGGAACAAGAACAACAGGATGCCCCAAGCTACACTATGAAGACACATGCAAGCAAGATATGAAGACATCTGGAATTGATCCTGGCCAATGGGAAATCTTGGCAAGTGATCGGAACAAGTGGCATCATCTCCACCAGGGTATTAAAGTCCACAACAATAACTGACTCCAACAGCTTGAAAAGAAAAAAGTCCATAGAAAGCAAGCAGCTCCTGAACCATCCAACCATGACATACATTTGCAGCCATTGCCACAGGTCATGCAAATTTTGATTGGACTATCCAATCACATGAAACACTGCAAACCACCTATATCATAGGATGCAATATCCACCATCTCTTGATAGGTGGGGTAATTTTCATTGGAGAAAATTAATTCAAGAACTTTGGACTTTTTCTAACAGCAGGACAAAAACTAATAACGAGGCTTTTATAAATATCAAATTGACATATTTTGTATGCAACCACTTGATAACATTAATTCCAAGTTATATTACTGTGAGCTGACCAGCAGCTCATTACGTAAAGGATTTTCATGATTGCTGGGACCACAATAAAGATATTGTTTCAATTTCAGAAGATTTCTATGGGGCCAGTTTTGCCACTCTTATTCAGGTTAAACAGTAGTTTCCTCCATGAAACCCTATTAATTGAAAATAGTTACTACTTGTTCTGCCATACAATTGGCAAAAATTGACCCTATATATTGAGTATCATGTAAAATTTATTAAAATTTCTGGTAGAGATTGTGCGGGCCGGGAGCAACCCAAGCCCTTTTCCACGCTGCACGCGGGCTGTGGCCAGCAGCCCGGGCACGCCGGGTCGGAGAGGGAAGGCCGTCGAGCTGGAATTAGGCACAAACGTGTAGCGGTAGTTTTAAAGATTGTTTACTTACACCGAGATGGCAGTGGTGCAGGCAGGAAAACTTGCTTGAGTTGCGGTTACAGACAGAAAAGAAAACAAAACTCGAACCTGCAGGGCACGAGGGTACGTTGCAAAGGGTTCCGGCGACGGGAAGATGAAAAATACGAGGGTACATCACAAAGGGTTTCGGCGATGGGAAAAATAAACCTGCAGGACTCGAACCCGGGTAGAAGAGCTCTGAGGCCGGTTGTAAGGGCTCACACGAAGTTTGCTAGGCTCCGTGGGTTCTTCTGTTCACTTATCCACACAAAGTTTGCTAGGCTCCGTGGGTCCGGTTCTCTTGCGCGCGGGAAGGGATACGTCTGGACTGCGCTCGGCGACGGGGAGAGGCTAGAGGTTGATCAGACCTCTGTTGCCTGCTTTAAATGCACTGGGTCCGTAAGGATCCACAGCGCTTAGAGATCTTCACACAGCGTGAAGTCTCCTCCTCCCTTGTTCGTGGAGTCCTCCAACGTGGGCGGAAACCACTCAATCCTTTTATACGGCTAGCAAGCCAATCGCTAGCCGCCACGTGTGAATAATTTCACGCAAGCCAATAATGGGGCTCGAATTATAATACAAATGG
>NW_005842211.1:1120628-1121130 GCF_000455745.1 Alligator sinensis | reverse complement strand
ATCAGGGCTTCAGTGGGCGTCATGGCGAAGTTATGCGTCAGACCTTCACTTCTCGGTGATGTTATCCTTCTTAGGGCCTCTCTTCGCCTCGCACTCTGAAGTTCCGGATCTGTAAACAAAACTCTCAAAAAATAAGTTAACGTATCTCAAAGATATTTACAAAATTTCCATGGAACTATACTATCATTTCTAAAACATATAATACAAGTGTTTGCTACTCTAATCTATCCTTTCTTATACGCTCAACTAGACGGTTATTTAGGCACAAACTCTGCGGACATGAGTCCCAGCCATGAGACCATAGCCTCATCAGACTCCATTTCAGATTCCCTGTATAGCTGCTGTAACTCTGTCCAAGCACGAATACGACTGATGGCAGCATCTCGTGCATCAGTCACTGGGTTGATCGTTGCTACAGGACGAGCTGCTCTTTCAGGAGTCGATGTTGTTACAGGCTGGACTACTACTGCGGGAGTCGCTGCTGTTTTTATTGTTTCAGGCT
>NW_005842211.1:1119725-1120183 GCF_000455745.1 Alligator sinensis | reverse complement strand
GTGAGAACCCGCGCCCTTCTAAATCCGCCCGCCATGAGGGGAGGGAACTGGCCGATCGGCTCCGGTTCTTCACTCTCCCGAACATATCTTAGGCATCAGGCACACTCCTGGGTGAAGGTTGGGTTCGTTTCGCCCGCCGGGTCGGGTCCGGTGAGGGACACAGTATCGAGGGGCCTAAACAGGACCCGCTCGTTGCTCATAATACACCCGAATGCCGCAGGGAGCAAACACACCCCTCTCTCTCTTGGGGCGCCGTCTTCGGAGGCTCCCTCTTCTCCCTTCAGCAAAAGGCGTCCGCTAACAAACCTCTCACCCGTTCCGCCCGCCTGGTGGTAAGCGATATGCGCCTCCAAGTCCATAAAGCATTTTACTTGGCGTTTTCCACTGCGCCAAGGGCAGTTCTTAACTAATTCCAGTTCTAGCGAGCCCTCTCCTGATCCCATCCTTGCTCGCCATGT
>NW_005842211.1:1081202-1119460 GCF_000455745.1 Alligator sinensis | reverse complement strand
AAGGGCTCACACGAAGTTTGCTAGGCTCCGTGGGTTCTTCTGTTCACTTATCCACACAAAGTTTGCTAGGCTCCGTGGGTCCGGTTCTCTTGCGCGCGGGAAGGGATACGTCTGGACTGCGCTCGGCGACGGGGAGAGGCTAGAGGTTGATCAGACCTCTGTTGCCTGCTTTAAATGCACTGGGTCCGTAAGGATCCGCAGCGCTTAGAGATCTTCACACAGCGTGAAGTCTCCTCCTCCCTTGTTCGTGGAGTCCTCCAACTTGGGCGGAAACCACTCAAGCCTTTTATACGGCTAGCAAGCCAATCACTAGCTGCCACGTGTGAATAATTTAGAACTGGCCAATAATGGGACTCGAATTAGCATACAAATGGTGGGAACTCTTTGCAACGAGCATTTCTGTGCTGCAACAAAGAAATGCACCCTGGAAAGAAAGCTTCAAATTGGCGGGAAATTCTCCCTTGCACCGGGGTTCTCTTTTGCAGCAGAAAACTTGCAAAGAAGCTGTAATTTAGCGGGAACAATTTAGCAGTGCCGAAGCACACAAAAACAAAAATCACACCCTTTGGGTTGTGACAGAGATGAGGGGCAAAATAAGTTTAGCCAAAAAACAGCTGATGTATCAGAGGCAGCAGTTGCTGAAGCATCTTTAATTCAGTGATTACAATGTAGAACATTAAAAATGCATATACTGCATGGTTAGTTAAAAAAAAAAAACAAAACAGGAGACTGTATAGTATCATTTATATCACTTCACAGTTCACAAGACAGTGAGTTGCTTCTGTGGTAACTGCACATAACTGTTATTTTGGTCAATTAATCTCCTTAACACCCTTTGCTTTAGTACTTTGTCAATAAGGCTACTGTCTAAAACAGGTTCCTTTTTCCATAACATTTTAAAAATTTCATCTTCCTCTTTCTATTCACAGATCAGACAACCTGTGTGTGAATGTTAATGAATTCAGTCTCACAAAATCCCCTGTGAGATATGTAAATGTTATTACCAATTTGCAAAAGGGAAATGGATCACAGAAAGGTCACACAATTTGCCCAGGGCTATTTAACAGGTCTGTAGCAGAGCCAAGAGCCACACACAGATCTCACATTCCCAGTGCTATACCAAATAATATTCCTTTTGTAGAGGCCTAGTCATGCCCCTCACCCCCTACCCCCATATTCCAGGTGTGAAAGATATTCCATATAGGAATCTCCCTTCTTCCATGTGGAAGGGGAAGGGAGAGGGGTTTGATGCCACCATGCTAACTAATTTCCCTAACATTATAAAGGATGTTCATGATCTCTAGAGACTGCTTGGATGGAGTTAAGGGAAGAATAATAAGTCATTTTTTCTCTATCCCCACAAAAGGTACTTGGTAGCGGGGAAGGGGGAGGACATTTATACAAAGCAAGGAAACTGCCACAGACCCACTACTCCAAATCCAAGATTCTCAGGGGTCACAATAGCCAATAGAGTGTTTGGCAAAGTGGGTCCAGTCAAGCTACGTGGGTAGTAGTGACTTTTAGATGGGTATATTAATCCCACTCGCTCTCACAGGATAATACAAAAGAACTTTTAAAGTAGTCCTGGAAGCAGATGGTCCTGCAAAATCTCCTTCTTGAGGTCAGGTGACAGGTGCAGGGCAATCAGAACCAACAGAGTATATTAGACTCCAGTGTATATTTTTCCCTTTAATTTTGAATCTTTCCTGTTATTGGTTTTTAGTCTGGTGTTCTTTGGATCTGACACCTAGCTATTGTTCCTGCCTATTTATGTCTCTAGCATTGCAGTAAGCTAAAAATCATCTGTAAGATTAGTTAAATAGGAGAAATAGTTAAAGTGTCAGATCCAAAAACCACTGGACTAAAAAAGCAATCATACAAACTAGTTATTTCACTCCTTTTCCCATTTTTTTCCAATCTCTGGTTAGGTCGCCTGCAGAGAATTAAATGACTGGATTTAGAACCATGACAATGTTTTTTTTAAGATAAAAAACTGAGGCCTAGATGCAAAAAGATATTTAGGCACCTAAATCCCATTGAATTCAGATTCCATTGTGGATCTGGACTCGGCTGCATTAGCCTAGCTTAAATGTATGATTATAAATTACAATTGAGTCACTTGAGGGAGTCAGCATACATTACAGCTCTTAATAATTAAAATAATCAAGGAAGTTTGAGCATTACCATCAAAGGATCTATTTCTAAACACCTACACTAGGGACAGACATTCAGAAAGCCGGAACCTGAATTGATTCAATCTTTGCAGGTTAGTCTAGCCTGCATAGATTTAACCAATTTGCAAGTGAACAGACATTCACTTCTGACTCCAGAAATGCAGGCACATGCCTGCAGTGGCTCAGGCCAGAAGCTGGGGGCTGCTAGAGCAAACCCTTGGCAGGAGCCAAACTAAGCTGAGGCAGGGCATGGCCAGGCCTAAGAGCTGCTCTAATTAAGACATCCCCCCACAACCTCAGAGCATGTATATAGGCATCCTCATTGACTTGTGGGGTGGAATTGAGTGTACACTTAGAAAATATTTTGTTGGCACTCAGGTGAGTGATGGAACAGATAGTCTAGAGGACCAAATTCAGATTCAAAATGACCTTAATGAAATGCAAAATGATATGAAGTAAACCGGATTAAATTCAGTAAGGACAAGTGCAAAGTACTGCATTAGAATGCAAGAATCAAATACATAAATATAAAGTGAGGAGGAATCAGCCTTGCTGCAGTAATGCTGAAAAGGACCTGTGGGTTATAGCAGATCACAAGCTGAATATGAGTGAGTATAGCAATATTGCAAAAAAAAATTAATAGCATACTGAGATGCATTAACAGGAATGTCACATGAAAGGCATGGGAAGTGATTTTTCTACTCTCTTCTAATTTTTGCACTGCTGAGGCACCGCCTGGAATTGTGTGCCTAGCTCTGAGCAATGCATTTTGAGAAAGACATGGAAAAATTGAAAAGACAGCAGAGGAGAGTGACAAAAAATATTAGAACTCTAGAAAATAAGTTATATGACAAAAGGCTAGGAGAACTGGGATTATTGTGATTGAAGAGGAGACTGAGGTGGAATTTAACGACAATTTTTAATGTAAAAAAGGACTCTTATTAAGAGGAAAGCAATCAACTGTTGTGTGTGTCTATGGGAGACAAAGCAATTAGTAATGGGCGTAAACTATTAAAGGCGATTGAGGTTGGATATCAGGAAGGACTTTCTATCTATGAAAGTGGTTAACCAGTGGAGCAGACTATCTACAGGGAGTGTGGTCTCTTGGTCACTGGGAATTTTTAAGTGCAGGTTGGACAAACATTTTTCTGGGCTGTCCACTGAAGCCCTAGTTTTCTATGATGAAAATTTATAAGAGTGAGTTGCCAGTCATAGGGAATCTTAGGGCTTTGTTACACATTAATTTTAGGCAGCCACTGGAGCTCTTAACCTCTGGATTGCCCACATATTAATAGGGCACTCCAGGGAAGGTTAATCTCTGATCTCTTACCCACTTTCTGTCCCATTAAAGTGCGGCCAGTCCCCAGAAGCCACCCAAATTGCAGTCCTCCAGCATTCAATGATGTAGTGTCTCCTCGTCTTTTATGTGGCCGAACTTCCTTTTTAAATTTTTTAAATTTTCTCCTTCAGTGGCTGACTTCCTTCATTTCACCACCATTACCCTATCCTCATTTCCTTTCCACTGTCAGTTTCATTACCCACCCCCATCCCATTAACTCTTTGCCCCCCAACTTCATATTCCTATCCCTGCAACACACCTTCACATACCCCTTCCCTAGACCAGAGATAGAAGCCTGTCCTGATTCACCAGATTTCTAGTGGCAACTCACAACTACATGGCACTTGTACATGTGATGGGGTTTTAGTCCTTAGGGTTGCATTCTATGCCCCTTAAATTGAAACAGTGAGTTTTTAATTGAAATGGTGAGTTGTATTTTTCCGTTACTGTATATATGTCATTGTCCTAGTGGCCACAGGTACCTGCTGAAGGCGGAAGCGACAAGAGGCCTGATAATTTTTTTTTCAGTGGAGTCTGCCTGCCTCTCCCATGGTTAGGGGCCCATTAATTTGTGCTACTAATCTTTCAGCTCACTCCCCAGCCATGGAAGAGGTGGACAGGCTCTGCAGGAAAAAAGGATTGGACCCCTCACCACTTCTGGCTTCAGCAGGCTCCTGCAGCCAGCAGGATGCCTAGGGCCACCTGAGAACAGGCTGACATGCCCCTGGGGCAATGCAGGGAGGTGGCAGGAGGGCAGCTGGGTGTAGCAACATCTGGAAAAGGTGGCTAGGACAGTGCACGGGGTACTGGAAGCCCAGGCAGGCTCAGGGAAGATACCAGCCTGCCCAGGCAGCCCTGCTCCCTGTGCACTGGACTCGCCTCCTTCTCCGGCTAACAGCACATCAAGCCACCCTCCTGGCATCTCCCTGTGCTGCCTAAGGGGCAAGCCAGCCCATTCCTGGGTGGCCCCAGGCATCCTGCTGACTGCAGGAGCCTGTTGAAGGCAGAAGTGGAAAGGGGCACAATCCTTTCTTTCTGTGGAGCCTGCATGCCTTTCCCACAGCTGGGGGTGAGCTGTATAATGGCTGCAATGTTCCAAGTTGCAACATTGAAACTAAACTACATTGGGATGTAATGTGTCACTCCATTAAGCCACACAAAGGGAAATGTTTGTCATGTGTTGATTGTGACATCGTCATATGCACAAGTGCTCATAGCTCCTAGCCCTGCCACTGGTCATCAGCTCTCTAGTAGCAAATCACAGCTATGCAGGTTGGGTACAGTCAGAGAAGTTTTTTTAGCCTTAAGGTGTTACTGCTCCAAAATTGAGCTAGCAGTACCACTGATCAATATTTGAGCAGCTCAGAGTGCAACATGTAACACGGCCCTTAAAGTACATTTTGAGAGAGCTGGCTCCTTAACCTAATATCCCATTTTTATTCAATCAGTTAAGTTCTAAGATAATTCTCGTACAATTTTTAGTTCTCCCTTGACTCTTTGCCTGAGATTACTAAAAGAAAGATTGAGCCTTATCTTTATGAGTATGTGCCATAAAGTAATCTGGGAAAGGCTTCAGTACATAGAAGTGAAGGTACATGCTACTTAAAGGTGGCATGTGCATCAGAAGGTTTTCATGTGCCAGCAAAGAAATGTAGCTCCTTTCATCTCCACAGTGGCCTGTAGGCTATAGTGTAGGGTAACGGGAAGGGTGCTTCATGCCATACTTCTATGAGGTATCCTACCTCAGATTCACAGTGCCTCCTAGTGGGTCTCTCCAAGCTACTGCAGTGCCACTGAGCCCAACACAGAGCTGCACCTTAAAAGCACAATTGAAATTTGAGTTACATTCACAAATTTAGCACCTGGAGTCTTTATGGAAAAAAATAAATCATGCAGGTATTCACTACTGTATCTGAACTGTTCTTCAACTACTTCATGTGTTATTCTCACCTTATCCATGGCCAGGTTCCTTTTTCAAAGGTTTTCAACCACCTATAACCACCTGAAGGAACTGGATACTCAAATTCCTTTAAAAGTAATGATATCTTTTATTAGACAGTTGGAAAAAAAAATTTAAACAAGCTTTTGGGTTTAAAACCCCTTCATTGGGCTGTGGAAATTTCTGCAGCTGGTGTGTGCTCTTCCTGGATGGAATGAAAAATAAAGCCAGAGGCTGGGCTGGTATGCATACAAGATAGGCAGTCAGTGAAGATGTAAATTGAGAAGTCTCAATTTAAACTATTTAAGTTGGTCTAATAAAAGATATCGGATTCACCCAAAGAACCTTGTCTGCCTATGTCCTTAGACCAACATGGCTACAACCTACACCCCTTTAAAAGTAATGGGAAGTGGAGAATACCTAGGGAGGAAAGAGTCATACCCCATGCTCAGAGCTTGTCTTTAAAAATGGTCTAAAGCTAAGGTTAACACAGCTACACCAAATACATTCTCCTCAATTCTTAGACTCCTTATGCAGTTATACTTCTGATCTATTTGTCTTTTAGTACCACCAAGAGAGAATATTAATTTAAAATAATACTTCTTGAATTAGCTTTGTAATTTATGGATCCCAAAGAACAAAAAATACTTTAAGCAGGGAGGCAATGGCCTTGCTTCACACTGTGAAATATTAGCAGTTATGTGTGTTCTAATCTGTTTTCTAAAAGATAACGGAAAGCTTTGATAAAATTTAACCCTTTCCTATAAGGCAACAGCCATATCGCCTCATGTCAAACCCAGTGCTTTACTAGGTAAAAAGGGAGGGAGATTCCCATCTTCTATGCGGCACCTTCCCACAAAGAAACATTTTAAGTATTCTAACTCTAGTGCTCAAGCAGAGCACTTAGAAACAGCTCTGAATCAACTGCTTGCAAGTAAACCACTGCCCAGAAGAAGAAAGAGTGGCTGGCGAGGGAGCATAGGTCACATGATGTTTTTCATTTACCCTTTTCATCTAGTGTGTATATGTTCTCTGCCATCTTAACCAATACACAGAGAGAGGATTGAACAAAGTATTTCCACATCTCAAAACACCTCATCCATGGCCTGCATTGTACTAGCTAGAGACATATGCTGCTCCTTTTAGAACAGCAATAAGATGCACCTCACCTTAATCAGCAACAATGCGTGCTTTAGGTGAAGGAAATTCATGGATTAGAACAACAATAGCATAGGTGCATGGCTCTCGGACTAGGCTGGGTAGCCTGAATCTCCTTGCTTCCCACCATCAGTCTAATTCAGTTCAAGCAAGCAGTAAGGGCAAGCTTTATCCTCAAATGAAAAATTAACTAAAAAGCAAATCAGTTTTCTTTTTCCTTTATTTTACAATACAAAAAGGAGAGGGTTTCTCTATTAGCAAAACCAGGAATCTGTTGTTGAAATAGCTTGAAGAAGCAGCTTGCAAAAGCCGATGTGATTTACATATTAGCAAAACTCAAGCCATAACTAGAAAAACATGCAATAAATGATTTTATTATTGTTTTACCTGAATACCAAAACTTTTGGGGGCAGATACAGACAGATACAAACACAACATTAATTTATCATCAAAGAATAAGTACAAGGAAGGCATCAGAGACTACAAATAGCAATTTAGATGAATTGTGAGGCTCATGTATCTACTTATTTAACATTTGGTCAGGTGTTTCTAAACTGAATAGACCCACAAGGTTGGGGTTGATGCATATCACACCAGCAAATAATCTAGTTTCTGACAGAGAACAAGGTATGAATCAAGATTTGGTAAAAAATATAATAAATCTACAGTAAAACAGATAACAGTCCCACTAAAAGTTGAAAATGGCCTTGGAAATGTCAAGGGGCTGTTGACCTAAAGAGGCTTTCAAGGAATATGTACTTAAAAGTTCTTTTGACAAGTTTTGCAGCATACACCAGTTTTTGGTAGTTTATTGGTATGGTTAATTATTGTCATTGTAAGCCATATATGCTTTAATTCTGAAGTTGTCTGGCTTCAGCTTCTACCCATTAGTTCCTGTTGTGCTTCTAAGCCAAAAAAGCCCTTTGGATGCATCTACACATCACCCAATGGCAACATAGTGATGCTTTATGTTTCTGCATGGCATGCTACAGCAATGTAGCGATCATGTGTGTCTACACATGATGGCCAGCTACATTGCCATAGTGGCACACTCCCTGGGTCTAGGGCATTGGTACGGCAACATAGCGGTGAATATTAACTGTGTGCCATGTGCATGGCTCAGTGACTACCCATACTGCACTGTGCTTTTGTACTTCTAAAAGGAAGTGTGAAAGCACTGTGCTGTAGCAACATCACCGTATGGTGACACATAGACATGCTCTTTGATAACCTGTATTTTCTACTCCTTGGACTATTTATAAACTAGTCAAGTTACCACTCTCTCTTTTTTTAAAATAAATTAAACAAATCAAGCTCCTTAAAAAAAGTCTCCTACTGTAAGACATTTTTTTCATCCCCTGAATCATGTGAATCTCTTTTCTGCTTCCTTTCCATCTTTTCAACATCCTTTTAACATTGTTAATGCTGGAATTATACAGACTATTCCAGTTTTGGTCTCATCACATGCAATAGTAAAAATTATTTCCTTACTTTCCTGTTTGTACTTCCAGTGATTCCTTTAACCTCTTTTAACACAGGTTTGCATAAGAAGTTCAGGTTGCACAGAAGATCCATACTCAGAGTTGTTTATTACCCCATTCCAAATTTTCTGACCTCAATAAAATGTAAGTGCTATTTATGTGGACAGTCCTGTTTAAAATCATAGGAACCAATCATACAGGGAAGTAGCATTCACTATGATTAAGTGTTGTAGAATCAGGCCTCATATTTTGGGTTTTTGACTTTAATTTGTTTTGGTTTCTATTGTTGTTTTAATAAAAAGCTCACTGCCTGACTGGCCCATAAACATCTGAGGTTTTTTTAAAAATTTTCAACCTATCTGAACTATCTGAGAATGTATCTTCAGCTATGAGATTATATTGGTTGCATTGCATAGCTTATGGTGTACAAGCCACTATAAAAATGCATTACATTAGAAGCAGGCACTTAGTCCCTGTGCAATCTTCTGCTGTTATGCAAGTTTTATATAGATGTAGTTCAGCTGAATTCCTGATTTATACAGATGTAAGTTAAAGAATGTGACTTGAAAGTGTAGGAGTTAATGACATAGTGTCCAAAATAGTCTGGTCCCCAAAACACTGTCCATAAATAGTAGGGGAAGTTTATCTTTAAACACTCTCTTTATGCATAATAGACATATACAAGACCTAAAAATGCTTTCAAACAACTGGAGAGACAGTTTTAATAAGTACTTCTAACCACTAATTGCTAGAACAAGTTCTGACAGAAACCATGAATCCTGAACATTCAAAAGAAATGGGCATCTGAATAAAAAACTCAAACTATTTATACACTCTAAACACTCTAGTTTCCTATAGATTTATAAAGGAAAGTGCATCTATCCCTTGGTCTAGGATGCAAAGCTACCCAAATACATAGTTGGCAAAGTGCCACATCAGGTAGGTATTTTTTATTACAATTTGTCCTGAGCTGCCAAGTTTGCGTCCAGCATGGGTCTTTTCTTCATTTTAAAGGTTTCTGAATCCATGGCTTTTGTTTCATTTCATCTCTAGTTGTTATCAGCTGGACAACAAACAAATTCTGTCTCCATCAAATGAATTGAATATCTTCAACAAGATGCAACTGATAATGGTCAAGTCCCTAGCCCCAGCAAAAGCAGCAAGAATTTTGCCCTTGACTTTAATGGAGGTAGGATTCAACCCAGTGAATGGAATCTGAATACTTGTCCTAAAAAGTAAACAGAACAAATTGCTAAAACTACATTATTGTGTCACTACTGACAACTTAGAAAGCAGGTTGGGGTTCTCAGCTTTGCTTTATGCATTAAGTAGTAGGGGGAGTGTGATTGCACCTTAACCCTACACAGGAGTAGTTATGTTTGTCAAAGACTGTTCTATTCCACCATCTGGGGTGCATAAATGTTGTAGGATTGAGTCCTAAGTATCTTGACAGTAGAAATAACCAGTGATTTTCTGACAAGGTTCCTTGGATGAATTTGATATCTTTTATTAGACCAACCCAAATGGTTGGAGAATAGTTATTAAGCAAGCTTTCGGGTTCAAAAACCCTTCGTCAGGCTCAGGAAGCTGCAGCAGTTGGTGTGTGCTCTTCCTGGATGGAATGAAAAGTAAACAAGCCAGGGGCTGGGCTGGGGAGTCAGTTGCCAGGCAGATTATAATGTATCAAAAATCCAATGTCTATGTTTAGTCCCTGATCTCTAGTATCCAGCAGGTTGATGAAATGGAGCTCATAGGCTCGTCTCTGGGATGTGTTGTGTAAATTTCTCTTGAGGATCAGAACTGAGAGATTGGAGAGAGAGTGGCCCTCCTGTGAGAAATGTGCCCCCACCGGTAATTGGGTGTTTCTGTCTTTGATGGATTTACGGTGTGCATTCATTCTGGTGCGCAGTTGTTGTCTGGTCTCTCCTACATATCTTCCATCAGGGCATTTGGTGCATTGGATGAGGTATATTACATTTCTGGAGGTGCAGCTGTAAGATCCTGGGATGCTGATGGCTCTGTTGTGGGGTGTAGTAATTGTGGGGGTGGTGGAGATGTGTGGGCAGGTTTTGCATTTCTTGTCATGGCACGGTCTGGATCCTTTTGGTGTGTTCTGGGGTTGAGGAAGTTTGCTTCTGGTGATGAGGTTGGCGAGGTTCGGTGCTTGTCTGAAGGCTAGGATGGGTGGCTCTGGGAAGATCTTTTTAAGAATAGGGTCTTTTTCTAATATGGGTTGCAATTTTTTGAGGATTTTCCGTACAGGTTCAAGGGATGGGTGATAGGTCATAACCAGCGGTGTGCGATTTGTGGGTGTTTTTCTTCTGTACTGCAGCAGTTCTTCACGTGGTATCCAGGTGGCTCTTTCAAACGTGCGATCTACCTCTCTGGAGGAGTGTCCTTGCTGGGTGAAAGCCTTTTTAAGATTGGTGAGGTGGCAATCCCGGGTGTTCTCTTCAGTACAGATGCGGTGGTATCTGAGGGCTTGGCTGTATATCACTGCTTTTTTGGTGTGTTTCGGGTGATTGCTGGTTCTGTGCAGATATGTATGTTGGTCTGTGGGTTTCTTGTATACTGTGGTCTGTATTTTACCCTTCTGGATACTGATCCTTGTGTCTAAAAAGGGGATGTTGGTGTTGGAGTATTCTAAAGAAAGTCGGATGGAGGGATGGTGACTGTTGAATTTCTGGTGGACTCAAGTAGAGATTCCAGGTTCTCACTCCAAATGATGAAGATGTCATCTATATATTGTAAGTACAGCAAGGGTTTGATGGTGCAGTTCTTGAGGAAGTCTTCTTCCAGGTGGCTCATAAAAAGGTTGGCATACTGTGGGGCCATTTTAGTGCCCATAGCTGTTCCCATCATCTGGAGGAAGTGTTGATTATTAAAAGTGAAATTGTTGTGTGAGAGGATGAAGTGTATAAGCTCAGTGATATCTTTGGGTCTGTATTCTGGGTTGTAATCTTGTTCCTGTAGATATGTAAGGCAGGCATGGATGCCATCCTGGTGTAGGATGCACTTGCACACATGATGGGGTTTTAGTCCTTAGGGCATTCTATGCCTCCTAAATTGAAACAGTGAGTTTTTAATTGAAACAGTGTGTTTTATTTTTCTGTCACTGTATATATGTTATTGTCCTGGTGGCTGCAGGTGCCTGCTGAAGGCAGAAGTGGCAAGGGGCTTGATCCGGCCCCCCCCGCCCCCCCCAGCAGAGCCTGCTTGCCTCTCCTGCGGCTGGGGGCCATTAATCTATGACATTAATGTGTCAGCTTGCTCCCTGGCTGTGGGAGAGGCGGGCAGGCTCTACAGAAAAAATGGCTGAAGCCCCTTACCACTTCTGTCTAATGGCAGGCTCCTGCGGCTGGCAGGATGCCTATGGCCACCCAGGAATGGACTGGCTTGCCCCTGCAGCAGCCCAGGGAGGTGGCAAATTCCCAACATGGGTAAACTGTGGGGGCTGTTCTTACTGCAGGGGTGCATATTTCCCCTCCATCGACCCCCACTGCTTCTTCTCTCTGAACCATGCCCTACTCACTCTAAGAATTGCGCGCTCTTTGCCCACACAGATGTTAACCGGGGCACCAACTCTGCTTGTTATGCCTCTGGTTTCTAGAAACAAATTATGGAGTAACACCAGGGGAGAAAAAGATATTTAAGTTCAATGTTAGCATAAGAACACATGCATATGAACTGACCTTTAAATACATTAGGTTGGAAATTAGAAAAAGTGTTCTAATGATTTAATGAGGTTCTGAAGCAATCTTCAGTTAGATGCGGTTGGGGAAAAAACCTAACTAGATTTAGATGGTGCTTGTTAGATTTTTTAACCAGATTTTGACTGAAATTGACTGTTGTTGTCTCAATAGCAAGGGATGGGATTTATTGGCCCAGAATGGCTTAATTGCCTTCTATTCCCTTAGCACTCAAGAAATCGGGTACCTTGTAAAGTGCATTAAGTTGAACACCTACAAAGTCACTTTTTAAATTCAAGTACACTAGATGTCTAGTATGTTCTTAGCTAACCTATTATTTGATTTAAAACAAAGGAGACTATAGCCAAAAGAGCATCTCATTGAAATGCAGAAGTCTTCTGAAACTGTGAAAGGCTGGGGATAAAGAACCAATAATCTGTATTTGGATTCAAGCTTCTGAGATTTGTAGTCTCTCATGTTCTTTCCTAACATTTGAGAGAGTGGTTTGTTACCTACAGAAACTCATGACTCTGAGCCAGTTGGACATTGAGGGTGTCTTTACACGTGCTCCAGAGTGGGGTGGGGGGGCACTTGAATTGGAGCAGCTCCAAGATCCAATCTAATTAAAGTGCCTACAGCATCACGTATATTCAGTGTCCTACGCTAGAAAATATCAGTGGAGGCACTTTAACTACACCTCATTCAATGAGTTTTAAAGTGCCCCTGCTGCCATTTTGAAGTGCAGGGACGCTGAATACACATAACGCAGAGGCTTTTGGAGCATGATAATTAGCATGCATCAGAGCAGACATTCAGCACATGTATAGGTGCCCTAAGGTGACATCTTGCCCTACCTTCTGCCTTAGACTATCATAGACAGTTTCAAAACATTCCTTTCTTTATCAAGACAGAGAAAAAGCCTGAACTATTCCTGTCAAGAGGACTGTCTGAAAAATATATTTATCACAGAAGAAAAAAAAAAATCCACATTCTCTCTAAAAACTCAGTTTCTGCTTCCTCTAGAGGAAAAGATTCTATTTTGTCATCACAGCTGCTGCTAGGCTCCTCAGAACAATCAATCCTTCTGTAACCACAGCAGGAGGGATCATTACAGCAAGTGGTCTCACGAGGAAAGCAGGAGAACTACTAGGGTTACCTACTCAGAGAGGCAGAAGCTAGAGAATATCTAGGTGTCTGACCTACTAGGTTATCAATTGCCCTGGCTCAATGGACAGCACCGGAAAAGTCAGGCCTTTTATCACTTGAACATAGCAAAGAAACTAGGAAAATTGGAACGCTTTCCCCTTCCCTCCTTGTCTTCTAATGGATTAACAGATAATATTACTAGATTATAACCCAAATCATGGCCCTGCAGCCTGAGGCTGACATGGAAACTTATGACCAGGGATCCTGTTTTTTTCTGATTTAAAAAAAAAAAAATCCCCAATTGTCAGATTTAAAAAAGTAACCCAAAATCCACATTTTTCCATGATTAAAATGAAACACCATTAATATATAGAGAGCTATATATAGTGATGTTTCATTTTAATCATGGAAAAATATAGATTTTGGATTACTTTTTTTTAATCCAAAAATTGGGGATTTTTTAAAATCAGAGAAAACCAGGATCTTTACTATTCCCTTGTGTGGCAAGGTATTTAGCAGAATTCTCAGCTCACAGGAATTTGATGGGGCTGTACTGTGAGCACTTCTGCTACAGCCTTGAATTTGCAATCCTCTAGTGCCATGTACCACCCCAGCCTCCAGTCTTATGACTATACAAACTTTTTCTGAAGTCAATATGGCTCTGTATACCTGTACAGATCCAATGGCAGAGTTAGGGCACAAGTTAGAAAGGCATAAAATACAGCATTATATGGCATAAAAAGTTACTCACTACCTAGAAGTAGTCTTTTTTGTTTGGTACCCTGAAACATAAGTGATTCCCATAGCAAACATATCACTGAACTTTAGGTACTCATCTTTGAAGCTAGACTGTTCTCGGTGGTGGCAGATGACAGAACAAGGAGCAGAGGTCTCAAGTTGCAGCAAGGGAAATTTAGATTAGATATCAGGAAAATATTTTTCAGTAGGAGAATAGTAAAGCACTGGAACAGTTTACCCGGATGGGTTGTGGAATCTACATCCTGGGAGGTTTTCAAAATCCAGTTAGACTCTCCTGAGGTCCCTTCCAATCCTAATTTTCTATGATTCTATGATAATTATGCTCACACACTTGTAGAAGCAGCATGGATGTTTTCACTTTGTCTTGAACAGTGCTATTATGTACGAATCACAGTGTCATGCAATTTATCTTGATAAATCTCTTTTGAAAAAAAACTCTTGCTATTTAAAAAAAAAAATCTTTATAACTAAAATGTTAAACACAATATTTAATATTTTTAACAGTGTTTATGCTGGAAGCACTTTTATGATTATAAGATACTCTCTCCTCACACATTTTAGGGTGTTATTTCTTCTCAGTATAACTGCATGTTTTTCTCGCCATAAGAAAGTGTGAATGATGCAGTCACATAACCATGAGTGCTTTCAAGCATTCTTAAATACAGAGACATCCTCTGGATATATAAACTGGTGTCATCTGGATTCAAAATCTCTATGCTACTCTTCTAGGCCATTTTCTCTCAAACAAAGTCAACCAAGCAGGTTTCATGTTACATATATAATAGTACTACAAATCTGTTTTGCATGAATAAAACAGAGTAGGGCCTTTGCTCCTTGCTCCTGCTCCCTTTAGATTATAACCTGTAAAGTAGGCCTGTGTGAAGCAACTAGTACAGGCAGTCCTCAGACTTATGACACAATTGGTTCCTGAAAACCACATCTTAAGTCAAAACATTGTAACTCGGAACCAATTTTCTCATAAGGAACAATGTTATAAATGGGAGATTGGTTCCTTAACCAAGGCCCAATAAGCTATGTTCACTAAAAATACCGCAGAATCTTGTACTCGATCAATTATAGATGAGTAATATAGCTACATTAATGTATTTATATTGTAAATAGCAATCATATTGTGTTGGAAGGACTTCTTTGAGGTCATTTTCTGGACTTTTTGAAAGGCTCTTGGTTGGACTTTTTAAAGGGTTCTTGGCTGGAGTCTCCCCAGTGTTGGCTGCAGGTTTTTCTGGAGTCTTGTCTGCTTTCTTAAAGGAAGTGTCCAAGGAAGTTTGGATGGATGTTCTCCAGGGAGATGAGCGATGCAACGAACTTGTTTGCCAGCACAGTGTTGCATCGGATCAAGCATTGTAAAGTCAAAACTGACATCATAAATTTGAAACAGGGTATCAATTTATAAATGTTGTAAGTGCAAAATGTTGTAACTCGAAACATTGTAAGTCGAGGACTACCTGTATTTGCTTTGGATTCAGATATAGCCGATTTGGGGGCCAGTGATTTGATTCAGTGATTTGAATCACTGTCCGGAATCAATTCAGCTGAATCCGATTCAGAGATTCGGCCACTGCCGAATTGGCCAAATTTCTGAATCAGCCCCATCCCCTGCTCTCCCAGGCCCATCAATGACTGCCTTACCTGATCCCAGCTCCCGGCTCTTTAAAAAAAAAAAAAAAAAGCCCACACTCTCTGGCTGCTTCCAGGCAGGGGGGCAAACCTCACTGCCCCCCACTGCCCCATACTGCATGGGGGGGCTCTGCCAGGAGGCCTCTGCAGCAGCTGGTGAGTGGGGTTTTTTTTCTCTTTTGCCCGGCTCTTTAAAAAAAAAAAAAAAAAGCCCACACTCTCTGGCTGCTTCCAGGCAGGGGGGCAAACCTCACTGCCCCCCACTGCCCCATACTGCATGGGGGGGCTCTGCCAGGAGGCCTCTGCAGCAGCTGGTGAGTGGGGTTTTTTTTCTCTTTTGTTTTAAAGAGCCAGGAGCTGGGGCTGGGCGGGGAAGCCATGGGGGTGAGGGGCTGGGAGAGCGGGCAGGGGTTGGGGGTGCTCAGGGAGGCTGGGGGAGCAGGCAGGGGATGGGTCCTGGCAGAGGTCCCCCCATTGTCCCCTCCCTACTCCTCCAGCCCCCACTCCTCTGCCCCCTACTTATTAGCATGGAGTCCGGGTACAGCGCCCTGCGGCAGCAATTGAGGACTTCCCAAATTTCTGAAGCTCTACAAATCTTTTCTGAATTGATTTGAAGAGCTTTGAATTGATTTGGACCTTTTAGCTGGTCTCCTGGTTCAATTCAGATTCAGAGATTCAGCCGCCGAATCGGGCTGAATCGCCTTCCAATTGAATCGGCACCCAAAAAATCGCAAAGCTCTACCAGAAAGAATTGCTACAGGATTGGACCATTAGATAGCAAGCTCATACTTTAGAAAAGGTATTTGTATGATTGTATGATTGCATAGTGTCAGCTCTGATATAGCTGAGGTTGAAAACTCCTCTCTGCTAAAAGTCAACTTTGTGTGCTTTAAAAATTGACACACTTAAATGAATAACTTTGACATTTTATATGCCTCACAGAATGGAAGATTAAGATTAGCTTTTCAAATCTGAGGGCATGAGAGTAAGGTATTCCCAAGACAGAACCTCCTGAAAAAAGCTTTGCTTAAAGTCGATTTATTCTAACAATCTTTTAATATTCACATTAGATGCTCAAAAAGTTAATCTTTCTGAATATCTGTTTATGGTTTGCTTCCTGCTTCCTAAAAATAATAGTAGTGCCAAACACTAAATTGGGTGGCAGTTGAGCCATTGAGACCAGTCTGGACAAATAAGTTATACTTAGCTTCCAGGAACAGGAGTCGAATGCTTTCTAATCTGACAGTTTTCAGGTCATCTGTGTGCTTCAAGGGGAACAAAATATGCACTGAACTGACTTACAGTCAGTCAGTGCCAGTCATAACCCATTTGATAGCAGAAATTTGGGTGGAAGAGGTTTCTTGCTACAATCTTTCCCCCAAGATTTCCCACAAATTTGGGAAGTCCTCAGTTTTTTGGAAATTTATACTGAATGTAGCAGAACATTCAAAAGATACTTAAGCTATTTTCAAACAATAAATTATATACATAGATATTGGTAGGCATAGGAGGGGGCAGAATACATGACGGGAAGACTGAGGAAGAATAGAGGAAGAGGGTTTTGGGACTGTGGTGAGGGAAGGAGACATTTTACCGATGATAGGATACTAGAAGAGGCAGGGGGATGAAGGTGAATGGTGTCTGTCAGCTCATTTCTCTTCTTACACATGCTTTTGGACCTGAAAACAGATGTTCCTCTGTAAGTGACTGCTTTTCCCTGTGCTCTAGGATCTAAGATATACCTATCCTTCTGAGGATGCTGACAAATGTTTACTTAAAGGCTTAATGGAATGTTATCCCCCATCCCAGCAGTTGAACCTCTTGCATCATGATCCTGGGCTCCCCTTGCACAAGGTGAGTGGAAAGCTGGGTGCTCAACAATCAGTTGATTGTCAGCTGGGTTTGAAGACCACATTGGAGTCTGGAACTAGCTGCAGTGTGGTCCCAGTCAGGCCTACAATCAGGGACCACACTGTGGCTAGTTGACCACCATGTTGGAAAGCCTAGCCAGTGCTGCTTGGCACAGGGTTTAAAAAGTCCCTTGGTTGGGGGAAGCCTTTGCTTTCCCCACCAGGAGTTTCTGCTCCCCCTTGCCAGGCTGCTTGGTACAGGAGAAGCCAAAACACTTCTACTCCAGCATTACTGGCCCAGGGTTTAAAGTTCCTAGTGAAAGAAGTCCTTTGCTTTTGTTGGTGTCAACTGTTGGACAACAGCCACACATTAAATTTAAGGTGCCATATGACACATAAAAATGGTCTTCATTATATGTGAAATATTTTTACAGAACATTCTCCATTTTAGGGTGCATTAAATTGGGTGAACCCTTCCTACTTATTATGGTGCTAAGCCTTTAATCACAACATAAATGTAATGTGTAGAGAGGGCCTGAGTGTGTTGGACCACTTTTACTCCTCTCCCATGGAAGCTAAGATCTATAGGGGATTTGTGCTTCTTTTCCAACCTGTCTGTGTGCGTTGTGATCTGGGGAGGCTCTACTCACAGGCGTGGTTGGAGTCCCTCTTTCGGCACTAGTTGCAAGACAAGAGCTTGGTCTGCCCTGAAAGCAACTCAAATTTAAAAACCTGAAAACTAGGAAATATAAAATTAAGGTTACTGCTGCATGTGTTAGGGGAATTGGTTAATTATAGAAAGGGAGGGAGCCAGCACGTAAAAGTGGCTGACTGGGTGTGCCTGAGTATGTTAGGGAGGCCTGGAGAGGGTGCCTAGATAGGTTAAGAGTGGAAAATAGTCATAAAGTCTCACGTGCAACTTACGTCACATTATTAAAGACGTGTATGACCATCCAGTAAGCTGCTGTCTCTGACATACACATGCAGTATGGGGTGGCAGACAGAGAGGAACAATTATTAAGTGCTAATTGCTTAATAGATTGGAAAGAGGACCAGAGAGTGGAGGTGAGTCATGTTGCATGGGATGGTAAAGTGAAGAATGTAGAATCATACTTTTTGCATATATTTAAAATTCTTGTAGTCACCATAATCTGTCAAAATCGTAGGACATTCTAAAAGGCCAAGGGCAACGTAATTCTGCATTAACAGAGTTTTTGTCACTGAGTTATGGTCAACTGAGATCAGAACTCGATTGTTTTGTAAACTCACATACTAAAAGAATGTCTCTTTCCCAAGCAGTGTACATGAAACAGTAGGTAAAGGTAGCATTGGTCATCAACATTTTGCAAAGGAAAACTAGAACATGAAATATGAAAAGACTTGCCCAACCTCATACAAGTGGTGTCTGGCAAAACCAGAACCCTTATCTCCTGTCTTAGCCCAAGGCCTTAAATACATGACCATCTTTCCTTTCTGTAATGCAATGGAAATACACAACTACATATTTCATTTCCTTTTTTATACACAAAAATAAGTGCAACATCTATTCCTGAGTATAAATTAATTTATATTAAAAGTAGGCTGTACATTTATTTTTGGTCATGAGGAAACACTATAGCTACAATTCAACTCAAACCCTCAAATTCATTATTATATGCGGCTGCCCAATTCACTTGCAAGAATACTGTTGTTTCTCTCATTGTGGCAAGGGATAAAAATGCAGTAATAACTCACGTTGTAACATGTTACAACTCCTTCAGCCTCGCTGACAAGCTCATTGGGAGCCAACTTTCTGGCAAGCATGCCACAAATAAACCCTGTACTCTTCCCAAGTGACACTCTGGCTCCCTGCCTCTGCCCACTCTGCTGCTCTTTCTGCTTCTTGCTCTGTGCTTTCTGCACAACCTCCTTGCCTGCTGTGTGTCCAACCATGTGCTTCTTGCCTGATTTCCTGCTCTTTCTGTTTCCTGCTCAATCTGTAGCTGTGCTGCCTCCCCCACCCCAGTCTACCATGCACAGAACATTTGTGCCACAGGTTGACTACCCCGAATAGCTAATGAATGAGTTTAAGTGGTTTCAAAATAATAAAGTGAAAAAACAAACAAACAAATGGATTGTAGGATTGAGTAGAAGACAAAGAGTAGAAACAGATGTCACTGTTGCCTTTTTGCTGCCATAAAAAAATTGACAGTGGCACAAAAGCCAAGCAAGCAGACATCCACACCCATTGTCACATCACAAACTATGTCTGTGATGAAGGCGATATCAAATTCAGCTGCTATTTAGTGGCATTTACTTTATGACAGGAAAGCACTGGCTGCCTGGAGCTGCCTATGCTTTACAGCCACTCCTGGTGAGGTGTGCCTCAGTAAGCAGGGAAACCTGAAATATCTCAGGGGCATGTCTCAGTAAGTGGGGAAAGCCAGGTGAGTGCTCCCAGGGTTTGAGTGGTCCAAACTTGGATGGAAATGTCAAAGGGGTGCAGAACCAGGCCCCTCTAGCCCTCAGAGAACATGTCACCTGTTGTCCTGCAACATCAATGGGCAAGACAATGGGTCATGTGTGTTTTGCCCAATGAAGCTGATCAGCTGTGTAGGGACACATCCAGGGATGCATTCCAGCATGGTTGATCTGTTTCATTTGGCAACATCAATTTCAACCCTGAGTCTTCTTGAAAGGCTCTAAAGTTATCTGAGTAGGGCTTATAAAAAAGAGCTTATCCTGAAAAGCGTGTAAACTAAATTTTCCTTACATTTCTCTCTTGTCAAAGAATAGAGACGACACTCCTAATATTAAATTCCCCTAAAAAAGGAACAAAGCCTCAAGTACTTATTTCCAACTATAGCCTGTTGGATCAGAAGGTAATGAAAATTACAGTTTTAATATAAATAACTTTGTTTGTACTCTAGATTTTAATTTTCAGCATCTAAAAAGCATGCTAAGAGAGGCAGCTCTCATTTTACGCATCTGATCTGATGCAGCATAATCTAGAACACCAAGCTTTGAGTAGAATATTGTTCATTCTTGGTTATTTACATGGAACAAACAATTGAAATGTTAATATGAAGGCAGAAATTAGGGGCTTTTATACACAGACAAAAATATAACATGTATTACCCCTTTTACAACATTGATCAGTTTGTTTCTTATTTCAGAAGAGCTTCCTCTGTGCCTGGATTACTGCTAATGCCCCACAGTTTCGTTACCAATTTCAATTGGAATTATATTCGTTATGGAAGTGCTTTATTTTCTCAGTTACAACAGGCATGAAATCTCCAGTGGAAAAAGCTCCTTCAGTTCTATTTCTAAATCCATTTCATGAAGCATCTTCACCAGCATCCTAGGTCACAAAACTTGTCTTCAGTTTTGATATTTCCACCCTTCAGACATTAACACATCTCTTTCTAGATCAGCCTCTTCATTTATTTTGTCCTTTTGACTCGTTCATGATTGTTGCTTCATTAACGTTAGTGTGAGACCTTTTTGTATTATAGAAAAATGTATGTCAGAAATAAAAGGCCAGCTGGTCAGCTGACAGGGTGTCAGGTGACCAGAGGAGGGCTCAGGCCAGGACTACATAAACTCTGGTCTGAGCTGGCCAGAGGAGCACAGGCTACAGAGAGGGTGGACTCCTAAGAACTTCCAGAGAAGCTGTGGCAGCTCCACGCAGAGAGGCAGAGACCATGGAACCATAAGCAGGCAGACTGCCTTCTTTATATTTATTTTGTTATAGCCTAAGGTCTTTTTTTTTTTTTTGGTGGTTTGTGTATGAGGCTGTAGGGGAAGTGAAGACCACATTAGCATCCACAGGGCGCAGGGTTAAAGGGCCAGAGAGCCCTGTGCCATAGCGGGTGCAACTATACAGGGCACAGAGCCCAGATTGGAGTGAGGAGCTAGAGTCCCAATATCAGGTCCGATCCAGTGGGCCTGGCTAGGAGGCCTAGCTAGACAACAAGGGGCAAATCCAGGGAAGGCTGAAGCCTCAACAAACCCAGTGCCACAAGGGTGTAACGTTAAGGGACCAGAGAGCCTGGTGCCCTCTTATAAAAAGGCCAGGAGCCCTGGGTGGACTGAGGAGCTAGGGCCTCACAGTTGGGTCCTAGCTGGAGTGAAGGAGGGCAGAGGTCGAAGAGGCTGAAGCCCTGACAGAGGGACATCATATATACAACAACTGCGAAGCATGGAGGTATGATAAGGGAGGTCAGAGCATGCCAATAGCTCTTAAGACAGGGCTCATGACCAAGTGTTCATGAGCCTAGACCATACCTGGAAAGCCCTGGGGCAGTCTCCCTTTCAAGAAACAAAGAAAAACCAAGACATGGCAGGAAACGGAAGGGAAGTCTGTTCCTAGCAGAAAAGTCAAATATAAAGAGACTCAGGGGCACCCCCAGGCACGTCCAAAGACCTCTGGGGATGGCGCAGTGTTACAGGTGCCCTAACTATACCTGCTATCCACAGGTACAGTTTTAAATTAAAATCTAAGTTTGAATGTAAACACATATAACCCATCTATAACTCTTTTTGCAACCCAGACAGCCTGTTATAATTTTAATATATTTAGTTTGCAAAATGACCTTCATTTCTATCTGTTCCTTTGTTCTCCTGACACTCCAGTCGTGTCATGCAGACAGCTCTCCATGCTTTGTCACCCAACATTTAGCTTTTATTCCATCTTTGTGGCAAGTGTCCTGATCCTGTTTCAGAAACCATAACCAGTACAGATAAAGCACTGTAAAGAGGAGGAGGAAGAAAAAATATTTATTTCTCTTTGCCAATATAAGATTTCATTTACATTATGGTTATTTGGACCAGAAAGGCATCCATTTAACCCCAATCATAATACAAATAACATTCAAGCAACATGTAAAACTATATTTTCAGAGATTCCGAGTACTGGCAGTGCCAATAGACTTCAACTGGAGTTGTAGGTGCTAAGGCTAAAAGAATAGACACGTGGGAAGTCATGCTTTTCAGTTGCTAATTCAATGTTTATTTGACAAATGGAAAATTGACCAACAACTTTTTTGTTGAATACTTAAAGGTTCAAATTGTAATTATCAATTGTACATATTTAAAGAATCCATTTTACATTTCTATTGACCCCTACCTTTGAGGACCTCTCCATGCCTTTGCATGAATTAACCTTACAAAGCAATGCAGTAAAATGCCTAATTAGGCAAAAAATTATTTGGGCACACAAAATTTGGTCCTCAAATCTGTATTTCTATTTTTAGCAAATATAGAGAGAAAAATGGGCATTTATCCAAAGCTAGAAAGCCAAAAGGCAGTTTTTCATTCTAACCCAAAGACAATAACCAAGAAATAACATTCTCTGCCTCAATACAGATCAGCCATTAGTAGACTTTCCTTCCAAAAGGTTTGAGGAAATAAGTTGTCTTTGAGATATGAGGAAAAGGCCAAGAAAGCTGGGTTATTTCAGAACAGGGGAAGGGAATAGATTTTAAGTTCAAGAGCTTTTCATGGAAGTTATTCTACTGAGTGTCTTTTCTTCCATACAAAAGGAGCACTAGTTTAAATAGCTCTATAAATCACAACTGTAGCCATAGCATGAACTCTTGAACAGGCATATCCAAAGCCTACTATGTTTGGCAAAAAATCACACATTTTGAACTCCCCCCCCCAAACATTAACAGGCAGCTGGTGCACTCAGAGAATACCCCACTTGGATATACCACTTAATAGGCTGCTATATTCTGCTCCAGCTCCATTTTCTGAGTGGATTAAATTGAAATTGTCTAGTTTCAAAGTGAAGAGAGAAATGATCGAGATAGCCAGGTCTGCTCTAGGGAAACTCTTATGAAGATGGAAGAAAGCACTACTGGATGCTGTTGCTATGCTCAGTTAGCAACATCCACTGTCCAGTAGCACTCCTAGCACTCTGGTAACAAATGGCAAAAAGACCTTCTCAGTAACCACTAGGAAAATACAATCTTACCCCTGTTTCTTTTGGTTCTGGCCCCTTATGTACCAGAACATCTAGACTTAGATTGCTGTCTGCCACTGAATCTTATTTGACCAAACAATGACCAAATTCCAGTTAATCTAGAAATCCACAGCCTTCACTGACTTCACTGGCCATTAAAAAGGTAGGCCATTTTGACTTTGGTCCCCAAATTTAAATATTTCAGCTTCAAGTGACCTGTGTAAAATTTCATAACAGCCCTTGTACAAACTTAAAAGTAGAAACCACAACTTTTGGTTGAAATCTGAACTTTGTTTATAGCAGCTTGTTTCCCCATGCATCTTTAAAAAAAATTCAACATATTGTCATTTCATATATTATAACAATTTTACACTATGACAGACACATTTTATAGGTGTAACATCACCACATCTCTTGAGATCCAGAGATTTAATGTACTGACGCTTTACCTCTCCTGCAACAGAGAGTGGTTCATTCTTTTCCAGAGAGAAAGACTCATAGCTTCTGCTGGACTATAACTCATGGAGTTCCAAGACCCTTGGGATCAAGGAGGATTACTCATACAGATTATAATTTTGCCTTTATTATTAGCATGTGGCTATTGGTAAGCCACTGTTACAATTTAACAGCAAATTTATTGATTTAGGCTAACTTTGCAAGTGTTTTATTATCAAGTAGGCATTCCCAAGATATTGGAAATAAAGAGTAATATAATGAAATTAGGGTACACCGATAAAGATTTTTTTGGCCAGTACTGATGACCAATTATTAACAAGCCATATCGGTTGATATTGAACCAATTGCCGATAAGCAGCCTGGCATCTTGGAAGCAGCATATGGCTGGTAAGTCTGTGGGGGAGAAGGTGGCCTGGCATCTTGGAAGCAGCATATGGCTGGGAAGTCTGTGGGGGGGAAGGGGTGTGTGTGTGGGGGACAGATCAAGGCCCCCATGGTCAGGGAGGGAATAGGGCAGGGGCAGGGGTAGGCACTGCCCAGTTGGGGTGGGGTGGGCTGAGGGATGGAGGTGGGTGGCTTGTCTCGGGGATGCGGGAGGGAGGTGAGGAGGGTAGTGGTTCCCACCACTGTGCACATCCCTGGGGGAGGCATGGGGGGGCATGTGCCCCCTGGATTTGTGTGCAGAGCAACAGTGGGATGCCCGCTAGTGGGAAGAGGCTGGCACAGCCCCCAGCCCAAAGAGGGGCTGGGCTGGGGCTGCACTCAGGGAAGGCAGAGGTAGGTAGGGTGGGTGATGGTGGCCTTGGGAAGGGAGCTATGGGGGGGACATAGTAAATTTTTGGGTGGTTGTAGCCCACCCTGTAGACCCCCCCCAGCACACCACCACCCACCTTGCCCCTGCCCACCCTGAATGCAGCCCCGGCCCAGTCCCCCTGGCAGAAAAAAAGTTAGTGTAGCCCCCAGCCTGCAGTAGGCAGCCTGCCCTTGCCTGGTGCACAAATCCAGGGGGCACATGCCCCCCCCCATGCCTGCCCTGGAGGTGTGCGCAGTAGAAGGAGCCACCTCTCCTTCTCACACCCCCCTGGATGAGCTGCCCATGGCTCCATCCCTCATCCTGCCCTGGATGGGCTGTGCCTGCCCCTGCTCCCACCCCACTCCCTCCCTCACCATGGGGGACTTGATCTGCTCCCCCACATCCCTTCCCTCCCCATGTCCCTTCCCCCCAACAGAATTACTGGCCAGATGCTGCTCTACAAGCTGCTGGGTTGCATTCCTGGCCACATGCATGCTGCAGGTGTGTGCATGCATACAGCATTTATCAGTGACATTATCAGCCACATTGGCCAAAAAAAGCTGATTACTGATAGTCAATTTTCCTTTTATTAGTGCCTATAAGATATGGACTGATATATCAGTGCACCTCTATAATTAAACTGTGAAGCTGTGTTGCAATACCTCCAAGGTAAAATCCTCTCAATGAACTGCACCAGTAATGCAGAAAGGAGTTGAAACTTAATGGTCTTTGTCAGAGAATATCTATGGTCATAAATAATATGGGTTGACAGAGCATAGGTAAGGAATTGTGAAGTTACTGAATGCAGCTGTAAGAATACAGCTCCAAAGCTGTAAAGTTATTCCCACTAATAGATATGGGGTTGCTTTACTGAAGTGGAAGGTAGAAGAAAGAGGATATGTGGGGAGGTGGAAGGGACCAAAACACCTAGTTAAATGCCCAGGTGATGTGACTCAGTGTAGTCCCATGACCTCTGATGGAAATAAATAGATTTACACCAGCTAAAGTTATCTGTAATTAAGAACCATTGTTTGAAAACATTTTCAAGTATTTACTGAAATTCCAATATAGATAAATCAGTGAAATAGCATGCTTCTGTTTCCTTCAGCTTGGTTTAAGCACCTGGACATACAATATGTTAACACCGGTATAATTCACATTGGTTGGTAAAGTAAATGACACTGGTGTCAGGAGTGGACTGACAGCTAGTACTTTCAGGGTAGCTGCTATAGTAGGTACTAGTTCTTGAGAACGTCCTCAAGGCCAACTTGAATAAAATGCAACATCAGCTCATGGGAGCCTATCACCCAGGACCACCCCAAATGGAGAAAGAGTCTGCTCCAAGGATCTCAGTACTTTGAAACCTTACAATGACAATAGGAGACAGAAAAGCTGAAGCAGCAGAAACAGCAATTTGTGGACTGAATCAAGAATCCAGAGCCATCCATCCCACACAGAAACATGTGCCTGAGTACCAACAGAGTCTGTTGACCCTGGATCAGCCTCATCAGCGATTTTTGGACCTACAGATAAGACAACCACGGAAGACAATCATTGTCCACTGCAATGGTTTTTCAAAGAAGGTACTGGTATAACTTCTCATCCGTAGGTGGTAGGGGACCTGTTACCCTTTGTGCCCTGAGCAATGGCTACCTCAGGACAGAAATGGATATAAACGCATAATTTCCACCAGTGCAGTTTTCCCATTGATTCTGTTAAGGGTAACTCTATAATGGATTTTTGTAATTTACACTGGAATAGAGCTATATATTGTGGGTCTGCTCCTTTTGTACACCAGTATAAGTATTGGTTACATCAATGTAAACTTGCCACATGTTTAGCCCAAAGCCCTTATAAAAACTGTTTAAATAACTGTATTTGTTTTAAAAGAACTAGACAAAGATAGTATGCTGCCATTTCAAACCAAATGCCTAAAAAGCTGATGCTTATTTTAATGTGACACAAACCTTACATCAAACTAAATCATCTGTCTTGTACAGATTACATGTATGTACAATTATTACAAGTCCTCAGCCAAGTTGTGCTGCTGCTTACCTCAGTCCCCGTAAACTACATTGTTAAAATGCTTATTGTTTGGGCTTTAGCAAAACACTTAAAATAGCCTTGAAAATTTTACATCATTTTTCAGATATTAGCAATGCTTCTTGATGAGAAAGCAACTATTGTTACCTTTTTATTCATCAGCCATTCAACACAAAAGGCAGGCAAACAGATTTTGTACCTGGACTAATGGAATTTCATAGCTATTTTAAGAGGCTGATCTAAGCCAGTACATACCATCTACTTCCTTCTGAACCACATGCACCTCTGACCCCTATATGGCACACACTGCAACTGCATAATGTTCTGGGGGGTGTTTTCCAGTAGAACACACCTCCAAGGTCAGGAAGTTCTTTTGTGAGAGTCCAGCTGAATCTTGCAAGAGCTCTGCTCAAAATCCCAAATGTCAAACTGTCTGCTAAAATAAAATACCTTTTGCTGGTTCACCTAGAAAGTCTTGCTACAGTTCACTAGATTGCAATGAAAAAGGAGAGCAATTTCAAGGACTTTGTCACAACTTCAGGCTGAAAGTTTCATAATGATCTTGGTCAGTTTCACACATTTAAAATCTTAAGCGCCATTGGGCTCATGTAGGACATACAATGGTGTTTCTACTGAAGACTGTGGCACATATATGACAGTCTTCAGTTGAGTTCAGTGAAAAAAAATAATCCAGTCAATGGAGCAAGGGGAAGGGAAGAAAACGAAGCAGCTCAGAAACTTTGGGCTCATTTTAGTCCACAAAAATACTTCCCATCCCATACCTCCTTGACTGTAGATGCTTTATCTATACATACTCAGTTTTAACCAGAATGCTTTCAGTCAGAACACTCAAGAGTTTCAGATGGATGACTAAGTTTGATTCAACCTTTATGGAAATATTGACTTTAGGGAATTTACCTCTATTTTATCAATCAGTTAAAAAGGCACAAAAATGACAGTGCCTACTTCTTTTCTCTACCTATTCATCATAAATATGTTCTATGATAGTGATGTTTAAAGACATTGAGAAATTTAGATGGATAATATGGCTGAACCTAAGAAAGCTGGTAGGAGGCAGCACTACACAATGTGGATTCAGAGCTCATATTGTGAAAGATCGGGGAGAAGAGGTGGAAGAAGTAAGTTGTAACAATAAGGAAGCAGCCCTAAAGAACACAACTAGCAATCCTTTTAATTAGCTGTTTTGCACGTTTTAATGATGTACATGAAGGACAGATATCAGTGCTATATCACACATAATCAATAGGTAAATATTGTTAATAGAAATATTAGAAACGGTGTTTGGATCTAGGAAGTTTGTAGGGATCATCCTAGTGATGATTTAGGAGCTGATTTCCCTCCAGATAGGGCTTAAAATTTCCTCAGTTCAGATTTGATGGTGTCCAGATCCTGTCTTTTAATTCAGGTGTAACAGACATTTAAGGGTTGCGTACCTGACTGGAGGGTGTCTCTGAACAAGGCTTGTCTCTTGGAGACATTGTACTAAGGCAAAGGAAATTTGTCCCAACGGGGACCCTGTACTGAGGGCCAAATGAAGCAATCCCAGACTGGGATATCTTGGGAGAAGGAAAAAAGAAGGGAAAACCCCCAGCCATGGGTTTGAAATCAGAGAGGGACAGTTACAGAGAGCTGGCAAATATCCCAGCCTCAGGATTGGCACATCCCCATTGCTCAGACAAGGGGGGGCCAGACTCGAAGAACTCACCCCAGTTTGTTGGTGTGTGTGCATGCCCTAAAGGGAGCGCTCAGGCTATGGGAGCCCAACGCAGTGTGCCCATGTGTTCACCTGTGGGAGAAATGTATCTGCTTTAGCCTGCAGCCCAAGCTACGCAGCCCACTTCTCATGGGGCTGGCCCTTGCGCTGACCTTCAGGCTTATTCCCATTCGGCCCTACTCTGCATGCCCCTAGGACTGTCCTTCAGGCCTACTCACACTTCAGCCCTACTTTGTGCAGGGCCTCCCAGTGCTCTACTCACTACTCGGGCTATGCAAAGCTTCAGGTGGTGATTCAATTCGGAGGAGATTCAACCCGATTCAGTGACTGAATCTCCAAATCCAAATTGAATCAGGGAACCAATTTAAAGGTCCGAATCGATTCAAAGCTCTTTGAAACCTTGGAAAAGATTTGGAGACCTTTGATGATTCAGGTAGCTCCTGGTGGCTGCAGCATCCTGACCCCTGCCTGCTCCCCCAGTCCCTCCCATGCCTGTTCCCACCCGCCCCAGCTCCTGGTACTTAAAAAAAAAGCCCCAGTGCTCACCAGGTGCTGCCAGGCGGGGGGGAGGGGGGGTGATCCCTGCTGCTCCCCACTGCCCCAAGCTGCAACGGGGGGCTCTGCCATGAGCCCCCTAACCCCCTCTTCTCCCCCAGCCCTCCCATAGTTGCTCTGCCTGGGCCAGCTCTGGCCCTTTAAGAAAAAAAAAAGCCGAGAGAACCCCCAGGACTCACCACTCTTGGTGCAGCCTCTGGGCTTCGGGGGCTTGTGCCCAGCCCCCCATGTGGCGCAGGGCATCAGAGGGCAGTGGGGATTGCCCCCCACTGGTAGGAGTGGTGAGTACCAGGATTTTTTCACTTTTTTCTTTTCTTAAAGAGTTGGAGCTGGCCTGTGCAGGGCACCCATGGGGGCACTGGGGGAGCAAGGGGCGGGGGGGCTGGGGGGCAACTGGCCTGGCATTTCCTGAGGGCTCCCACACCACTAGGAGCCCCACCAGGCCACCCTTTCCCAGCAGTATGCAGTTTTAGATCCTACCCAGGACCAAGAGCCTCCTGTTCTCACCTCTAGATGTTCCATGCTGCTCAGCCAGGCAATGTTTCTACCTCAACTGGACACTGCAAACTGCAGCCTTTATATACCTAGGGTTCCTAAAATGGCTGCCCTCATCCCACACCTGGTAACTGCCTGCCTCTGCCCTTAGAGTGGTAAGCACCTAAAGGTGCCCTGCCACAGTATCCAATAGCTCATATTGTAAACAGAAGCAATGTATTTATTAGTGCTTTAACATCCAGTTATTGTTCATGCTTCTCCTTTAACCTATATCACACCTGAGAGGTTATCAGTTTGTGTACCCCGTAGGCAGCCAAGTGATTATCTCCGTACCACCAGTGTGCCTTTTTTAGGATGTATATAGAGTAATTTTGGTAGCAATTTGTAATTTGTATCTGCTTTACTTATATCTTATACTGTATATAATGAAATTGTATTTAATTAAATATTAGTGATAGAACTATCATAGTTTGATATCATTATTATATCAGCGGTTGCAAAGGGTTTGTAAGGATGAAAGGGGCCCTCCCTGCTGGAAAGCCCCATTTCAGCTCCTAGGGCAGCCAAGTGAGGCTTACAGTACTAGGCACCCCAGGATTTCAACACTTGGATGTGGCACATGGGTAGTGCTGTATGCCAGGGTTATGTAGGGTTACCTCTCTTTCTTAATGAATCTGGGCTATTTTTTCACACCTGGGCTGAAATGCATAACTGAAGGGAAAGTAGGCAAGCAATTAGTAGCTTTGGAACAGTTCAAGTAGCTGACTTTTAAAACATTTTATCAGTTGTACTGTTTTAAGTCCTTCTTTTTATATTTGTAGATACTAATACTAATGCCTCACAATTTTATAGAATAAAGAATTGCTAAAATTGTTTTCAGAATAAAGGGAGGCTAATGGCACAAATGATCACATGTTATGTAGTTAAGGTTTCCTGTGTCAAAAATCTATTATTCACATAGGAGTACAAGAGCTGTGTTGCTGATATATAAGCTAGTCATAAAGTGGTCAGCTACTCAGGTAACAGTGATGGGCAACCTTAAAAAACAATCTCAATACATGCACATGCTGTGGATTCAGGGAGGGGGGAAAAAGAGTACCTTCCCCCTTGGTCTGACCAGCATAAGATCTGGCCAGACTCATATTTCCTGTGCATGAGAAGGACAAGTTTCCTGTGAGATGCACAAAATGTCCCCAGGAGAGCTAAGGGGAGCAGGAGGTACATGGAATGTATGGCTTAAACCTAACCACTCTCCTTTATTCTAACCAATGGGAAGGGAAAGCAGAGTATCTTGCAGTCTTTAGACAAGCATAGACAATTCCATTCCTCCTGGAAAACTGAGGCACTTTAATGTTCCCTCCAGCTCCACTCCCTTCTCTACTAGAGCAGTCAAAAATGCAGCCATTTTATTAGTTAAAAAAGCCTATTTTTCTTGATGAAGAGCCATGCCACCTCCTTCTCTGCCTGTCCCTCGCCCACGCACATACAATATATTCATACACATGAGCAAGGTCTGACATCAATCAACAGGGACATGACAAGGAGTATTGGTCCTTACCTGCTATGGAGAAAATTTAGGCTGACAATCAGTGATCCTAAAACTTGTTGTTTAAAGGATTTGTTAAACAGATAAAAAGCTGCCAAGAAAGGTTGTGGAATAGATTTGATGGGCATCCAGAAAAAGCTAGATTCGCTATGCAACTACTAGGGATGGTTCCACAATGCAGGAGTGACTCATTAAAATGCTTCTTCCAAATAATTAATGTAACATATCTACCCTTTATTACTTTGGGACATTGTGCTGTTACATTCCCCCACAAAAGTTTAATTGCAATCTGTCTGAATCAGACCAAATGAACCCTTTTTTCTAGGTACAGCATACATGGGGGAAAATGGAGTCTCAATAATTACTCTTGAAGGGTTTACTGCACAAGAAATCCTACTGAGATTTTGGGCATACAGTAAGTATGAAACACACTCAGTGTCTCCTTTCAGCAGTTCTATTTCTAGATTTCTTAAACATGTCGCACAGTTTCATACTTCAGCCCAATGACCCAATCATTTCTAAGCTGTGGCACCAAAATTGTAAAAAATAAAGTAGCATCTGAACCACAAAATAAAGAACTAAACATGCTGATACATTTTGATGTTAGATATATGAATTCAGAAAGATTAACCAATGAAGGTCAATGTCTATATTAATTATAATATCAAAATAATGCTACAAAATGTTAGCATAGCATAGATTAGGTTATAATCATCCATGTGTGATAGGTAGAAAAATATATTCAGCTATCTTCAAATGAATCTTGGTAAAAAGCATGACAAGAGTGAAGTGGATTCTCATACCATTGCATTCTATGCTACTACTTAAAATTTTACATATGTCCAGTGAATCCTATGGTCACTACTGTCACTTTATAACTTAAAGATAATAAAGAAGGGTAATATTATTTTACCAATGCGAGGAATATGGTATATTGTAAAACAAAAGACACACAAGAAAAGATTTGTGCACAAAGAGAAATTTTAATGGCTTAGTTCAGTTAATTTCAACTTGTAATACTAGGGAACACTTCATCTGTTCCTTTGCCTCCATTTGTGTATGACTATTTCTTTACCAATTAGTGATGCTCTGGGGAGAAATTTCTGTAATGGACAGATAAATCCCTTAGATTTCCATCATAAGCAAAGATAAATAACAAAGCATTATGAGGAAAACTAGAGCCCAAAGCTCACATTATGCTGGATGTTGCCAAATAATTTGAACTATGTGGTAATTCCAGAGCATGTGTCCAAGAAAATCATTCAATTCACTATGTTGCCAGCATGAACAATGATTGCCATAAAAAAAGCCTAAACAGTAACTATCAACATCTATTGGATACCAATGTTGGAGGTACTGGAACTAGTCCAGATCTGGTAGATACTTTATACTGATTTAAATACATTCTTAGTGTATTTAGGTTCAGAAATATATCTTATTACATCATTTTTTCAATCCCATATATTTGCCATTTCCCAAAAGCCTGTTAACCTGATGTCTTCTTGTTGCCTAATGGCACTGGATGCAGGTGGAATGGGAAGAGAGATGGCAGCAAAGTCTGCACTTAGATTATATGATATAGGCAACTATATTTAGTTTATGGAATGTCAACCAAGGACCTTAGGCAGACAAGGTTCCTTGGGTGAATTTGATATATCAAATTCACCCAAGGAACCTTGTCTGCCTATATCCTTAGACCAACACGGCTACAACCTAAACCCCTGCAACCAAGGACCTTGTTACACATTAATTTTAGGCAGCTCCTGGAGCTATTAAAAGCTGAAACTAGTTCTAAGCACACTTTAGCTGGACACAGTTTATGTTAATCTATGGCAGGTGTATCTCAGATCTGAGTTACCCAGCTCATGTCTCATTAATATATGGAGATGAGCAGCTCAAGTTGCAGTTCTCCAGCATCCCAGGATGCAGTGTCCCCTTCCCAGCCCTCTCACTGTGGACAAACTTTCCACCCCCTGAACTGCAGTGCCCAGGCAGTTCTGGCACCAAATCAACTCCCCCCCTACCCCCAGGGTTGTGACTTTCCACTTCCAGGGGTGCAATCAGCCTGAAGAGAACAAGCCAGGTAGCCAGATAGCAGGACATGGATGGGTCTGGGAGTGGGGTCTATAAGGGGTTGGGGAAACAAGGTAGGGGGGCAGATTGGGTCTCCATGAGTTTCCTTCCCAGGGTAGGGGCAGTAGTTCCCCCCAAAATGCCTTCCCTTACAACTTCTACCTCCTATCCACCCTGGGAAGCATGACCAGCACCCCTCACACCCCAGTCCCAACTTATTAAAACACAAGACCTTCTTTAATAAACTTCCTCTTTCTTTTCAACTTTTTTTTTACTTCTTTTTATTTTATCCTTCTGTGGCAGACTTCCTTCATTTCATCACACTTTCCCTTACCCCCATTTCCCTTCCACCTCGCATTTAATTATCCACCTCCCAGTTTCATGTTCATGTTTACACCTTGCCCACCTAGAACAGAGAGAGAAGTCTGTCCTGGCTCACTAGCCCTATGGTGTCACCTCACAGCTATACTTCCTAGTTAGGCCCCTGTTCACCAGCTCTCTAGTGGCAAGTCACAACTGTGTGGGTAAGGGACAGTCAGAGAAGATTTTTAGCCTTAAGGGAGAAGAACAGACAATCAAAAAGCCCGATGCTGAATCAATTCAATCTTTGCAGGTTAGTCTAAACCATGTAGATTGAACTGATAAGCAAGTGAACAGACATTCACTTTTGATTCCAGAAATACAGCAACATGCCTGCAGTGGCTCAGGCCAGAAGCAGGGGGGGAGCGGGGGGAGGGTTCTAGAGCATGCTTCCCAGCTTGGGCCAAGGCTAGCACACCCATTCTGAAAGGTGGGGCTTGCGGGAGAGGTGCAAAGCATCCAGGGATGCTGGAGGACTGTGTGTTAACTTTAATCTGGAGGGGATCTGGGATAGAAGTTCAATAGACTGATTTAACCTAAATCAGTGAAGTCTGATTTATCCAGGTTTATCTTAAATCAGTTTTGGCCATTTTGAAAGTGGTTTATGTGCACTGAACTTCTGTTGTGTTACGGATTTGAACCAGTTTCTGATCACTTAGGGCATTTTTACATGTGCTCCTGGAAGCGGTGCCGGGCGCTTTAATTAGTGAGCCACACTAATTAAAAGCACCCTTGCGTCATATGTATCAGCAAAGCCATGTGCCCCCACACTGAAAAATGGCACCAGGGAGCTTTTATTTATTTAACTCATCAGATGTGTTTTATTTCAAAGGACACCACTGCCATTTTGTCAGCGTGGAAACACACAGTGACGCTGATACACATGACTGCCAGAGCGCATCAATTTCTGTGCTTCAGCAGACTTGATTAATCGAGTCTGGTCTAACATGCTGCATTTCCAGTGCATTAGAGTAGGCTCCCCACATGTGTATAGAAGCCCTTATACCAGTTTATGTGTAATTTCTGTCCCTAGCTAAGGTGTGACTGCTCCAAACTTGAGCCAGCAGTAACAGTGATCAATATTTTAGCAGCTCAAAGTGCAACATGTAACATGGCCCCTAGATTTAGTTTTGGCATCTAACATGAATGTTGTGCCAGTAAGTACAGGTTCATATGTATAGTTCAAGTTAAGAAACAATGAATGCAGTGTGTTGTGTGTACCACTTTGTGCAGAATCCTTACCCCTTTTTAGGAAAAATCCCAATGAGCACCATCCAGTTTGTAGAGATTTCAGATAAAGCAACTCTTTTTCAAAATCAGTACGAGCAATGTCTGTGTATGAAAGTAAAGTGTGCTCTCTCCTTACATTTTTTCATGTTCCTTTGAAGATATCAGAGCAAAACCTATAGCCAGCTCACATAGCTTCCTTTTCCAGGCATTTCACCCAAGGTAGGGGACACAATTTGACACAAAGAAACTATACTTGCAAGAAAAAAAGGAAAAAGAAATAAATGGACAAGCTCAGTTCAGCATATCTCCTTTTATAGCATCTGAAAAATCTTGTGTCACACAATTACACAAAGTTGCAATGTACCAAAGATGAATTATACTGTGTAAGGAAAGATGCAACTTATTCAGAACACCACATCCAAAATGTGCTCTGTGCAGAAACTTAGATTCAGATCAGAAAACAGATTTGATGCCAAATCCAACTGCTGTAGCACAGGTACGTCTAGCAATAATTGATTGATACTTAATAATAAATAATATAAAATGCAAATACTAATGACAAATTACACTCATTTTTCTACTACTTGGCATTGGAATCCAAAACTGAAAGTCTAAAGACATCTCTAAAACAATTTTTAATATTTCAACTTGGGAATGTGCAAGCTTAACATAAAAACTGAATCTTTGCACTATCAGGGAGTATGCTGCAGAGGTAATCAGAGCAGGTGTTTTCAGTATAGTTAGGGACCCTTTTCTGTGGGTAACACTGCTGAGCCAAGCTCCTCCTACAGGCTTTGCAATTGCAGATAAATTTGGCAGGCTGACTGTATTCTGTTTCTACTAGTGTATGAGGTCAGTCAAGAAGGGTGTATGGAGTTTTGGCAGATAAAAAGATAGCTCCCTCTCCAAAACTTTTGAATTTACTTGACAGCCTGTCATAATCTTTTCCATGCAGCTACAAATGTATGTACTATTATATACAAGCAAACTTGTTTTACAGGTAGCTGAATGTACCATATTTACTCACATACCATATGTACCCTTTTCTCAAAAATTAGCTGCCCTAAACTCGTCTGCTTTGAAAAAAAATAGCGCTGCGGAGGGGGGGGGGGGGGGGGGGGGAGGGAGGATGTCTTAAATGTGGAATCTGATTTTTTCTGCCCAGAATAGAAACATAGAGATGCTGTAAAATGGCTGCTGCTCTTCCCTCCAGCTGCATGGAGGGAGGGAGGGAGTCTGAGAGGGGCAGATCCGGGGCAGATATGGGATACAATCATGCAGTTATACTCTGCTTTGATTCATGCTCCACTTACAGTTTTAAAACAGCTACCTGGAAGCAACACTGGCATTTCTACTCAGGTGGTGCTGACAGTCAATTGACTCCATGGTGTAATATAATCTACCTGATTCTTGCTAATTGCTCTTCACTCTGAAGGTGTTAAATATCCTTTTTAATGATCTTGATGTTCCACTAATTGAGTTATCCCTTCTACATTTCACAGTCTGCTAGCTACTCCTTGTCTCTCTTCTGTTCCACACCCCAATGGACTGTTTTTAGCTCTTTTCAGAATCCTAGATCTACTCATACAGTCCAATTTTCAACAACAGCTAGTTTCAGTTTTTGACTGAGCAGTCAAGACCTGCTGACAATTCATCTGTGGAATGGTTAAAACTAGCTTTTGCCTCAGTTGGAAAGAGAGGATGAGTGAGGTGAAGAATGAGACTCTGTCCCTTCTCTATGCAGTCAATTGCAGACCATGCAGCATTTTGGAAAATTTCTTTCTTCATTCAGCCTTCCCACAAATACAGCGTGCATTGTATTTGGGAGTGTATGGTATGAGATAAATTACAGTATATTTTTTTCTTTGGCTTTTGTTTTGCTACCTCCAATCTCCAGGTTTATCTGTACACCATGGGTGACCTTTGCCCACTGAATAGCAACATTCACCTCAAAATAGGATGAACTAAATAGCTAAAGTTTCAATCCTACTGCATTTCTTCACTGTCCTAGACCTGACAAGGCTATACTTATGTGAAGTGCTTCTGCTGTCCAGAGTTTCTGATTTTGCCTAACAAGTTGTTGCTCAAACAACTACCATTACTATGTTGACTTGGCCACAGCTTTTCAAGCAAGTCTGCTTCTCAATGATTTTGTCAACAAAAGCCATGATTTTTTAAATAGTCTGTCAGTAAAAGAACCAGAAGGTCAGCATCAAGATCCTCAGAGTAGAAGATAGCTAGGGCCACTTTTCCATTAAGCAAGTTGCAAATAGAGTCTTGACAATCTCAAACAGCTGGGCACCAGCCAGGCCTCACTTGCTTTCATAATAAGTCAGCATGCAGAACATGAAAGAGGAACATTTTAACTGACTGCTTCCTGTCCTTGCAGTGACAGGATATTGATATTGCCTTTGTCCCCCAGATATGTCTGTGGCAAGTTAGGGTGTTTTTGATGTTTTTGGGCATTGTGCCTGGTAGTCCCATGACAGGGGTATTCTTGCAGTTGTTTGGAATAGGCTAGGCCTGTAGTGCTCACAGTTTTAGATGAACGGCCCAAGATTGGGCTCCAGACCCCTGATCTTCCTCTGCCTGGCTCAGATTGGGCTCTATGGGCCCCACACCACCTCTGCTCAGCTGGAATATGGCTCCAGAGGCCCTGTGCCACTTCTGCTTGGTCCCTGTGGCCCAGGATCAGGCCCCACACTGCCCTGGATGCAGGGTCTTGGGTCACAGTGCTACCCCCCAACAGCACTGGGAGCTCCACAGGTCAGATGAAATGGTGCCAGGGGGCCTGAACTGGCCTGCAAGCTGGGGGGTCAAATACCCGTGATCTAGGCAGATACTAGCATAGGGTGGTTTAGACAGGGATGATGTAAGGGATGTAAGGGATGATGTGCCTTGAGTAAGAAGTTGGACTAGATGACCTCCTGAGGTCCCTTCCAACCCTACTTTTATGTGATTCCATGAAACAAAAACTGACCAACCTCTAGTTACTTGTGGCTAATTTTACCATAGAGGTGCTCTCGATGCAGAACACGCAAAGCTTTCTAAAGCTGTAACCATTACAGTCATGAAAACCTTTTTATGTCAGATTCATTTTCTCAGAATGCTATGAGGATGATATCTTTGGCCATCTGCCATTGTGCAACCATGCCCAGAAATGCCTACTAAACAGTATTTCCATGTGATGCTTTTGACAACAAATACAAAGCAGCATAAAAACAGAAGCCTACTGAATTCAAACCTGCTGCTTGACTTCTGAATTTTAGCTGTCCATTTGCATGGCCTACCACAGTTTGCCTCAAAGGGCAGTATATAAACATCCAACATCTATTCTTTTTGGAAATGCTATCCATGTTAAAAAGATTTGGAATTGCTAGCAGTAGGTTCAGATACAAAACTGAACCAAATAAGGAAGCCAGAGAAGAGAAGGACACTACATGTTCTTTTGATGTCTTTAAAATGCACCTATCCAGCAAATTATTATTATTATTATTATTATTTTACCCTTGAAAACACTGGGAAAAAAATAGCCATAGAAAGAAGGAAGGTAGGAGAAAGATAATGAAGCTTTTGGGCATATTTCCTGTGCTTATCTTTGAAAAGGTTTGGAATTTTGTAAAGGCTAATATTGCTAAATTTTCTTTTAGAAATAATGACAGAGCAAGGATTTCTTAGGATGCTGTCTTTTAATGGATCAACCATACACACTGACTTCTATTTTTGCCAGGGGGCAGCTAAGGTGATGGACACGTGGAAAGTTTTATGCATTTCAGGTGACGGCCCTCAGACCCCCATGTACTTGGCTCCCCTGGTACCAGCTGTGTAGTTGGGATAAAGTTAGACAAGTTTTTG
>NW_005842211.1:1064925-1081171 GCF_000455745.1 Alligator sinensis | reverse complement strand
GCTCTTCCTCAGGTCTCCATAGGCAGTTCCACAAGGTGTCCATTCTGCAAGATCATCTGAGATACCTCAGGCTTTTTACCTATACCTTTATAGCTTTCATTACTTACCTGTGGTGAGTAGTATAAAGCACAGACAACTAATTGTTAGAATGCTTAGCATAGTATCAAAACAAGCAACAAGACCTGGATTCTTTACAACTGTCATTGCTCATCTGCTACAGTACTAGCTTAGGCTACTGCCAACCTAAAAATAGTCCCTGTGCACTCCCCCAACACAAGATGTAATTTATCTGCTTTCAGATTGATGTCAACTTGGAGTCCAAAGACAATCATTTAAAATTCGGCATCACATATACAAGGTAGCATTTCACATTCTGCAATATAAATCTTGAACAATTTTTACCCTGCCATAGCTTTCAAAGATAACTTGCAGTTTTTCCTGTACACAAGACATGAAGTGGGTGGAATATATGAGTGTGCAATTTCTTCATTAGTTCATCTTAATTTACCAAGGACAACAGTGATTGGTGCTAGGAAATAGACTCAGGCACACATCAGTTGATTTTAGTCTTGGAAAATATGTAATGGGTATCTTATTGTTTTTTTTTTAAATTAAGCTGAAAGAGTTAAAGTCCAAAGCTCAAATGTTATGGTCAGATGCACACACTTGCTGTGTGCATCTGTGTGCATGGATACAGAGGACAAAAGAAACTGACTCTAATATTTTATTTAATCCAAAATATTTCTTCATAAATATTTATTTTCTCTTTGAGTTGAAAGGAGGAATGAAACCTGTGATTTGGTATTGGCCTTAAATGAAGATGAACACATTATAACCTATATGTGGTTTTTAATATAAAAATAATTTGGTCTAAACAAATTTATATTAAATTCTACTTTAGTAGCTTTTAGAAGCAAATATAAATATGTGGGCATGAATCAAAGTAAAATTAACAATATTAAACTGACCAGCATATTCAGATAGGTATTCAGCTTCTTATGTGCATCTTTGAAGAGCTAGGAAGCAAACCTTAGTGGTAAGAAATACTAAATATTGAAGGTCCTCCCCCACAAACTGTGACCATTAGCTCTCACTTGCTCAGAGTTTACTGCATGAATACATTCAGAATAAAAATAAACTCAACCCAAATGAGTACAAGAAACACAAGAAAATGCAGCAAATTCCTATGTCTACAGATGCCACTGGATTGGGGCAGTTAAAGAATTGTTAGACTTAAAAGGAAGTGTTTCTTTCATGTCCCCATCTGCAATATTTTATTATACTTAGAAAGACAGAAAAAACACTACAGTGTCCTCTACAGAGAGAAATATTAGCTGAGATTTTTTTTGTTATAAAATTCAAACAGGAAGCCAAATATTGCCCTTGATCTCCTTGATCCATACACACAACTCCTTTTGATGGTGTTAAATGACTAGTAATAATTTAAGACAGACTCCAATTACAGGGAGCACCACTAAAATGTAAATATTATTTTATTTTAATGGAAAGAATGAGCTCTTTGATCTATAAATGTAACCATGGGAAATATACTTTTCATAGCTTAATTTCTGTTCCAAAGAACTTCACTGGTGAAGGTCAAGAGTGTGGAGCAAAAGTGACAAATAACTTGTCAATGGCTACTAGACTGTACTAAAGAGGAAGTACCTGGAGGCTAGAAGCTCTGATGGCATTCCTCAGATGTAAAGAGAGAACATAGGACTGCAGACCCTGGTTCAGCTCCTAGGCTTCTCTCAGATCTACTGTGTGACCTTGAATAAATCACTTTCTTTTACCTTCTTTCTCAGTTCTCATTCTGTAAAACAGGGCAATACTTCCCTAGCACATTGTAGCACTGAATAGATAAAAATCCACAAATAATTGTGAGATGCTCAGGTTCAATAATGCTGAATCTTAGATACACAGTGCGAAATCATTATGAGGCATAGTTCCAAAAACTAAGTTAATTAAGAAGCCAGTAGCAATCACTTTAGCCCAAGGGACAAGAGAAGGGAATAGAAGTTAAATGCTCATGAGTGAATTAGAGACCCCTCAAATGGGAACTGCAACTGCTGAAGAACCTCTAATATGTTTAAGATTTGTTAACTTCACATTAAAACATGAGAGAAACAAAATACTTTGGAGATCAAACTCTCCAATGGAAAGTGTTAATTTTCTCATTTTAATTTTTACTATTCTCTGTAGTACTTAAATAGGAGAGGCAAGGGCTGTTTGCCATTATATGATGTTCTTTTAAATGTGTCCTGTCTTACATGCCAGCATACTAGTAAGGTATTTTAGGAGGTATTCTGAGCTGTAGGTTCTGGAAGAGAAGTATGAAATATGTACTAAAATATGACAGTAAGGGTGACTGCTTACAAATAACTAAAACCCCTCTTGAAAAGTGAGTGGTTAAAATAGTGCTGGCCAGCTATAAACTTCAATATAGCCAAGCAGACTCACAACCTCAAAGAGCTGTTGCACTGGAGGCCATTAGGGAGATACAAGCACTGCTGCAAGTTTGATAAGACATCCTGGAAAAGCTATGGGACCTTCCAATATGGCTCTGTTTTATGTGTGATATATGACTAGTGTCATTAATGACCAGCTCTATAATGCCTGAACACTTTCCTGGTTCTACTTATGTCCTTTCCAACTTACCATTGTTCAGGGAGAAGGAGTAGAGCCAGATGAAGAGGCTGGGTTAAAGCCAGGCTTCAGCTTTGATTAACTCATCAGCCTCTATTCAGAATTAAAAAAGGTAAAAAAAAGAATAGCACGTTAATTAGGGTTACAAGGAAATACTGAGGGGCAAGGATTTCTGGGGGGTGATATCTTTTACTGGACCAACTGCATGGTTGGGATAAAGTTATATAAGTGTCTGAATGTTGTCTCAGACGGCCAAAGCCGACTTGAGGAGGATCGTTGATTACTCGGCCGTCAGGCGGGCTGGTGGATGGAGAGGCGAGGCACAGAGTATTGGTTGCAAAATAACTTTTACTTTAACTTTACTTACGCCGCTGATGGTCGCGATGCAGGTGGTAAGGTTGCTTATGAAGTTACAGGTAACAAGTTGCTTGCGTGGTTACAGGTAACTGGCGACCAAACAGACCAGCGAGTTTGTAGACAGTAATGAGCATGCAGGATGAAGGATACGTTGGGAACAGGCGGTGACGGGGAGATGTTGGAGGATGGCCAGTCCGCCAGCTTTTCTTTGCCACGTGGCAAAGTTCTCCGTACTGTACCACGTGCTCAGAGCTCTCCGACTTGGGCGGAAGCTGTACAGATTTTTATACATTTAGAGTAGCCAATAACAGACTGCCAAGTGGGAATAGCTAATGAGGCAGAACGTACCAAATTTGCAGTTATTCAGGGCAGTTCTATTGTGACAGGGCACTCAACTCATTTGGTTATGACAAATGCAAGGCATTCTTCAAGAGGTCTGAGGAGAGAAGCATGGACAGCGATGATTAAGAACAGTGGGTAGAGCTGTGAAGTTGGAGAGGAGAAATTCCCAGAGGCATCACACGAACAATTAGAAGCAGAAAAGAGACTCGATTCCTGGGAGATTGAGACATATCAAAAGGAAGGAGGTTCATTATAATCTGTAGTGGGGGGAATCATTTCAGGAATCAGGCAGAACAAATTACAGTGTGCCATAATGTCAATATTAGTGTTCAGTCCTTTGTTCTTAGTGTTTAGTCAGCTTATGAATTCTTGTTCCCAAACTCAGCCTTTAATGGTGTTTAGTAGATTTCACTTGAGCATGGGGACATCAAAGGGAGTGGCTGTTCTGTGAAAAATGTGCTCTTTCTGATGTTTGTGGGCACCTATACATGTGTCTGATGCCTGTTCCGATGCATTCTAATTAGAACATATCTAAACAGTTTTGATTAATCAAGTCTGCTGGAGTGTGCTGATTAGCATGTTCCAGCAGCCTCAGCATCATGTGTATTCAGTGTCCTCAAGCTTCAAAATGGTGGTGGGGATACCATTTAGTTAAAGCACCCCTGCTGCCATTTTTAAGTGCAGGATGCTGAATACACAAGACACTGCAGGCACTTTAATTAGAGTGGCTCCTGAGAGCTGCTTTAATTAAAGTACTCCCAGCCCCTCCCGAAGCACGTGTAAAGATGCCCTGTGTGTCTCTGTCCTTTATATTTTTTCTGAGAGAGTTCATGCTCATGCATAATTTCTGTTTAGTTTCACCTGCATAATTGCCAAATGTGGATCAGCTCAGATAATCACATTTTAGGAAAGATGTGCAGGATACATGGATTCTGACCAGTTCACTATGGGGGTGTTGGCTGTAGTAGAAGTAAAGATGTGTTGACAGGTTAAGCATCTATTGGTAGGACAAAACTGTGTCGCATTCGATGTCCATTGAGCAGTAGTGAATTTGCTTCTGATGATGAGTTGGGCAAGATGAGAGGATTGTTTGAAAGTCAGGAGCGGCGGGGCTGGGAGCATTTCTCCCAAGGTCTAATCTTTGTTGGATATAGGCTGTAATAGGCTTGTTTGATGATTCTTCCAATCTATTCCAGTGTAGGGTTATAGCTGACCACTGGGAGTGTGTGGTCGGGGTGGGGGCGCGGTTCTTTTTGTACTGTAGCAGGACATTTTGGTGGCTCATTCAAAATGATATTGTCTGTTTCTCTACTGGAGTGTCCTTGTCGTATAAAGGCAGATGTCAGACTTGCCAGCTGGGCAGCATGTGTATTTTCCTCAGAGCAGATGTGGTGGTGTCAGACAGTCAGGGTATTCTTCTGTTTAGATCATGGAGGCAAATAAATGCTTACCTTTACTATATGCTACCTAGTGATCAGAGCATTTTTTGCTATTGTTGCTGTTGTTTTAACAAGTACCACCACATTGTCGCAATCCTTTCCGGACACCTATCAGTGTGCCAGTGATTTAACAGTGTAATGGTACAAGGTCAGGCTTTTCATCTTCTGATAAGAGAATTCACAGTCATGTTGAAGGCCCTTCTACTATATTTCATTTGGGAAGGGAAACATTACATCCAATCATTCACTTGGGCTGAAAGCAAATTTAATTGGACCCTTTAAATAGAGTATTCAACCTGCACTCAAAGGATGTGTCTACACCCAGCTGTGCATGGGAGTCTTGCAGTGAATCACAACACACTTAAGTGCAGTGTAGCCATGTTAATGCAACACTAGACATGTGCTAAAAAGCTTCTCTCTTGGAAATATGTAGTGGTATGTGCCTAATGCTATGCTGCATACATTTTGGGATGCCATGCCCATAGAGCACGTATATCGTGCTGTACTGACCTCCCATGTGCAGACTACTGATGGACTAGACAGGCCCAGGATGTCAATAGTTTCTGTGCAACCCCTCCCTTTCTCCATGTTGCTCTTTCTTTTTAAGGCTATTGGAACCAGTAGAGGGCAGTAGGTTAAGATCTCTTGACCCACCAAGGCCAAGGGGATTTGTGAGACTTCCTCTCAAGGGAGCTTGAAAGTAAAGATTGCATTGGGGAATACAAATTAAAAATCTGGGTAGTGATTGAGCAAGAACAGCAGCCTCAAAGACATCTCAGGCTTTAAAGGCAGCTTAGTGTGAATTACCATTTAAAAAAAATCACAGCAGAAGTTAAAATAAGTTTCAGGAACTTTTTTGGAGACTCTACCATATTGACACTGTTCGATTTCCCCATTTAGCCATTTCCAGGCCTGAGAATTTCTATTTTGAAATAGACTGGCTTGCATATTATATGCTTCTGTATTAACTTTCAAGGGTTTTTAAGGTGGCGCTATTCATTATTCATAATGGAAATCATTTTAGCTTGTAGCAATAGTGTTATAGTTAGAACTATTTTGGCTACTTACCTGTTTACAGAACACATGCCTATGTAATAACTTATGCATCTATGACCTAGCAAAGATCACCAAAAGTGTAATGTCCTCTTTTTTAGAATCTGATATGCTTGAAAGAAATAGAAACAGTTTCTATAAAATGTCCCTTCCTTGCCTTGCTAAAATGCTGATGGAAACAAAATGAATCTTTTGAAAACATTTCTTACCTCTAAGTAGAAACCTGGAACACAATGCTAAAATGTGGACCAGTGGTTAGGTGCTAACTTTGGACTTGGGAGACCTAGGTTCATTTCACTACTCTGCCCTCAATTTCCTGGGTTGCCTGAGGCAAGAATCCACTGAAGGTGCCTGATAATGTTGTGGATGTAGCCTTTAGTCTTTCTGCCTCTATTCCCCATCTGTAAAATGGAGATAACAGTACTTTCCTTACTTGCAAGTGCTTTGTTATGCTAAATAAAAAAAAAAAATATTCACTTAGGTAATAAGTAATTGGGGCCATAAGTACTGTAGAAAGCTTAGTGGTATTTTGCCTGAAAAACTACTTTAGAATCAACCATGTGAAATCATTACTTAGGGTGAGGGGGCGAGAGGAGGGAAGTATTCAAGTAAACACAGGAGTTTAACGGACATATCCAAAAATATGGCCCTTAGACCATTCTCTCTTGGGCAAGACCTTTTATTTTGCGCTTTTTGAAAGACCTTATTGTTACACTGTGTAAAGTTAAGGAAATGCTTAAGTCTTTGCAGTCTGTCACGGCGGGGTCCTATAGGAGGGCCGTGATCTCCTTAAGGCCCTCTCTCCGTGCCAATTCGGCCCAAGGACACCCTCGATTCTCGCCCGCCACGTCTTGCTGGTAAATATAATAGGGAGGCTGCCTTGCGTCTCCTTGGGCACGTAAACTCCTGGACCCCCTGTGGGTCTTATCCTGCGCCCATGGGTGCCTGGGGGCACCCTAGCCTTATGGGCTACGCGTGGCTCCTACCCCCCCCTAAGACCGCCCCCCAAGCCTCACAGATGTACCAGACGTTGGTCTGTCAAAATACACGCCGGCTCTCCTGGGCCTCCTCTGTGATCTAGCCCACTCCGGGCTCTCTCCTCGGGCTCACCACACTGCTATCCCCTCTCCTCAGGGACAACCGCAGCACCACGCCCTCGTCACTCTCTCTTCAGGTCTAAATTCCCTGGGCCTTCTCTACAACAACGTGGCCCGCTACAGGACTTCCGGCCGAGCCTCCAGTCCCTTAGGCCCACCGCACGGCTACCCTCTCTGACCCAGGCTCACCGCACTGCTATCCCTTGTCCTCAGGGACAACCGCAGCATCTTGCCTTTTTCCTGGGGCATTGTACCGCTAACCCCTTCCGTGGGGGTCCACCGCAGTACCCTACCCCTGTCTGGGGGCTGCTGCCGTACTAGCCTGTGACCGGGCTCGCTATGCCCATCCCGGGCTTCTCAATAAGGCGCTCCCCCTCTTCGGGTCTCACCGTGCCCACCTTGGGCTTCTCAGTAGTCCCCCCGCTTTCTCTGGGACTTGTTGGGCCCACGCTGGGCTCCTCTAAAGTGCGCTCCCCCTGTCTGGGGCTCGCCACGCCCATGCTAGGGCTTCTTGGTAGTGCCCCTTCCTGGGGCTCTTCGTGCCCATGCTGGGGCTTCTCAAAACGCCCCTCTCTGGGCTGGGGTTTACGCACCCCGCAAGTTGCGCCCTTACTGGCGCCGGAGTCCTCACTCCCTTGTGAGTCCCCGATAAGGATACTGCGCCCTCACTAGCGCTAGGGCCCCAAACCCTGTGGGCCCTTATGAGTACACTGTGCCCTCCTCAGGCGCTGGGGCCCCACCCCTCTGGGGTCCCTATGAGGCCTCCTCCAACCCCTACAGCCTCACCCAAACCTCCGGTGTAATACAAACACTACCAAAACAAAACACAAGCTTCCTGGCTATAACTTAACTTAAGGCCGCCTGGCTGTAACAACATAGTTCCTGCGTCCCAGAGCCACCATCCTTCAGTCTGCTCGAGCGGTACTCGTATCCTAGCTACGTGAGCTCCTACCCCTCTGGCTGCTGGCAGGGAACTGCCAGCCTGGCTTCAGCCCTGGGCTTTAAGGGCCAGGCCCTGCCTCCTACAGGCAGCTGACTCATTAGTTGTGAGTCAATCTATCTGGAGTTGCCCTGGCAACTCACCACTGAGCTCATTATCCCTGCTAGGGCTTTTCCCCAGCAGTTTTCCCTTCTCTAGGAGCGGGGCAGCGAGGTGCCCCGCGACACAGTCCTTACCACAAAAGTAATTAGCAATAGTTTAATTATTTCATTTTCAGAGGAGTAAATGAATACCAGAGACCTCCTCCTATTCCTTATAGTTGCCTATAAAGATTACTTCTATTAAAGTACTTTAAGTATGCATATGCCATAACGGGGAGAAATCAAGTAAGAGTTAACAATGCAAAGACCTGGATGTCTATAACCAGATGGCTCTGTGTGATTAATGGGTGGTTTTCTTTCTGTTTTTAACTCCAGTTGAGGAAGCTTTATAAGATGCTGGTGGTGAGGGAGGTTTTTCTAACCAGGAAGGCTAATATATAGGTATCATGAAGTATGGAGTAGGGATATGATAGGCATCTTACCTTTGCAATATGGAAATACACTTTCTATCTCAGTCCTCCAGAGTCTACCCTTTACTGGTAGTGGAGTTTACCCATCTGTCCAAACTAAATGCTTCCCCCTATCCAAGTGCACCGAAGAGACACTGTCTTTACATACATCCTCTTTGTTGAGTGACAACCCTATATCAAAATCCCCTCTATAAAGTATACAAACACTTCACCATCACCAGGCTGCAGTTTCCTTCCTACACTCTTTTTTAGTTGCAGGATTTCCCCAGCAAACGGTAATATAATGGAGGCGAGTGGACATGCATTCTCTTGTCAGACTTATACCATGTGCTATTATCTCACAAGCTGCAAACAGTTCTTCCTTTCCTTTTCTACAGTGCCTGTCTTTATTTATGCCTTCTTATCAAGCTCTTCCCAGCCATCCAAGCAACCTCTCCCAGGTCCTTTCTCTGGCTCTGTCTTCAAAGGGAAGCGTATTCAAACCACCAGGTCACTGCTGTTTCTTTTAGCAATATAGCAGCTGTTCCCTCTTCCATTTTGTCTTTGCCCTTTCTCAACTTTTAGCTAAATCCCCTTTTCTGAACTTTTCAGTTTTTGGAACCATGAATTACTTTCTTTTCTCATCAAACTTTGTTTTCTTCACCAATCAGGTCCTAATTCCGGTCTGAAATCATTGGACCAGATTGGAACTGTAGGTCCCAGAAGAAATGTATTTAAAGGCCCAGAACTTCAGGCTGACCAGACTTGCTTTTAAAATGGACAGAACACAGTTAGGAGGAAAGACAGATATAAAAACCCAAGGGAGAAGCTTTGATGAATGTTCTGGAGTAGGTAAGTGTGTATGAAGAAGGAAGGTCAGTAAGATTTGTGGAAAAAGTGATGTAGGATCAGACAGATTGGTACTTAAGACTTAAAGGACTGAGAATGAAGCTAAAAATAAAGTTACCTCTTCATTCACTCACAGTTATAAAGATGTAGTTAGCCATGTTAGTCTGAAGTCAGGCAGAAGGCAGGGCAGGGTGCCAACTCAGAGATAAATATGTCCAGAAAGGCATAAGCTTTCCTAGGCAACAGTTTACTTTGGTGGATGCTATTTCCAGGTGATGTGCATCAGACAGCAAAATTAAGCAAATGTTTTCTCCAATCTTCCACAAATCCCAAAGAATAAATGCTGAGACTGGCATACTATCATCCACTTGTGAGATACTGGGAGCATCTACATGTGCACAAGACTGAGCAGTTTAATAATGCTTAAGCAAGTACTAAATGACTGCGCAGTAACTGGTGTTATTGTGCCATTCTGGATCCTCATGGGTCATTTCTGACACTACTGCACATTAGCAATTAGCTATTATACAGTAGCTCGTACTGTTGATGTAGTGAGAAATAAAACCAAACAATGTACGAGAGGAAATCCAATGTGGGTGCCTTTGGAGACTTTGATTCAATTTGGAAGATTTAAAAAAAACAAAAACCCTTTTTAACTTGTATTAAAATGAACAAACTGGCTCTATTACATTAAATAAATTTTACTTTATTACACAGTTCTAAGGGAACAATCACTTTAGTATTTTTGTGATACTAAATATTGTTAATAGTGGGCATTGATAATTGCCCTTCTGATGTATTATGTCTTTCATCTAAGGCTTCCAAAACCCTTTATATATATACTAAAAAATTAATGTTCAACACCTGAGAGAGATAATTATTAACTTTCTAACAATTTATTGTGTCATGTATGCATATGCTAAAGTTTATATAAACATGATATGAAATGAGAATATCTAATCAGAGGACAAAATTTAATAGTTTTCACTTCTAGGATCTGTATTCCAGAACACTTTAAAAGAAAGGTATCATTTCCCTCATTTTAAATACAGGAAAACAGATATAGGAAGAGACAAAGTGTCTTTACCAAAGTAATATGAGTGGTCTGTGGTAAACCTTTGGAGACAATCAATTCTTAGTCCAGTCCTGTGGCAAGGGTTTTTGGTTGTGAAAGGTGACGGTTTTATTGCAGTATTTCTATATTGTGAGGAAGGGATCCCTGACATTGGCAGCTCTCTGACTCCAGCGTTCCCTCTTCTAATCTCTCTGCCAAGACACTGATGACAGCAGCAGACCCCCCTGACTGCGGTGGCAGACCCTAGCAGAGCCCCAGGCAACAGCAGAACACTAGATGATGCTGGAGAACCCCTAAATGGCCATTGCAGATCACTTCCCTGGCAGCAATAGTGGAGACCCTGTATGATGGTGGCATCCCCTTGGACAATGATGGCACCCCCACCCCCCAACAACAGGCCCCCAACCATTGACAATGACAGATACACCAGAGGCAGCAGGAGAACAAAGCAACTCACTGACTGCTGAAAGTAGGAATCCCCAAACAACAGCAGCACTTGAGAGTGAGGAGCCCTTCCCAATGCCCAAGATACCAGCAGAGAAACAAGATGATGGGACAGGATTGGACCCTGAACTCCTTCCAGAGAAGCTGGTCTGCCCTAGCTGTTTGCTCCTCCAGGAGTAGAAAACACACAACAACCTCCAGAAGTGCCTGGTGTTCCTCTGCACCCTCTGCAATGCATGCCTCACAGCACTGAAGCAACCAAAGTCCCACCAGAAGACATGCCAGAGCCAGACCATGACTAAGGAGCCTACTGCAGTGATGCCAGCCGCCCCTGCCATAACCATACACAAAGAACTGTATCATGATAAAGAAGCCTGCCACAATAAGACCAGTCACTCCAGCCACAACTGTGGATTGGACCTCAAATGAGCCTGCTACAACAAGCCAACCACTCTGCCCACAACCCAATGCAGACCTTCATCCTGTATGCCTCCTGTATGCCTCCTTGGTGTGTGCCTCACCAGGACATGACAAGCCATGGCAGCCCCATCTCCAGGAATACCCCTGGGACTCTTGAGGCTCCTGCCACTGCTGACCCACCTCTCCAAGATGCCACTGAGCAGGATGAAAAGCCCAAGCCACCACACCTGGCCTGCCATACTCCGGACAGAAGAAGTCATCCAAAGCCATTAATTTCAGAGCTTTAAAACCTCAGTGAACAAGCTGATCAAAGATCTACCAGCTGCTGTTTGGCTAAGGCAACCTTGGTGGCAGCAGCTCAACAACTAAGACAGTTACCTCTGCCTAGCACTGGAGGGCAGAGCAACTTAGAAAAAGGCCCAGGTGACAGCAGTATGACCCAGTAGCAGCCTCCAGGATCCAGAAGCCCCAAGGCAATGCAGGTGATCCAGGAGGAACCTGTAGCATTTTGCCAGATTCTCTGACAGAGGCTTCATACTTACTACAGTCACATCTTTAACCCTGAGGCAAAACCATCACCCTGTGTTCCACATCCATCAGACCCCTAACACCTGACAACTCCATAGAGGGGCTTGAAGTTGACTTCATGCCAAGATAGGTGGAGGCCACGCTAAGCAGGACAAGAGAAACTGCACCAGGCAAAGACAGCATCAGGTACAGCCTGTTGAAAAAGTGGGACCCAGGCTGCCATGTGCTGTCACTGCTCTTCAACTGGTGCAAGAAGTTTTGCTGCACTCACAGGTCCTGGAAGAAAGACATGACCACAATGATCCAAAAGAAAAGTGAACCTGACAACCCAAGCAACTGGAGACCCATTACCCTTTGCTCCACCATATACAAGCTCTATGCCAGCTGCATTGCAGCCTGGATCATCAACTGGGCAGTGAAGTGGGGGAGGTGGGGGAGGGAAGGAGGGGGGCACATCAGCTTAACCTGGAATGGTTTGCTGCCCAAAGGCTGTGATTAACATAACTTTGTTCAGCAGATGGCCCTGGATGACACCCAGAGAGCAAGACATCACTGTGCAGTGGTGTGGATGGACCTGTCCAGTGCCTTGGATTCCATGCCTCATTGGCACATCTTCAACAACCTCTATGAGCTTGGGATGCCCATGAAACAATCCAACTTGTCTGGGAGCTCTATAATGGCTGCACCAGCATAATCAGGTCACTGTTGTGTAAAACCGAGGATATTCCCATCCAGACTGGAGAAAAGCAAGGCTGCCAATTCAGCCCAATCATCTTCAACCTCACCATGCAGCCCCTCCTTTGAGCAGTGTCTGAGGGCCCAGGAAGGTTCAGCACCTATGACTGTAAGCTGAACATATGATTGTAAGCTGAATATCCTGGCCTACACCAATAACTTGGACCTCCTCACCATCAAGTCAACTCCAGAGGATGCTGGACATCACCTCTAAGGTAGCCAGGGGGATGGGGCTTCACTTAAATGCCTCCAAATGCACCTCCCTACACACTGAGTGCAGGAACAGAAACACTGTCCTGACCTCTGCCCTCAAGATCCAGGGCAAGCACATGAAGTACATGAAGGAGAGCAAAGGCTAACTCAGCCTGGGTACACTCTCCAGACACAGTGTGAGGCAGACACTGGAAGAGACCATTCATGGAACTGTGCAGGACACCCATATGCTGGATGCCACCCTGATGGCCTCCAGGCAGAAGATCAATGCTCTTAATGCCTACTTCATCCGCTGCATCTCATTCATCCTGAGAGGCTCAGCAGTCCCCAAGATGCCCCTCAATGAAGCAGACAATGTAATCAAGTGGCTCCTCAAAAAGTAGATGAACCTGCAATGAGATCTTGCTCATCACCTACTGGCAGAGGGGTGCCAACATCCTTCACATAGGTGGCCTCTGTAATGCAATGGTGGTTACTTATGTCTTCCACATCCTAGCCTACTCCAGTGACTTTCTGAGCAGTATCACTGCTGGCACCTGAAGGAGACTGCCAGGAAGAGGATCAGCAGGCCTCCATCCAACAAAGACCTGGCCACATTCCTGAGCAGATCACGCAAAGGTGAATTTGGATGAGAGAGTGGGGAAGCTGCCTTGCTGTGAAGGTGAGACCACAATGCCATGCAGCGCCCCGGGAAGCACATCAGCTGCCAGTGGATATGATGCAAGGAGCAGCAGGATGTGGGAGTATCACTGCTCCCACTCCTGACTGCAAACTGCATTGCCACCACAAACCACATCAGAACCTGCCTGGTGAAGATCTTGAAGGATGCCATGAGGGTCAAGTGCATCGGTGACCTGAAGGCAAAACCTGACTAGGACAAAATTTTTGAGGTCACCTCAAAGTGGGATGCTAGCAACCGCTTCATGTCTTGCAGGAACTTTACACACTTTGCAGACTGGAGTTTCAACCATTTGGCCCCTCTCAACTGCCTGCTACTGAACAGCATCATCCATTATGGAAGCCATGACAAGAGGTGCTGGAGGTATAGCTACCAGAAGTTGGCAACTCCGCCGCTATGCTGTCCAGGGCCAGCTGCTGAAAGCCATCTCAAATATAGTTGGGACAGCATCGGTGAACCATGCTGTCCCAGGCTGCAACTAGATACATGCAGACATCACTGTAACAAATGAGAGCAACAAACAGGTCTTGATTACTGATGTGACCATCCCTTTTCAAGAACCTGTGGCAGGCTTTTACTGAAGCCTGAGAATGAAAGCTGAACAACTACAAGCCAGTGGGCAATACCCTAAGGACCATGGGGTAAGACAGAACAGTGCAGGTGCTGATTGTTCAGGCACTTGGAGCATGGGATGCAAGCAACAAGATCATCCTGTATGCCTGCAGAGTATCCTGCCACTATGCCAAGTTGATGAGGTGCCTCATGGTCTCTTATACCATCCGATGGTCCACTGACATCTACAGCGAACACATCATGGCTCATTGCCAATATGAGGACAGCTGCTCAAGACCACTGGCCAGAAGTGAGACCGAAAGGATGGAATGAACCCCTGCTACACTTGCCACAAATTGACAAAGACTCTCTATGCCCTGGGCTACTATCCACCCCAACAATTATGATATCTTTTATTGGATCATCTGTATAGACGATAGAAGATATCACCAAGTTATCACCAAAAAGACATTGCTTCTCATGTATTTTCTGGATCATCACTGCTACAATAACACTCCAGTGTCCTGGACATTTGATCATGATGTCTTTTACTACTACCTGAACTGGAGAGTAATATTTTTTTTAGATTAATAAAGCAAACTTTTGGCCTAAAAACCCACCTATCTGAAATACAAAAACTACAAACAGTGAGAGGCCATTACTAGACTGCAGTTCATTCAAATGAGATATGCAGTCATTATGGGCAGGGAGTGCTGGACCCCACATACATACAGGATATAATTTTGTGGGAAGAATGGTCTTGCTCATTCTTTGAAGAAATAAGAAGAAAATAGATATTTCCATTAACTGAAAATTTTAAATACCAATAAGGAAAAATCACTTTGCCTCCTTTCTAATAACTTAGCACCTGTTCTTTACTCCCTGGGTGTATTTGCATTACTTTCACAAAGAATAAGGATGAAACTCAAATAAAATTTCTGTTTTTACTCTTTTACATTGGTCTATTGTTTTGTTTTATCTTCTTTTTGTATAATCATATGTTTGCTTTTATAATCAATTTTGTTTAAATTGGTAGAATGTATAATCTTATTATATGCTGCCATCAATAACCATATATTACATATTTTTATTACATTATCTAATTTTATTGTCAGTTAGCAAAAGCTATTGTTTTAGCAAAAGCTGTAAATAAATTGCCACTACTACTACCTGAATTCTGGGGGAGTTGAACTATTTCAGCAAAAGCCTTAAGGATTTATGGGTCAGTACATACTGGCAACCAGTTTGAGTTCACTGTAGGTAGAGGCTTGTGCAGATGCACACACTTTGTGAGATCCCATAGAGGCTTTATTTTTGCATTCCTAGATTATAGTTTGCAGTCTAGAAGAAAGCAATTTCTTCTGAAAGCACCTGTTTTCTTTTTAGAATTAGAAAAACATATTATGAACAGAAACAAATTATTCTTTGCAGTAGCTCCCTAAATAGGTACTGTGGGTTACCATGGTATGATTTCTAATATATATTGAATAATGGCCAGAAATTAATAATTTGATTGCAAGAGTCACGATTAATTCCACGTCACCTGGAGATGGATGATAACTTTGTCAACATTAACCATAAGATGCAGGGCATAAAGCAGTGGAAGTATTTAACTGTTTAAAGCAAGGCAGAGATTACTGAACTATTATGTGATAATCCTTCCATTTTACATATAAAAAAACTTATTTTAAATAATATTTGCATTGTGGCCTGCAACATGATTTCTGGTCTGTCTTTATCAAAATAACAGATGAGTCATATGATATTTATGAATATCTGTAACTCTAAAGTAGAATTAGAATGCTAACCTAATAATTTATTCTAAATTATGTGACACCTGTAGACTCAGCTTGTTCAAATGAATTTAATGGGAGAAGGCACCTTACTAACTGGCAGAAAGTAAAATAAGAGCAAAGGGGAGGTGTGTTTGGTGGTAGACTTTACTTACACTGCAGAAATTATAATATATCAGCACTTTAAAATTGCAAACATGGGCAACACCTGGTTCCTGAGCAAACAAAGCACAACATGGGACTTTCCCTTGATGTCTTATTTTTGATGAACTCACTGAGCTAATGCAGAAAGCTTGAATTACAAAAGCACTAGCCTGAATAGGTTGGCTTATTCCTGCTTCAATTACCTTTTCCCAGTGAAGGCTGCCTGCTTTATCAATAGCTCTGTCAACATTTTAACCTGCCCAAGAGTCTTTCAGGTTGTTGAGTACAAACAAACCACCTGCATTTAAAGATCTAAAAATATTAATTCAGGTAGAGATAGGGACCTGGATATAAACAAATGCCATTCCTCATCTTGCCTTAACCCATGTT
>NW_005842211.1:1057761-1064894 GCF_000455745.1 Alligator sinensis | reverse complement strand
AAAGAGGAGATAATGCTGGAACTGAGATCCAGAAACACTGTTGTATGGATACAGTGGTTGGGTTGTACAGACACAAGGCAAAAACTTGACATTCTGTGAGTACCCTCAAAGTTCTCTGCAGCCTCTTTCTAGGTAAACAGGAGACACCTCTATAGCAACCATTGTAGAAGCAGAGTACAGGCAGCCCTTAGACTTACAATGCAATTGGTTCCTGAAAACCGTGTCTTAAGTTGAAACATCATAACTTGAAACCGATTTTCCCATAGGAACAATGTTATAAGTGGGGGATTGGTTCCTTTACCTGCGTCCAGCTGGTAAGTCTGTGGTAAAAGGGGAGGAGGAAGGAAAGGGGTGCAGGGGGCAGATCAAGGTCCCCCGTGGTGAGGGAGGGGCTTGGGCAAGTTGCTTCTCTGGTGGCTCCTGCCACTTACCTGCAAAGGCATGGGGTGGGGCTTGTGCCCCCAGATCTGTGCAGGGTAGGGCAGGGTGGGTGGGGCTGGGGCTGCACCAGGCTGTGCTCAGAGTGGGGGCTATGTCTTCTGGCCACTCACCCAGCTGGGGCAGGATGGGCGCAGAACAGGGCCGCTGCGCTGCCTCTGGACAAGCAACATGCAGCAGTGGGAGCTGCCCCTGCCCCCCTGACAAGCTACGGCTCTGTCCCACACCTGCCCTGCCCCAGCTGGGTGAGCATCAGAGGAGCATGAGGGGGACATGTGCCCCCAGATCAGGGTGGGCAGTGGGGCTGCACAGAGCAGGCGGCGGAGTAGAGCCTATGGGGAGGGCATAGCTCCCCCATAGGTCCCACCACCCACCTGGAGCACAGCCCAGCTCTGCCCCAGCTCTATCCATCCTGCCCTGATCTGCGAGCACAGGTTCCCCCATGCCCTGCCACTGCTTGCCCACCTGGGGCAGGGTGGGTGCAGGATGGAGCCATGGCTTGTTTGGCAGGGGGGGGGGGGCTGCCACTGTGCGCTGCTTGTCCAGAGGCAGCACAGTGGCCCCATTCCGCGCCCACCCCACCCTGGCTGTGCAAGCGACAGGAGGGCATAGCCCCCACTCCCAGTGCAACCTAATGCAGTCCCGGCCCAGCCCGCCCGTCCCGCGCAGGTACAAGGCATACGCCCCACCATGTGCCCTCCTGAATGAGTGATGGGAGTCACTAGGTGAGCCGTCAGACAAGCAACTTGCCCAAGCCCCAGTCCCAGCCCCTCCCTAACCATGGGGGGCCTTGATCTGCCCTCACATTCCCTTTCCCTTCACCCTCCCCTTCCACCACACCAGACTTACCAGCTGGGTGCAGCTGTATCCAGTGCTGTAAAGTCAAAACCCACGTCTGAAGGTTGAAACAAGGTGTCAATGTATAAATTGCTTAAGTGCCGTTCATCGTAACTCAAATGGTGTAAGTCGAGGACTGCCTGTACAAATATTCCACCTAGCAAATGTGATGACTGGGGCAAAATGGAGTAATGTTAAAGACATTTCTTCCTGTCATGTCTTACTGGGAATAGGTATAGCCTGGCTTAGTTATTTGGATGCTAACCATCTCCCCCTGTCTACAGAGTTGGTAAAAACTTGGACTCTGACCTAATAAAGTAGATTTCTTCTAGGACACAAAGTGGGATAGAGCAATTAAGCTCCCCACAAATCATTTTTATTTGAAGGGTTCATATTGAGGCCCTCTGCTTTCATCCTCTCAAAACTTCAGGCTGCCCCAGGAGTTAATGTAGCCCCTCACACAGCCTCCACATTGAACAAAGTTGGAATGCTCCATCTTGAGGAAGCCCAGTATAGGCAGGGAGCTCATGAGCATGAACATTTGGAGCTAGACTGTTCTCAGTGGTGGCAGATGGCAGAACAAGGAGCAAAGGTCTGAAGTTGCAGCAAAGGAAGTTTAGATTAGATATTAGGAAGAACTTTCTCACTAGGAGGGTAGTAAAACACTGGAACAGCTCACCCAGAGAGGTGGTGGAATCTCCATCCTTAGGGGTTGGACTAGACCTCCAGGGGTCCCTTATACCCTAATTTTCTGTGATTTTATGATTCTACTGAATCAATCTGGTCCTGATGGAATTGTCAGCATCCACTTCTTCCTTTTCTCTCACCCTACATTTATTTGCACTTCCCTGCCTGCTCTCTGACCTGGTCAAATGAGGGGCAAGCTATCCTGTACATAAAATTGAAGAAAGATTTGGTGCATACAATTTTAACCAAAAAGCAAATTCTAAAGACCCTGGAGCTTTGCATATTATCTGCTGTTAGCAAGTACTTGACTTCCATTTATCTGCAGGAAAATTAAACACTTCATTTTCACCTTTCATTATCTTAGGTGAGTCAATGTAACATGAGTAAAAGGGATTAAAAAAAATCTCCATTGATTTGCTTATAACTTGCTTTATCAGGGTTGCATTTTCTGACTGGGAGAATGAGTTTTACAGAAGTTTACCCACCGTTATTATTACTCATAGACTCAAACCTACTCTCACAGATGCCAATGGGATCTTTTGCCAGTGGCTTCAAGGGGGACAAATTAGGGTCCAATATTGGTAGTAAAGAACTAATTAAAAATGCTCGTTTAAGAGCCCTACCTACGTTTGGCACAAAAAAAAAGAGTTATATTGACCAGCTTTCAATATAAAGTGTTAATTATCTTCCATCTGTTACGGTGGGTTTTTTTAGATTTTCTAAGAACACGACTCCGAGAGCATGATTTTTAAACATCCTTCCTATATAGCAGATATGTTCTTTCTTAGTTGTTTCCTGACTTTTCCAGGGATTGATGTATTGTCAAAAATTTTTTTAAAATCAGTAGGCGCACATACACATTCTTACAGTGGTCAGATAAGCAATGTGGTTAATGCTAATTAGGCTAAATAAAGCCCAATAATAAGAACACTTGGGACAAAAAATATCCTCCTATAAAAACACATCACAAAAGTTACACAATCTAAAAGTGCACACATGCAAATTCACCCCACACACAATTGTTTGCATAATTCAAAATTGATATTTTGACATTTCCACCATCCTACATACTTTAGGCTATTTTCAAGCTATGTGGAGGCATCTGCATGTCCACAACGTGAACTGAAATTATACAGAGCAGGGATGCAGTGTATTGAAAATTAAATTCTACTCTGAAAACAATTTCAGGTTAGCTGTTTTGTGTAAAGGTTATCAATGTATCTAGGTGAATAGAACAATCATCACAGAAAAGCATCTTTACAAGAAAAATAAGCAGATGGTTCATTGGCACATGATTCAACTGCCTTTTCCCATCTTCTGCTAGCTGGGGAGAAGGAGGTAGAAGAAGATTTTATTCTGTAGGAAATATGGGGCACAGATGGGTCTTGCATTTGGAAATGTAATTGGATTTAAAATCTCCCCTTGACTCGGATCTCTTAGGAGAAAGGTAGGCAAAATATGACCCTGCACCTGGTCATAGGTGGGGAGGATTTTGCCCACCTATGATGAGGGTGCACTGGAGGAATGCTCTTCTCCCAAGGTCACTTGTCCATCTGTTAGAGTGAAGCTTTAAAGCTGGCATTAAAAGGGGCCATGATCAACCTGGTGTATACCATAAAGAAATACCATGAGGTGTTTTACAAATCTGCTTGGTAGGTTAAGGGAAGAAACATTTGATTACCTATAATCAGGAACTAATGAATGCTGTAATCATTTATGATACCTTTTATAAGACCAACTAAGAAATTGCAAAATAATTATGTTAATAATTAATATTTTTTTGCAATTTCATATTTGGCCTAATAAAAGGTATCATCTCTGAAATGAGAGTTTTAGAGTTTTGCACTTTTTTTTGTCTTAGGTCAACACAGCTACCAAGTACATCCCTGTAATCAATTATATACTCTGAAATATAACTGAAGACTTTTGTTAGGCTTTTAATAAAAAAAGAAAATGTTTGGATGGTGTGGGTCAGTAGGCATCTACCTGCTATAAAAGAAAACCCCCAGAAAGAAACAAAAAACAGTTTTGCCATGACTGAATCTGGAAACCAGAACGAAAATACAGAAATGGACTATGCTGTATTCATTGGACAAACATACATCAGGAAAACTTACTATTCATGCAAATTTTCTATCTTAAAGATTTTTGTCTTCAGTTTTGTTTTGATATGATTTTCAGTATTTTGGATCTGAAAATACTTATATGTGAAGGCAATAAAAATTTCAGTAGAAAAACTGTGACAAATACTTCATGATAAATAATTTACCTCATGGATACAACCGCTGTTTATCTTTTATTTTTTAACATATTAGTTATATGATACTCCTAAATGACTAGGGAAAAAGAAAGGAAAATTCCAGCATGTGTGTTGCTACTGAGAACTTACAAGTTGCATGCCTTCATTTTATTTTGAGGACCATCTCATTAAATATTGGCAACCATATATCTCAAGCCATTGAACTCCACTTGTCCTGTAGCACAGAAAACTGGTGACAGTCCAAAGACTTTTGAACAAGCTGAGATGGTCACATTTGGAGGTCTGGAGCAAGGAATCATTTTACTGAACTGCAATTTGCAGAGACATGACATAGTGGATAGAACCTGAAAAAAAAAAAAGCAGAAGGAACATGGTTAACATCGTGTTAAAGGTGTACTCTAAACAGCTCAGAACAGTAGGCTATGTTGATGGATTTTGTGAAATCAGAGCTTGATCTAAATGCTAGGGACAGAAGTTACACATAAACTGGTTTAAATTATCAGAAGTTACACAGAACTGGTTTAAACCTGTAACAGAACAGAAGCTCAGTGCACATAAACCAGTTTCAAAACAGTTGAAACTGGTTTAAGATAAACCTGGTTGAATGTAGTATCAGACTGAACTGATTTAGGTCAAACTGGTTTATGAAATTTCTGTTCCAGACCCCTTCCTGGTTCAAGTTAAATCACAGTCCCCCAGCATCCCAAGATGTCTGGAACAGCCCTGGGCTAGGCTGTGCTGTGCTGTCTACTCCAGAGAGCAAGGTTGGCCCTGCCCCTCTGTTCCCTAGCTGGAGCAGCGTGCGGGGCCTGGGGCAAATGAGCCTGTGCAGGGCCTGGACGTGGCAGCGTGGAGGGGATGGTGAGCGGCCAGATGCAAAGCCAGCCCGGCTCTGCAGGGCCCCTCAACGCGTGGGGCCTGAAGCAGTTGCCTGATTCACCTGGCCCTTAAGGACAGCCCTGTCTGGCAGAGACTGAGACAAACAGTTGATAAGGGGACATGATTTCCCTCAGCTCCCCCCGGGCCATGGGAGAGGGAGAAGAAGCTGGGGAACTGGGATGGAGGGACTGGTTACCCGACACCTGTGAGCATGGGGCCAAGCACTGCTGGACCAGAATGAAAGGTGGGAGGTGTTGGCAAAGCCTGGCACAATCATCATATGTATGTGCTGGAGACGGAGCTAAGGGGACAGGAGAGGGTCCCAGACTGTGATCAAACAAGCTTTAGTTCAAGTGTCCCCACCGCTATTTCGAAGTGTGGGGATACTGCAGTGCTGTCTCTACACAGTGAGCATTACTATATTTCTTATTCAGACAGGCTGCACTAACCTATCCTTGTGGTAGGTTCCCAGCAGTATGTTTGCCCAGTATGGGCCATGTGTTTTAGTTATGCTCATTGTTGGCTGCATTTAATCACCTTCATAGCTGGTTTCCATTTCTGAGCACATGCTGCTTTTGGCAGCTCTTTTATGATAAACAATGTATTTAAGAGGCTTCCTTGTATGTGAATGTAAGATCAGGGGTTTCTTCCCCCCGTACTGACTGGGGAGAGAATACTTCACCTTGTATTCAAATAAATACGGTACTAACAAAGAAAGCAGCAGAATGGGTATAAAACAGATTTCAACATCAAAACCTACCCACTTTTATTGTAAACTGCAGGGAAAGAAAATCTGCACTGAAGAAAACTGGAGACAGTCTTGATATAAATCCCTATGTAAAGCAAACACTTACATTTCACATGGTATTATGCATGAGTGTGAGGTGATGCCTTTAAAGAATGTGGTGGGTGCAGAACAGTAACTAAAACAAGAGCAGAAATTCCTTTTTGACCTAATGAATGGCTAAGACAGCAGATATTTTTGAAGAAAATATGTTTGGCCTTAATGTGCACATAGAAAACAGCTTTTAATTTATCACTCCAAATGGAGATACAGCAAGTATTGCTGAAGAGCCAGATGGTTTGGGTTTTTAATTGGCATATTCAGTTGTTATTCTTGCAGATTAGATGGCTCTCATCTTCACATAATGAATTGCTGTGCCACAGGTTTTGCACTGTCACTGGGAACAGACAATTCTTTGGTGGGTTGAGAGGGTACAGTTGCTATAGGTGCTATATATATTATGTGTGTTGTTTGTTTTTATCACTGGTTTCATCCTCTCAAAGCTAAGGCAGATGGTTCACCTGGCCTACTGGGATTCAGTTTCAAAGAAGAAGAATGTTCCAAAGTCTTTTGAAGTCTTGGGACCCTGAAAAATATCTGTCTTCTGAGTGTGAGAAGAAAGGAAAGTTTTGCACCCTGTGACTGTTGTTCATTCATCTAAGGCCACAATGGGCTGCACTTCAAATACACAGTGTGCCTCTTGATAGAAGACCTGTTCATTGTCAATGTTATTAATACTTCTACCAACTCTAATAGATACTGGATCAGTGAGATTGTTAGTGCCATACCAGAAGGCCACTCTACCAGGTTGCATGTTCACTCTTTTTTTGTGTTAGTATATATCTCCTGTCTTTATCACGGACTCAATATCAGCATCAACCATTCCTGGCTGCAAGTAAGTGCTCTTTTGTGAATCCTCTTTTAAAAAAAGAAAATTAAGTAACTGTTAAATTGCTCAGAATAAAGTTAGCTCATCAGGTAGTAATAAAATTCCTCAGCTGCACTGGAGGGTATATTGCAAATAAACATTGTAATGAGGACAGCCTAAATACATGACGGCAATTGCACGCTAAGGCAGGCCACAATTTTCATTTCTAAAACTAGCACAGAAAAAGGGATCTTCCCATGGTGGTAGCATTTTGTTATATTTGTAGCAGGCTTGCACCATACAAGAAACTGGCAGGTTAAGCCGTGACACCTTTTTTCTATGAGTTTAATGACAGCAGCAATTTTGTTCTTATCTGAGTC
>NW_005842211.1:948404-1057730 GCF_000455745.1 Alligator sinensis | reverse complement strand
GGGAAGGTAGGGAGGGTAAAAATGATAGAAGTTATGAACCAAGCAGGAGGAGGATGTTTGATGACGTCACACCTGCCTGTTGTACCTTGCAATATCACAAAGAATAAACTATAGTAGAAACCACCCCACCTCATAGTTTCATAGTAGCTAGGGTCAGGAGGGACCTGAATAGATCATCTAGCCTGACCCCCTGCCACAGGCAGGAATGAATGCTGGGTTCACAAGACCCCAGACAGGAGCATTTACATTGTTTTCAAAGACTGACTGAATGCCATGGTGCCTTTTGTACTTTTTACAGTCCTACTTCAAGTTGAGCACCTTCATTCTCTTCATTTTGGCTGGACTACAGATACAAAGCTCTTGCTGATAGTTGACTTAGTAATGAACTATCTAGTTCTTTAGTCTCTCTTTCCTCCTACCAACAAGGCCAGAGTGACATAGGTGCAGATGGTGGCAGAGCAGGGCTGAGCCAAGATACAGTAGCACTCCAGATTTCCCACAGCCCACATTTTCCTTGGCATGCAAAAACAGTAGCAGCCTTTGCAGTGTGTTCCCTTTCAAGAAAGGAAAAGTACTTCTTAGCAAATGTTAAAGAAGTTATTAGTTTTGCTCTCAGGTGCAAGCAGTCTATCAAGAGACCAGCACATACCAGTATTTTGCATTGGTTTCCTTCTCATAACCAGAAGAGAAATTGTTGGTCCAGGAGATAAAGATTTGAGGTGCATCAGGAAGCTGGGCTCAGATCTATGGTTCCTGGGGATACTGCTCTCCCTTGACATGTCTTAAAGTTAGTGGTGGGTGGCCAATCATGCTTGATTGCCCAACAGTCAGAAACAGCCAATCCACCCAACAATGCGCCTTTCCCATCTTCTATGGAGGTGCTTTCCTAGTAGCATGTCTATTTTAGCTACAGCAGGGCTGTCCAACTGGTGGCCTGCAGTTAACATGAGGCATGCAGGCCCTAGTGGCTCCCTCGCCCACTGCTGCATGATGGGAAGGTCAAGGGGTCTATACACTGGCTACATAGCATGTACAGTGGTGGTGGGGGGAGCTGCATTCTAGCTCAGTCTGCATGGTGAAGATAGTGGAGGGTGCCGCATGCCACCACCATAGCTTGCTTGCATGGTGGCATGTGGCTGGTGAGAGTGGGGTGTGGCATGTCACAGCAGCCACTACTACCACCACTGCTGCAGCCTTCACAGTGATGTGATTCTGGGGGTCAGATGGAGAGGGACACTCCTTCAGTGTCAGCCTCCACAGTAAAATTACCCAACAGACTGTAAGTGAAGCAGAAGTTATATGTAAAGCTATAAATAGGTAAAAACTTAGCATCATAGTACATGGAATTTAAACATTCATGTGACTCTGAAACCAAAAAAAGGCTAAGATGAACTACAATAGTTGTCTTCTGGTATTTGGGGGATAAGAAAATAATTTCTGATGAAAAATAAATGGTTAGGATGTACTAGAGCTAGAATATATCATTATGAAATTGTGCAAGGGGGTAACTGATACTGGGCCTCAGGAAGAATTTCCAAACTCTGACATCTATTCAACTAGGGAATGGTAGAAACTTTATCTGAGGAACCCCTTGGAGAGCCAGCAAGTTTCCACTTTGTTCTTGCTATACAGACTCAAAGATGTATATGATGTGATGGCACCTGGCCTTTGAATAGGGTGTAGAGTCTGTGCTCCCCCTCTCCAAGAGTCCATGGTAGGTACAGGGAGAGGATAACCTTATGGTGTTATGCCTTTATGATTTTTTGTCCTCTTATGTCTTTGACTGGACTGTACGCACAGTGAGAATGAGTTTGTCTTTCAGAAGACTAGCTTGACTAGTCTTCTGAACTAGCTAATGCAAACATTTTAAATGTAAAGGGAAAAATCAAACTCTAAAGAACAAAAGGCAAATGTATATATGGCTCTTATGCTTTTAGCTCTGAATACTTTGCCCATTTTGTTAAAACAGACATAAAAGTGCACTACAATGTATAAATAGTTATTCTCTTATAAATACAAACAGTGAGATATCTTATACCCCCTAGAGTATAATACCTACATAATATCAGAATAAAAGCTTGTCAGTGTTTAGCTGTTGTCCTTATTCATTCTTCTTTCTGTAGTTAGAGTTGTCTTAAATTTACACCTAATTTCAATCTTTGTTTTCCCATGGAAATCACAGTCTATTCTATTAGGCCTTTAGAACTGACATTGAATTCTGGCTAAACAAACCTTTGGGTTTGTTTTTTTTAAATTGTTATCATATTTTGTAAGTAAAGTATGTTTTTGGTTTTGAGTTTTTGGGAGGGTAGATGTATGTGTGGAGAGGCCATTTTTTTAAAATAAAAAGCATAACACTTTTCTTAATAACTAAAAACCAACTTAGTGAGATTTTGTATATATACTTTTAATGTGGAGAGGGAGGTAGGAGTCTTTATTGAGTGTTATGTTTTGCTTCATTGCCCCTAGCATCAGTCAGTCATATGCTCACAGACAAAGTGAATATGAACAACTAGGCCATTTTGCCAGGTGAAGTTGACCCATGCATATGGAATTATGATTAGCTTCATTTAATGAAATTAACAATACTGAGATGAATAGGATACATTTATTATATATTAATGAAACATTTGCTTAGCTGAAACCTCTTCCCACACTTCTCAAAAGTTCTAGGATCCTTCTCACTATTTTCTTCACCCCCTTTACTTACATGTGACAGCACCACTATTCTAGATGGCATTTAAAGAGAATGCATCTTTTCAGTGAAATACTGCACTTCAGTTACTAATTTCTAAGTACATGAATGTAGGAGGTTTTGGCCTCAGAAATTCATATGTTTTTCTAAATCATCCAAATCTCTTAGATCTGAAGAAGAGGTCCAAAATTTCAGAAAATCTAATTGCATACTTACACTAAGGTTGAATCTATTATAGGGAGCAAATCCAGAGTGGCCTTATAAAATCAGTCACGAGTAGTTTGGATTGAGGTCCTGTGTACCTGAACTTCCCACTGAGAAAAACTGGTTTGGATACATTTCCAACTGCTAGGCATTGAGAAAGTAAGGAACAACTAAACTCCAATGTAGCATTAGGGCTGCCGGGATCCTGGAGGTTTTGCAATCTGGCTTCAACCTCAAAGCTGCTTCCAACATGAACCTACAGAGATTGCCAATCATTTGAATGACATCTGTTAAGCAGATTTGGCAGTATTATGATGGCTACAATCAATCCTTTTTGACAAACCCAGAGAATGGTGATGGCCAACTGCTCTTAATCGAAGGACCATGGGGAAACTTGAATTGGAATCTGAATTACATTTTTCCATGTATTTTAAATTCTAGGGAAATCTGTTCCAAACTAACGTTTGTCACAGTGAAAATGATTGGCAATTTCAGCTATTTTTAAACTCTTGCAAACTATCTTCACCAGAACTATTACAGAATCACCAGTCTTTCTCATCAGCACAGGTATAGTGGAGCCTAAAAACAGGATTCTACAATTGTGTGTAGAGAAGCCCACCCTTATGACAGCTGAACACGCAACTCATATCTACTTCAGGAGTCAAAAGCCAAAGACTAAGTTTACACTACAAATGTTTATCTCAAGTTGAATGTCAAGAAGCCTGACAAGTTTGAAAAGCTCCTTTGGATACTTGGTTCAGTAATGTTCCAGGATACAAATCTCTGCTGTGTGCTTGTTTCCTGTAATAAATGTTTGAGGTGTATTCAGGCAATCCTTTACAAAATATTAAGTACCCTGAGTTACTTCAAGACACAAATGTTTGTTGTGTACTTGTATCCTAGAACAGACCTTTGAAAAGTATTCAGGCACTCCCTTACAAAAATGTTGCATACCATGAGCTACTCATCAATCTGTTATCTTAAAATTATGGAAAAAATTGGCACCTAGGGAAACCTAAGAGAACCATACTTATTGTCAAGCTATTTTATAACAAGATGAATTTTTTTTTTTTTGAGGCAGAGTGGGGTGTTCATTTTTTTAAAGTGAGAAACAGACCACTGTTGTGAAGTGTTCACAGTTCTAACAAGTTAGTCTGAGGTGTTTGCTCTTAATATCTAGTATTAATATGTTGGAGCTACAGCCACAGAGACTTATGGCTTGCAATACTGGACATCCACTTCCAGGTGAGTGCCCCAATCTTCGGGCTATAGAGTCAAGCTCTATCTTGCTCTCTCTCTCTGACATACTGAATATTCATCCCTCCATCCCCCTGCTGCTGTCTTTTTTTTTGCAAAATAGCATATCTAAAACAAGCAACTGAAAACTGAATGGAAATGGACCTCCCCAAGGAAGTGAGAAATGTGGGTTTGAATTGCCTTGGGATGTGGAGTGCATAGAATACCTACTATGCTTTTTAAATCCAAATGGCCATAGGATACTGTGTTTTCTGCACTCATATTGATGTGTATTATGCAGCTGTGAACAGTCCTACAAAAATGCCCAATTGGAAGATCCTGATTGAAGTTTGGCATGAGATAGGCACTGAGCTCCCTAGCCTTGTCAAGACAGTGGCAATTTTATGTGTGAACAGCAACAGAATTGGCTCCTAGAGAAATGCATTTGTGAAAATGCATGCAAGAGATTAGGTGGAGGTTTTGTGAATCTTATTTTAGATTAAGCTACCTATTTGCATTTAGACACATGCTCTTGGAGGTGGGGGGAAGGGGTGCTTTAATTAGAGAGGCTCTGAGAGCCAATCTAACTAAATTACCTGGAGTGTCATGTGTATCAGCATCCCTACGCTGAAAAATGGTGGTGGGAGTGCTTTAACTAAAGCTTGTTCCCTGAATGAGCTTTAGTTAAAGTGCCTCCACCACCATTTTTCAGCGTGGGGATGCTGATACCTGTGACATTGGAGTCTGGTGGAGCGTGGTAATTGCCATGCTCCAGCAGACAGAAATAATTGAGTCTGCTCTGACATGCTGTAATTACAGTGTGTCAGAGCAGCTTCAGTGTACATATATAGGTACCCTAACAAGCTTAACTGTTTCTTGTCTGTTGTTCTTTGTTTTTTTTAAGTGTGTACTTCCTGTCATGGATCAGGGTCACAGTGAATAGTTGATAAGAGGTTCTGAGAATCTTGCAGAATAGGACTCACCATGGGCAACTGGTACCTCCCGAGTCTGGGGGGACACCAGATCTCCAACAGAGAGAGGGGAGGTCCCCTAGCAGCTGATTGCCAAGCCAGCAGTGAAACCAGAAGTGCACTTCCTCTGGCACGTCCAGTTTCATGGTTGGGTTTGCAGGAGGTGCATGTCCAATCTCAGGGGTGTGCACCCCCTATGCATCGCCAATGAGACTCACCAAAGTCACTTACAAACCTAAGCCTCATTGAAAAAAATGAATAGAATTTAGGTCCTTCAGAAAATAGGATTCAGGTGCTTAACTGACATAGAATTTTTTGTCCTTTAGCCATTATTTTCAGTTTTCTGTTCTCAAAATACTTAAAATGCAACATAAAAATATCTTCTAAATGAAAAAGGCATTAAAGAGACTTTACTCCATTTTTATTCTGTTCAATTAAGTTTAATTACACATTCTTGTATACATCAGGAAGTACTCCCAAATTTTATTTTCAGCTAGTATTATGCTTTAAAAGCAAAACAAGCTTTAAGAATGCTTTTTTTTTCAGAACATAAATATTTAAGCACTTAAAAAAGTGTACTGGCTAATACTTCTGATTCCAGCTATTGCACATTTATGTATGCTTTGACACATCGGTATCAAAAGAAATGAGCTCACTCATTTCCTTTGTTATACCAACACAGTATTCTATAAAAATAAAAGAAGTTATACAACCTGTAATCGTGAATGCTAGTTTGAGTGTACTATCAAAGGTAAAGGTACATAGTCTAATGCTATTGCAACAGAAAGAAAAGATAAATAATGATCTCATTGTTTAGCTATTGGAGCTCTGGAGATCTCAGAAATAGGAAAGGGTTTCACTTCCAACTTGACAGATATTCTCTGTGTGACTATAGGTGAGTCACTTAATCTGTGCCTCAGTTCCCCATCTGTTTAGTAATTATAATTTTTCTCTCACTCCCTTTACTTTTTCTGTCTTAGGCTTCCCTTCTGCATACATTTATGCATATACTCCATTTTACAATGTCCCCTTGAGATCAATAGGAATAGAGTGAAAAAACAAAAACAAAAAACTAGACTAGTGAGTAACTCCAGACATGCATTAGAGCACTTTTGCTAACACAGGTGTAGCCAGTCCTACCTCTACAAGAGACAGATAGTTCTTGTCCTCATGAATTTACAGTAAGATCCAACCTTACAAAAATAGTCTGGGTTCCTACTACAGACTTTTGCTGGCATAGAAGTCATCTAGAAGCACTCTTGTGCAAAAAAGCAACCCTCCCCGCCCCAAACAAAAAACCCCACAACCAATGACATACCTTATTCTAACCCGCTCTGCATCAGGTCGGCTATGCCAGCAGAAGTGCCATTGTGCCAGTATAACTGCATCCAATTAGAGGCTGTGCTGGCACAGCCATATCATACAAATTACTGCTCTGACTGACAGAGACATGTTGGCAAAAGTATAGTGTAGACTGCGTAAGTCCTTTAGTTGAGGATTCAGATTTTATACTCAGTTAAGGAAGGGAATCTCTGCTTCAGTGCACATGAAGTTTACCTAGCGTTACCTTTGTCATGGTTCCTATGAACTACCTTAATACAAATAATAGCAATTATAACAATTCATAGCAATAAATAAATAAAAATATAGGCATTGCTACTATATAACCCTATCTAAAGGTTTGCACCTTGGATAAAAACACCTCTGATCCAGGCCCCCAAAAGGCCACTGAACTCAATAGAAAAATTCTCATTTATTTCCATGGCCTATGTATTAAGTCCTAATATTTTTCTGATTCTTCAATATGCAATGTGATCATGTTAATTCTAGATTCAATATCACCATGAAATTACTAAGCATTTGAAAGTTTATTGTCAAGTACATGGGATTCAGTGGAAGAAATCTGCCTGGAACAGCAAGCAGCAATGTTTCTAAAAACAATTATTCTCTTTCTCCTACATATTTTGCCCCTTTGTTACTATTATCATTTTCATAGGTCAGTGTTATAGACAGTGGAAGGATTAGATGCCCCTGGCTCTTTCATCCCTCACCCTCATGATTCTGCAGTGCACCTTTCCCAACTGATCTAATCCTATACAGGTTTCTTTTTATTAGTTTCTTGTACTGTGACAATGCCTAGGAACTCTTTTTTACAAGGTAGTGTACAAAGGTTTTTCAATTATTCTAAAAAAGAAAACTGAAAGAGGGTTCTAAATGTTAAAGAACAGATACCCAGTTTTGGTACCATATCCTTGTAGGAATGAACTGCATTTTTACAGAACTTCCAACTGAAACAGTGAGGTGTCCACAGCAAGTTTTGAGGGGTCTTTGAGATTAAGATTTCATAACAGATAAAGATTTTGATGCTGTTGTTGGCTTAAGTTCTGATGTATTGGTCTCAAACATGAAAAATAAAATTGCAGTGGACTTACGTTACTATCTCTGGATATTTGATCAGTCTCTGGCCATTAAGGATATATTCAGAGAGTGAGGGTGTCTATTTTTTAAATATCTTTCATAGGATTCTGTCTGAAACCCTGGAAGGTTTAGCCGAAATCCTTTCATAAAGCAGTACTGTTCTATTCTGAGCTCTGTAAGTGGCCTAGGATATGACTTCATGCACATCTTTTCATCTGTGTTGTTCATTTGGTTTGTCCTTTTAGATTGTAAATTCTGTAAACCAGGCACAGTGTGTTCATACAAGTAGCACCATGACTAGTAGCCCCAACTGAGATGTAGGACCCAAGGCACTCTGTAGTACAAATCCTAAATTAATTAATTCCTCATTAAATTAATTGATGCAATTAATTAAATTAAATTAATTAATTTAATGACACTCCTTCTTTGACATTCATATAAGGCTAGTTTGCAGGCAAACTGCCCTCCAGGAAGCTGGAAAAGCATGAACAGATAATAAAAATGGGATCACTTGGTACCATAAATGCAAAAAAAGCAAACAAAGCACCAAAAGGTGTTAACAAGTCACTAGAAGGACATACAGTTGTATTGTCTCTGGTTAATTGTATTGCTTCTGAATTACAGGGGCACTCCAAAACTAAGATATTCCAACGAAACCATGTTAGAAAATGATTCACATTCTAAAATCAAGTGCTCAAAAATTAGAAAATATTCAAATTAAGGTTGTTTAGAAAATGTGCCAAAATGTTTTGACCTTATTTTTTGTGGTGCAATTGCTTCTTGCATCCACATCACATCAATATATTAGAGTAAGGAAACTACAAAGTGCTGGTTAATAGATGTAGCAAATGTTTCAAACTTTGCAAAACTACAAGGTACATTCAGAATGCAGACTCAGAGGTGCAATGAAAGGTTCACTTCCAATTATTAAAACCTTCATATATATTAATGAGTAAAATTACGCTTATTTGCATTAGTTTCATTTTGTATATGCAAACACTTATATTAGCCTTCATTGGCTCATGTGTCTGAAACAGGATCTGGAATAAAGTACTACAAATATTGGAAAGAATGAGTCTTATTTTACTTTGTGAGATTATTTGTTGAAATCCCTCTGCCTTCTGCGAGATATCAATAAACGGGGTACATTTTCAAAAAAAATTAAACAAAACGGATTTAGAGTGTACATGCTGGTTGTAAATAAGATCATCCATCATTATCAGAAAAAGAGAAAAATCTTCCCCACTTTAAAAGGATGAGCCTTGGCTTGGATGGACACAGTAACCTATAAGAAAGATGGTAACCTATAAGAGAGTGTCCTTCAGGCTAATAGGAATCCATTTCTGGAGATATAGGAATCATTCTTAATCTATGTAAACTTGATGGTTTAATAAAGAAAGATTAAAAAAGGAAATGTTAGTCACCATGAAGGAAACAGTTTTTTTCTCATCGTCTCTTTTTCCTGCTATTGATTCCTCTTTTATCCTTCCTTTGCTACCCATGCAATGTATATTCTTTCATTTCACTTTCCTTTAATAAACATACACCAAACTCATGAACTTGTAATTGCATGAGTATTATGGTTGCAAAGACTAGTAAATCTCATAATTATGTCCCTATGTACACATACATTATGATAGCCTTTAGATATATCCTCCCCCCACCATCATAGAACCCCTGCTCGTTCACTGCACAGGATGGATCATGCTAACTTAAAGAACTTTTGTTTTTTTAGTATCTCCTCATTGTTCAACACACGCTGCATGCCTTTATTTACTGTGTTCAGTTACTTTATTTACTGTGTACTGTAGTCAAACCCTGCAGTGAAAGGTGAAGGCCATATTAACAAAAAGACAGAAGTACCTCACACTTGTACAGATTGTACATGCTTAAGTATAGTTGATCTTAAAAACCCCTGATCAGCTGTTGCCTACCTTGTAAGCATCACCTATTTAAAACTGACAGTTTCCGAGGTGTCTACACTTCTATTTCTTCATTTGCCCAGAATTGCCTCAGTCTTGACCCACTGAGCAGCTCAGCACCAGGTCACGCCTAAATCCAAGCAGGGTCCAGAACGAAGCATTAGTCCACCTATCTCCCACAAGAAGTTCAGGATCAGGTTCCACAAAAAACTGGGGTAGCCAACACTTTTCTCAGAATCATCTATACAGGGGTTTTCAGCCTTTTTTAGTCTCAGTACCCCCAGTGGCTGGACACCGAGCCACTGGGGGAGGGTAGCTGTTGCCTCCCAGGAGCAGGGCTGGGGAAGGGTGAGGAAGCAGCACACCTCTGTGGGGTGGGGAAGCTCACTGGGCTGGTGTGTGGCAGCGGCGACTGCCATGTGCAAGCTTCCCACCCACCACCCGCAGAGGGGTGCTGCTGCTCTTGCCCTGCCCTGGCCCTGCTCCTGGGAGGTGGCGGCACTCCGTCCCCGCCTGCCCATGCATGCCCCCTAGGACTGGTCCAAGTACCCCCAGGGGTACGCGTACCCCCCAGTTGACAACCCTGGATCTATACTTTAGTGGTGAGAGCACTTTTCAGGAAGCTGGTATATACAGGTTTAGGACCCTTTAAGGAACAGGAATTAATCCGACCATCTTACATCTGGTCATGTGCAATTTCCCACAATTTCCCCCTCCTCAGGTCCCTTCCATCCTACATTTCAGTGATTTCTATGATAAATGTTAGAGACATCACTGTCTCCTCTTCAACTCATGTTTTAAAGAAAAGGAGTACTCAGGTCTTATTTCTTTTCTTCTCTCTCTTTAAAGAAGTCTCAGATGCTTACGTATGGAGAAGATCCTGACTGGAGAGAGAGATCTTTTTGTAGCTCTGAGTGTGGAAGTCTGTGACTGTATGCCAATGACCTCTTTTGGCACCTCTGCTTTTCAGCTTCCCTGCCTGACTCACTTGCCATGCCTTAACGTTAATTCAGCTATATGGTCATTCAGAGACAGGGCCTTGCTTGCAGAGGCACAGCATTTCTCACAGTTGTGACACCACTGGGTCTCCTTACACATGACTACTTAACAGCCAGCCTGCCCTTTATAATGACCTTTGAATTTACCGTCAGTCTTCCTGGGACTTGTGTTGATTACCTGACATTCGGTTTCTGCTGGCCCCTTCCAGCACCATCTTTTCCCTAAATCTGTGATGACCCTTTTAATAAGCTTTCATTGGTCCCAGTTTTTTTCCAGTCTATTTGATCTCAGTACTGGTTTCTCTCCACTCTGTTCTCTACCCGAGCCTTATCACAGCATCTGCATCTTGGGTCTTCTGTAAGAAGTCTGCTCTCCTCTGCTGCTGGAGCACTCCTACACTTTGGTGCCAGAGCCCTTATCTTATATTCCTGTAAGGATGGAGCATTCTAGTCTGTCTTGCCTCTCTTAAAAGGCTCTTCTGCCTTTTTTCTTCCTTCTTTATACTGGCAACAAGAAGGGGGCCTGATGCAGGGCCAGATTTAAGACATACTTCTGTCATCCATGACTGTATGTAGACAAAACGAGAGGTGTGTGTGCACAACACTTTAAAGCGGGCTAGATGCTTTTGCACCACTTTAATGGTGTTGGTGTTTGCATGCCTGGGCAGTGTATTGCGCATTAATTCCAGCCACTGTAGGAATGTACTTTAAATGAGTTGGGGTGCAGTGCCTTAAATGACTAGGGGCACCTTAAATGACTTGGAGTGCAGCAAACTAAAACTCCTTTAAGGAGTTTTAGCAGTGCAGCAAACTAAAACTCCTTTAAGGAGTTTTCTTTCCCTGCCCCTAAAACCGCAGAGCGAAGCACCAGGCTCTGTGCCGCTCTGCAATGCTGTAGGAAGCCTTGCAGGCAGCCTGGCAGCAGCCCACGAAAGCAGGCTCTGCCCAAGAAAAGCAGCGAGCCTGATCTTTTTATTTTTCGCCCTCCCCTCGAACCTGCCTGCCTACCTGAGCTGCATGGAGGCCTGGTCCCAGTGCCCCCTGGGACCACCTGCGCTGGGTGCCTGCGGGTGGGTGCAGACTGGGGGGGGCGGGGGAGCCCCCCCCCCCCCCCCCCCCCACAGCCCAGGGACTCCTCTGCCCACTGGCAGCTCGACCTCCCCTCCATGCTGGAGAGGCAGGTAAGTCAGCAGGGTGTGTGTGCGCAACATGGGGGTTTAATCAGCCCTAAATTGAAGGAGTGTTTTTTAAAACCCACTGCTTCATCTTAGGGCCCCCTTTTCATCTACACCCCCTCCATATTTCCTGTTGGTTAGCTCTCAGCAGCTCCACCCAGCACAATGACTGTAGATGGCACTCTGTTCTGCACATATGCCGCTGTGGCTCCCAATATGAGGTAGCTGACCATCCATAAGCATAGTACAAGGAACATAAACATCTCACAGAAGACTTTAGATGCCACTCCAGAGCCTGGGTGTTTACAAGCTTGGACCTAGAAGTGAAGTAAGGCAATGCTCGAATATTTTATTTTGATATTACCTATGGAACTAGACCAGAATTGGGAATTTTTTCATTGTTTTTCTGGATGCGCCTACTCATGCTTTTTATTGTGTAGTAGACTAATTAACTCCACAGTAAAGCATCACAGTCTACAATTGTGCCAGTATTAGGGTGTTATAAACTAATTAATTCTGTCGTAAGATAGTACTGGTGTGGACAGTACTATCTTACAGTGGAGCTAAGTGCGATCAAATGCATGTGTAATGGTGACCGCTAGGTATAAATTGCACCTGGTCAGCCACCCAGCCAGGGGCCAGACCCCCAGTTCCTACCAGCCCCTCTGCCACTCAGCACTAGCATCCAGAGCCTAGGGCTGACCCTCACTGTCCCTTGCCAAATGGGGGCTGCTCCATACCAGTTCAAATTGCTGCTGTCCCGGGCACACATGTAGATGCTGCACCCAAGAGCAGCATACTCTGGTGTAAATGGCTCTGGAGTTTATTACATCACATTAATTGCATGACACAATTAGATTCCGCCCCTGTATGTCATACATCACTGTAATATGAGTGCATCACAAAGTAATTTTTCTTCACAAAGTTCCCATGAAACCAGGGATAATAAGTCACAGATATTAAGGCCCCAAGTATAGACTAATTTTTTGTACCCCGCAAAACTGTCATGTTGCATGCCCAGGATGAGGTGCTAAGGTTTGGAATTTTTTAGCGTAGCCCAGCATTGTGTACTATTTTATATGTTCAAAGTACAACTCCCATTTTAGTTGCATCTGAGAGCACTCAGTAGTTCTTCATATCAATCATGAGGTCTCAAGTTGCGCTTCAAAATAATAAGGAACACAAGGTCAATGAGCTCTTTGAAAAGTCGGGTTTAAACCACTTGATTAGCATCACACAGGAACCCTCTGGCAAGGCAAATATAGAATGCAGTTGTCCAAAGCAGTATCCAATACTTTCATCTTAAGTCCCATTTTGTACTGACACCTATGTAAACTATTTTGTTGATACACAATGTAAAACACTTGCCACAAAACTCATTAGATGGAGCTCAAAATAGTCACAGTGTGCAGGGCCTGTTGAGTGAGAAGGTGACATTTGTATCTAGTCAATTTTCAGAGTACAACAGCACTTTAATTTCAGAAATTTAAAGTTCATAAAGATATATAGACATCAACTAAATTTGCATTTGCATACTGAAATATATTATTGGATGTTAAGACGCAGAGCAATAACACACACTAGATGGTGGAGGCATAATTCAGATGTTACAGTTTATAATCTAGCACCCTCTGTTCAGTTTATTTCCACCATGATTACCTTTTCATAATTGACTGATTGTTCTTACGATGCATAAAATATGAGCTAGGGCAGTATTTGCAGCTGCAGTGTACGTGATCATAGTTCTAATGAAAGTTACCAGACACTATACAGAGTAAATATGCACTGAGAGCTTGTAATAGCTTATTTACCCAGCAAAATGGAAATGATCCTTATTCTACTAGTTTAGAAAGCAAAAAAAAAAACAAAAGAAAAAAATTTCAAAATAGTTCAGCAATGCAGTTTTTCAGATAGACTCCTTGTATTCTGCTCCACTCTACAGACCTACAGTTACCTATTTAGGAGCCAGACTAGAAATGAGAAATTTTCCAAGAAGAAAATGTAGAGTAGAGATCCAGGGTCATAACACCAGTTATTGCTGCTTTCTAACTGACAGTCACCTCAGAATAAGTCCAATTTACACTTGAATATTGTTTTTCAGTCTACATATTTGTAGGAGTGGGAGAAATTGTTGATATAAAATAAGAATACCACTTAACTTGTCCAGCCTTTACCCCAAACTGGGACCAAAGCCAAACTGAAAAGGTCAAAACATCGCAGAAAACCCAACTAATGTTTCCTGCTCTTCCTCAATACCATGCATCATTTTTCATTGTGTCTCCCCCTCATGTGAAGATTCAGCTCAGCATTTCAAAAAAGGGAGAAATCATATCCTATTGAAGCCAATAGAAACTTGCATTGACTTCAGTGAGCCTGAATATTTAATATTTCTATATTTGTTTAGGGGGGGGTTGGTAACATAAATGTATTGATTACTCTAAAATAATACAAAATTTTCTGCAAAGTAAGAGGAAAGAGAAGGGTTCCTCCACAGAAAAGAGCATTATTACATTATTAACATTTTTACTAACCACTATCATTGATCAGGAGTTCCAGCAGAATCCCATTAGAGCTTGCTTTGTAGCATTTAAGATTGGAAGCTTAAAGTACCCAAGCCCTGGTACTAGTACTTCTAATCAGATTTGCACCCCATATCTGCTGAACTAAAAGATTCAGTCAGTTTAGATAGACGTAAACTCTATGGTACTAGGCATCACTAGACAATGTATATGCGGGAGTATGTTTGTAGGGCAGGTTGTTATTGACCAAGTTCTCTGTCAAATGGCAATTGGATGTGATGTAATCAGTTACTTGGGTCAAGGCTCTCTAGTAATACCTCTAGTATTTGTGAGGAAATGTAGGCATTGCATAGCTCTGAGAGCACTCTCTCTGAACCATTGATTTCTTCCTAACTATTTTTGATTAATACAAATTCTTCAGGATCTAGAAAATGAAAAGGATTTAAAGCAGCTAGATTTATATTGATATAAATTACACCTTTCTATGTAAATGACAGCAAATTCATTGAACTACCATAGTTAGAAGAGGCACCATCAAAAGAACAGAAAGGTTGGCATATAGGCAAATGGAAGGCAACAAAATCTTTTTGCATATAAAACAGGGCCAAATTTAAAATTCTGATGACTCTATTCACAATTGGCAAAAAAAATTTCCACTACATCAAGTGTGACAAATGGACTTTGTTCAATTAAAGTCAAGTTTTAAGTTATGTCATATTGTCATAGTACATGATCTCTAACAAATGTATTTACTTATTTTCTACCATGTATTTTTTTTATTGATAATTCAAATAAATATTTTCTCCAGCAATGGATACTAAGAAGAAGATTCCATTATAAAGGAGGGCATAATTCTCACAATAGCTAAAGATGGAGAGACAAATACTGACCAATGTATTTCACTTCTACCCATACATTTCCATTTACACATTTCAATTAATGACAATTTCTAAATTGCTAACTGCTCTCAGGATTTTCATTACGATGTTTTGCCTAAATTCGTGAAAATAACTGTAACCCATCGTTTCCCAATCTCACAATTATTTAATATTTAAAGTTATACAGCAACTCTGCTAGGTGAACATTTGTTTTAGTGATAGATTTCCCTTGAGCATCTACATTTTATAGATGATACACTATATTTAAATTATACTGCGTGTTAAGGATTATTGCGAGGTTTTCTGTACATTGGTAATGAAGCACGTCTCCCTATGGAAATATTCTGGTTTGGGGTTTAATGTTAAATTTAAAAGACCTCTCTGAAAATTACCAAACATTTACCAAGACAAACTTTAAGAAGACAACATAGAAAAGGATAATAGGCTAAAAACTAGTACTTGAGAAGGATATTTACCAAGTATTGCTACCAAGCAGTAATCTATTGTATTTTTTCTCAGCTGGCCCTGTGACATTCGCATGTCAGTAAATTCCACATTATATGAAAAAGAAAATGAGATGAGACTTCTATTAGACAGAAATTCAGTTTGTCAGTGTCCTTTACAGCTGAGTGAACTATCTACAGCGAACAACTTATCCAATAAATTTCATCCTTTTCCACTCACAGGTTATTCCTAAATAAAGTGATTTTTTTCTTATGCTTATTAGAAATTGTACTTCAGTATGCCTCATCACATTTAAGGCTAATGTTTGTTGCACATCTGCATTACCTGAGCAGAGTGTTCTGAGCATATGGGATTATTTCCTTTTCCCTGACTTGACAAGTAAATAGAGTGGGCGTGATAATGTCCTCACTGTTTCATGTCCCCTGGGAGTGAGTTGGAAAAGTCTGTGGAAGAGCTCACAGGATAGAATTAAGGATTTTTTGGGGGATAATCTAAAAAGAGAGAGTGGGAGGTGGGAAGAAGAATAAGGAAAGAAATATAGACCCCCCAGAACAGCCCTAATTAGAATAGAATAAATAGAATAGCCCTGTTTATGAAGAAAATTAGACAATTGGCACAGCTGAATTTTCTCGGGATAACAGGTTATTTCTAGGGAGGTGCCTTGATGCTGCAGTGTCTCAGACGGCCAGAGCCGACTCGAGGTAATTTAATAATTACTCGTTCGTTGGGCAGGCTGGTGAATAGAGAGGCGGACAAGGCTTAATTGGTTGCAAAACTTTACTTACGCCGCGTGTAGCTGCAACGCTGACGGTCCAGTCGTATGAACAACTATGTTAGTTGTTCCAGCTGGCAAGGCTCAGGCTAGCTCATCCGCCCACAAATCAAGCCAGTGGGGCAAGGGTACGTCGGGGCTTGCGCTCGGCGACTGGGAGAAGAATCGATAGGTGATCAGTCTATCGATCAGCTCAGCCGCAAGTCAGATTTCTTTAGAGGCACTCTGCAGCGTGCTCAAAGTTCTCCGACTTGGGCGGAAGTCGCACGAAATTTTAAACTGCTAGCAAGCCAGTTACTAGCTGCCACGTAGGAATAATTTAGAACTGGCCAATAGCGGGACACAAATTTGCATTCAAATGGCAGGAACTCTCTTGCACCGGGGTTTTTCTGTTGCAACAAAACCTTTGCTGTGCAAGAGGCTCTCATGTGGCGGGAAAATTCCATTGTGCCGAGGCACCAAAATCACTGGGGTGTGACCCAGTGATGCGCACAATTATAAGAAAATAGATGCTATTGGTTGTAGTCAGATTTAGATTCATACAAAGTAACTGCATATGTCATGGGCATGTGTTGTCCCTCCGACAGAGGTAGTTGCCAAATCTGGCCTATTTTGTTGCCTGTCCATAGCGCTCAGTGCAGGGGAGGGTATGATCGCAGGTGTCTACACCTCTTGCTCAGCAATTTACTACTATAATGTTGGCCCAGGCTTTGAGGAACATTGTTTTTATTCACGCTTTTAACAAGCACAATACATTCCCTATTTACTAATATATCATATTTCTATACACTGTTTTAATTCAATTTACTAGTCTCACGTTTTCTGTTAAGTTTTATGAGAGTAGAGAAGGATGATGGGAGAAATCAGTTTGCTTAAATGTAACTCACTTGAACACTAAAGGCTTGAATCTTTGACTCAGAATGAAATGATACTGGGTTTTTGCTCTATTTGGAGACACTAACAGAGAAGCCTATGAAAAACTGCTAGGTGAAAAAGGGTGAGACAGAAGTAAAAGTAGGGATAGCAAGTTTTATTTTTTTTAAGTGACTGGAATAAATTGACTATAGAGCTGGACTAATTACAGTTCCAAGAAAGGAAGCCTCAGGAATAATTATTGTTTTGAAATGTAGCAAAATATTTAGGAAAGCCTACAAACCTGTATTATGCTATTGAACTTACTAAGTTTATTTTGTGCCTCAAATTTAACCTGGTTGAGTCATTATTAGGAAGCCTAACCTGCTCACATGGCTTGTTAATACTGACAAGATGACCTGCTTTAATACCATTCCCTCTCTTCTAGGTCCTCAGTCCTGCAAACAATCCCATGCATTGAGGTTTTTTCTAAGGGTATAGACAAGCAGAACATCTGCAACATTTCAAGGTGTGATGGGGTTTGAAACCTATTTTAAGAAGGAGCATTTCAGCTACAGACAGATGTACAGTCCTCTGCTCTGTCTCCCACCCCCTGCCCCTCCAAGAACAGTTCATAATCCTCATGCCAGCATACAGCACCAATGCTCCCCATCCAAGGGGTGTGACGGGTGGTTGGTCAGTCCTGTAGCTCTGCTTGCCCTCCTGCCAATGAAGGGAAACGAGTGAGGACTGTCAATAAGCATGTCCTATACCCAGTTTGCCACTGCTCAGGGTCTTGTGGGTGCTAAAGTTGTTGGCACCTAGATTCCTGGCAATCAGGGTGCCAGTCTCCCCATGCCCTGTCTGCTACTGGCTTGCCATAGGCTTCCAGCACCCTGGCTCCCAGTACCTGCAACAACCAATATTAGGAGCCAGCAGGGCACCTGCAGCATCCAGAGTGATGGGAGCCAGTAGGGCAACCCTGAGTGTCAGGAGGCTAGGGAGTGGTGGCAGTGGTCAGGGTGTGGGGAGACTGTTGGGGTGAGAGTGCTGCATTGTATACTGACCGTACACACACATTCCAAAATGAAGCAAGTAGTATCTGCCTCTACAGGAATGCTTTTGTTGTACTTCAGAGCATTTTACTGGATGTGTACCTCTGCAGGATCACCTTTTGAAATGTTTGAAACATGTCAACTAGTACACGTGTTCACAGCCTAATTTACCAAATAGCACTACTCACGTTCAGAAGATTACACACATGCCTGAGAACTGGTGCCCAAGTTTTCTCTTTCAGGGATGCTCAGCCTTGTTGTACTTGTCTTTCAAAGATTTATTCTAATCTAGTGTATCATATCTATTTTATTCTATACTCCCTCTCTCTGTATCCCTAGCAAATATATTTGCAAAAGTATTTGGCTATATTTTAAATGCCTAATTTGCAATAGAATGATTGTTTTAACCACAGGATATAAGAAAGTGCTGAGACTATTTTGGTTGATGGCATTATCAAGCCTGTTTTTTTAAGATAGCAAGAACATTTATCAAAAAAAGATTTTCTGTGTCACATCTCTGTCAAAGTTGAGGATTACATTTGCTTAAATAGTCTGTGACTTCGTTGAGATTACATAACCTCCTTTTCTTTGAAAAATCTGTTCAATTTAAGTTCTGTCAATTTAAATACTTTGCTTTATTGCTTTTTATCATTTATCCTCAATTATCATTCCATATTTAATCATTAAGCTTTTTAATGTAAAAGTTTAAAGACAACTCTTCTATCTAAAAATGTTTATTCTTTGAAGATGCTGCCATTCAATGCAATTAATGAAGCATGAATGGTTGATTAATTCTTTTGCCGTCAATGAAATACCCTTCTCTCCAAAAGGCTAGGATTGCTATATATGTAATAATGCAATATGAAGAGTATTTGACACTTCAAATGAAATTCCAATGATTGTATAGCTATTATTATCAATAATCAGGTTCAGCTTGTGGAAAAGGTGCTTTAGAGACATGTTAGCAATGTTCAAATTCCTGAAGGGCTGCCATAAACAAGAGGGAAAATACCTTTTCTCTCTTGCTGCAGAGATTAGGACATAGACCAATGGATTGAAGTTGCAGCAAAGTAGTTTTAGATCGGATATCAGGAAAAAAAATCTTCGCTGTTAGAACAGTGAGGCAGCAGAACAGACTGACTAAAGAAGCCATGGAATATCCATCATTGGAGACATGCAAAAAGAGGTCAGACAGGCATTGGTCAGGGATGATCTAAACATAGTTTAGCTATGCTTATGTTCTACTCTGGATATCTCCCATGCTTCTGGGCTTTGCTGGTTACTGTATGGGGCCAGAGGGTATTTTTTCCTTTCCTCATGTTACACGTGTCAGGTTGTTTTTAAACCTTCCTCAGGAGGTATTGGGTGGTGGCTGCAGAAAAGTTTGGGGAGGTTTTGATTGGGGTGTACCAGTATACCTTCTGGGACTTAAAACTGGAGGTTCCTTGTTAAAGGGTCTTTCCCCTCTACTCAGGGTCAGACCAATGGCCATATTCGGCATCAGGCAGGAATTTTACCCCATGGCCAAATTGGTATGGAGAGTGCATTTTGCATCTCTCTCTAGGTTGTGGCCCTCTTTTTTGGATCTTTCTTCTGCATTTTAACAACCTTTGCAGCAGCAAGCCTTTGGCCAATGTGATCCCCTTGCTTTACTTGTGGGAGATTAGGCTGTGATTGTCTTGTGTTGGGTCAGGGCTGACTGCACTTTTGCTAAAAGGTTAGACAATGAATTTGTATATGGTTTGGGTAGGGATGATCTTGCCTCAGGCAAGGAGTTGGAGTACATGACCTCTGGAGATTCCTTCCAGCCCTACTTCTCTGTGATACTATGATAATGCCTTGAATTTCTGGAAAACACTTAATATTTAATTAACACTGCCATAAGTATGTTTTGATGGAGCTAGACTGTATGAATGAGACAATTAACACCAGCGGAGAGTCTGCTCCATTATAAAAGGATACTTAAAAAGTGTGAGCGTTTTAAAATGTAGGCTGCTGCAACAGCATGTAAACCATGAATCATTTTTCTTCAAAGACATTTTAAGGTGGTGCCTAGATTCTGAATACTTAGTATCTAGGTTCAGATAGTTAACCAGATGATTCAATGACAAGTCAGATGCATTCAATAACCCCTTTCTGAATTCACCTAAAAGAGCCACTAATACTAAAAGTTATTTTCTCCTTCCCCCACTTTCTGCTGTGTGTTGACTCCTGTGAAAACAAATCCCTTCCCTCACATTTCTGTCTGGTCTGTCAGTCCAAGGATTACAGATCTCAGGGGAGAAATAATATTTTTTGATATCTGGAAAGCACCTAACATTATTTGCAGTGCTATACGCATATTTTGTGGGAGCTGAACTCTCTGAATGGGCCAACTCAGGTACCAGAAAGAGTATAGTTGTATTAGCCCACCGGGGCTAACACTATTTTTTCAATTAAGATCTATCTTGTATCTCTCTGCACAGCACTGCAAAGAATCCAGACCTCTTTATTTCACTGTTCTTCTGCTATCAACACCAATTCACCATGAACTTTATCTGAAAAACAACAGAAAACTCAGACTATACAACTGGAATATTTGTTTGTAACACATTCGCATGAAAATATAATAAAGAACATTCACAGTTAAATGAGAACAGTGTACTTTTTCTGTAATAGACCAATGTGAGTAATGCACTGACTTTTATGTCCTATCCTCTAATTAGTATTTGAGGCTAAAATGTAAATAAATTATGGACTTATTATCTACCAAGCAGACACTAATCAATTAATCATTGTTTTTGGATGGCCTAAGTGCTACAAAGAAATTGGTTTTATGAGATATTTATCACTTGCCAATCAAAAAATACGTCATAGGATTAGAATTAATTGTCGCATTATTTGTAAAGAAATAGCTAATGCAGTTCCATCCTAGGGAATAAAATTAAATTAACATTTAGTGAGGTTTTAGTACAGGCTTAGTTCATTTTAAACCTGAACACTTTCTGGAATTCCTAGGTTGGTAGGCAGGCAAAGCAAGACTTTGCTTCTTTGCTAAATAAAATACAGTAAAAAAGCATACTAAATCTAATTAATCTCTGGTGCGACTATCCTGAAGAAACTGACATTATACAAGGGATATTTGACTTACTGTTAGAGAGGTAGTGTAGGAGTGACATTGTAGCTGTGACAGCCCTGGAAATTATGCAAGGATTTCTTAGGGTGATATCTTTTATTCAACCAACTATATAGCTGGGATAGAGTTAGACAAGCTTGTGAATGCAAGACATTCATTGTATGGAATGACAGACTGCCGTGTTGGATCAGAGCATTGGCCCGTTAAGTATCCTGTAGTGACATTGCTCCATGCTAGGTGCTTCTGAAGAAGGTTTAAGCAAACCTGCAGTAGCAATTAAGAACATTCTATTCTCTGGGAAATTTCTTCATAATCCCTAATGCAGGTTGGTTTAAGTCCTGAAGCATTAGAATTTTTCATTCTTTTTTATCTATTTATTTAGCAAGTATATTTATTGCTTCAAAGATGTGAAACACACAGTACTTACTGTGCTCAGTACTGTGCTCACTCACTGTGCTCAGAATTTGATACAGAACAATGTATGGCCCTTGAGCTTAAACAGACTTTGATACAGGTGTATGACCATGGCCATTATTCAATTAATCTCTGAGAAGAATATGCAATATACATCATAGGAAAGAATAGTCAGTTACGTTTCTACAACAGTTGCTGGGAAGCTGGCTGAAAGTATTTCCATTTGATGTTTTCTGACCAGTTCCTTCTCTGGCCAGCCTTCTGGATAGCCAGCATACAGATTCAATATATGCGAGAGCATCTGAAAGCACATTTCTTTTGCCAGGAGTCTGAAATGACCTTTTAATGAAAGGCTGAAATGATTTTCAAACCCAATTATGTTGTTAATTAAACTTCTATTTTCTCTTCTGTGTATTCTTATAATCACTAGTTCCACACTTTTCACGTGCCTAGTTTTTGGTATAGTCTCTTTCTTGTACATAATAACAGTTACCTTTAAAAGTACCTCTGAGATATCACCTGCAGCGCTAGGTTTATTAGATTATTTTTGAAACAGTAGTCACATTGTTTCAGCAGCTTCACTTTGATCTCCTCATCTAATCCCCATAGATCAGATTTATTTTAGTTTTCAATGATACAATGCAAGATAATGAAGTGGTAAGAGTGATGTTATCTTTGTTTCCCAATAAATGTTCTGGTAGTCTTGAACTGGTTGCCAAAATTCACTGTATGCCTGGTCAAATTGTTCCCTGAAAAGAACTTTCCCTATCAGATGAAGTCCTTTTTACCTAGACAAGAGAAGATCGCATTTATGATGATATTTCAACCAATGCTGTCATAAACTGGTTTCATTCTGTGGATTGCTCATGAAGGGTGTGTACAGAAGTGCTCCCTGCACACTGTAGTTTAGGTATCTAGGTATACTTATAACTTAGGTATACCTGGATACCTGACACATGGAAGATATCAAATTTTAGCTGATTTTTAAAAATTAAATCTTCATATTTTCCTACGCAAGAAGCAACTGTGACCAACTGAAACTTGAGATCCTGTTCCTGACTGTTTCAGGGTAATTTGCATCATCCCAGATCCTTGCAGGAGGTCAGAGGCTTCATACCGGCTATGAACTGACTGCCTAGAGGAGTTTACCATCTATTGACTCCTCTGTGAAATCCTATGAAATATGAACTTTCATTTCTACCCAGGAGAACTTCTACAATCTTTTCTGCAATGCCTGATGAAGGGTGTTTGTGCCTGAAAGCTTGCAATTAAAGACCTTTTTTGGCAAAAATCTTGTTGGTCTAATAAAAGATATCATCTCTACTACGAGTCCTGATTCCACTGTAGTTTAGAGCACTATAAAGTTACAGTGCTTTTAAACATGACAGAACTACAGTATTTGAGGGAGTATCTGAGCCCCCCTGTGCTTTCCAGGCTATGAAGCAGGGGACGCTCCCCAGCCTCCTGGAGCTGCAGGAGATTGTGTTGAACACCAGACCAGTGGAGAAGGCGGAACTGGGATGAGTGACTGTCACTCAGCCTCTCATCCTATTCCCGCCTTCCCCCCACCCTCTTGTGGTGGGAGCAGGCACTGCTGATTACACCTTCAAGCCATTGGTGTACATCCTACTCTCTGCAGCAAGACAGAAAATGTGCTTTCCCTCTTTATAGCAGCTCTTCAAGTATTGAAGGTTGTTATCATGACTGACTTTTCCACAAGCTGAACATGTCTACCTTCTCCAGCCTCTCCTCATGTGACTTGCCTTCCAAACCCTTTATCATCTTGGTCACCCACCTCTGGACCTTCTCTAACTTCTCTATGTCCTTTTTAAAATGCAGAGCTCAGAACTTCACACAATAGTCCAGATGAAGTCTAACCAGTACCATTAAGAGAGGCACTATCACCTCTCATGTCTTGTACCTAATGTTTCAATTAATGCATCCCAAAACTGCATTCACCATTGTGCAGCTGTATCACACTACAGACTCATATTGAGTCTGTACACTACCAAGACCCCCCAGATCCTTTTCCATAGTGCTGCCACCCAGCCAGGTGTCACCCATTTTATATTTGTGTTTTGGAGGAGGAAGAGAGTGGGGCAGCTGCAACTTTCCCAGAATGAAAGTGGGGCATTTGTGTTTTGGAGAAGGAGAGAGTGGAGCAGTTGCAACTTCCCAGAATGATTGTGCTGCTTTCTTTCCCAGAATAATTTCTAGCAGTGGAAATTTCTGATAAATTTCCCACAGTAAAAATAAATGCTTGTTCAAAGCCATAGCAAGCAGAGCTGATCTTTGTCCTTTATGCAGCAGACAGAGGAATGCTTTTTTTTCACAGTTACACTACAACTAGAAGCCCTATGCAAAAGAAAACTTCAGACTGTGGTCCATTGACCACTGCTTATTTGCTGGTGATCCATAGTGAGCAGCCTGGTCACACTGTGCATACTTTTTATTTCCAGCCACTAAATTGCATTGGAAACAGTGTTGTTACACCTTATACTTAAGCCATACTAAATCTTTAGAATGCTATATGGCATTAAAGTTAGAACATGCTCTCAGCAGTTGCATATTAATGACTGATATAATATCTGACCTGCACAACTCCAACTTGCCAATAGAGGGGTGTGGCTAAGAACCAGGGTGTCTGGCCTCTATCCTTGCTCACAGTTGGAGGATGGAAAGTGAGGAGAGGGGTTGTGGTAGCAGAAGCAGGGATCTGGGGGGAAGAGAAGCATAGAGGCTGTCCTTTCCTTCTGCAGGTCTCCCCCCACATTCCTGTCCTGGGGTGGAGGGTAGGGCTGTACTGTGGAGACCCTCCACTGACCTGATTCCAGCCCCACAGACTCCCACCCCCAGCCCTGCCCAGAGAGAGCTGCACTTTTAGCCCAGAGCTGATTACTTGAGGTTTACTGCAATTTTCCCATGCTGCCTGGACCCATTTCATCCAAGCCCTGCTGGCTCTTCCCTGGACAGGTGGGCTTGATGAAGGCTATGGCTTCCTTCATCTCTTCATTCTTGTCTCGGGGTTGAGGGGAGGAAGAGGGCTGTGCCAAGGAAAGGCTGCAAGCCAGAGTGTGGAGCCACCAGGGTTTACTGTTGTAGGGGTGTGGAGTCACAGGGGGTGGGGCAGCATGTTTCCCCATGGCTCTAAGCTCCCGAGGAGGCTCCTTGCTAGTAGTGGAACTGCCAGGGTTTGGTGCAGCAGGAGCATGGAGCCCTGGGGAAGCAAGCTTTCCCCTTTCCTGAGATTTCATCCTGCCATGCTAAGGCAGATGCATGCTGGCTGTAGAGCAACCAGGATTTAGCATGGCATAATCATAGAGCTGCAGGGAAAATTGTGAAGCATGCTTCTCCCTGGCTCCATACTTTTACTGGGCTAAACCCTGGTGGCTCCATGCTGGTAGGGGCAGCTGGAGAGCATAGCCACTGGGGTTTAACCAGGTAGGAGCATGGAGCCTAATGGATGCATACAGCATGTTTCCCTGTGGCTCCATACTCTTGCCATGCTACATCCCAGTGGCTCTGTACTCCAGCTTCCCCTTCCAACATAGAACTGCTGGGATTCACTGTGGTTCAGCTACTCCCTCTGGCTCCATGCTTCTCCTGTGCTGAAACCCAGAGGATTTGTGCTCTATCTTCTAGCCTCTCCACAGCATAGCCTTATTCCATCCGCTAGCCCAGTATGGAATGACAGGGGAGCTACAGAAGAAAGGCACAGCCCCATCAATCTGCCTGTTCAGGGGATAGCCAGCAGGGATAGAGGGAAAACAGGCCAGGGTGCATGGGAAAATTTCAATTAACCTTGAGTAACCATGGATAATTGAAGTTTTCTGCAGCTTTTGCCTAGTTCTGGGTTAAAAGTGCAGCCCTCTTCAGGGAAAGTGGGGAGGGGTCTGGAATTGGGTAAGCAGGGGTTGATGGAGGGATCCGAGCAGGACAGTCCTCTCCCTCCTCGCCAGGAAAGGAAGGCAGGATGGCCTGTGGAAGGAAACCAATACCTCCGTGCCTCTCCATCTCCCAACTCCATGCTCCTGCTGCCACAGTCTCCCACCCATCACTGGTGGAGTCCAGCTTCCTCCCAGTAGTACCACCCCTTGGGCAGTAAAGCTTATGGGGGTGAAGTATGAAGTCAAAGCAGGGAGGTTGGGAGTGCTGCATCCTGCAATGCTGGAGGACCCAAATTGCTCGCCTTACCTCTGTGGGAACAGACTGCTGTTCCTCTGATATGAGCTGCATAGCATGACCCTGAGTTAACCTGAAGTGGCATAAATTTGAGATGCTCAGATAGCACTTAGCTCCAGTTTCCCCTTCTTAATGCACAGACGCTCACATTTTAAGTGCTATTAGCACATCATCATGGTAATGTGTAAAAAAAAAAAGTCCACATTGAAAGGCTGGTATCACATGTTCAACTTAACACTGAGTAAGTGCAGTTAAAATGTAAGCAGATGTACATTCAAACAGTTTAGCACGTGTTAAGTGCCCTCATGGCACTGAAAAGTTGTTCGCTTTCAGGGGAGGCTTATCTTCTGATACATACCAATTTTAATACATCACAACATTCCAATGATTTCCAACTGCTGCACATGACATGGCCTAAAAACACATTTAAAACCTGCTTTTTAAAAGGCAGTGAACAGCCATGATGCTTATTGAGTGCATTAGGAGCTATTCACCCTCAGCACTTCTGACAATTCAAGCTCATCTTTTCCACACAATTTTTGTGGCTGCCATGGGGATATTGCCTTTTGTAGAAGCAAAATAGTCTAAACATTATGAACAAGAGGAGAGGTGATGTACTTCATAATCTCTAAATTAAAATGTAATCCATGCTATGGAAAAGTGTGCAAATCCCTGTTGTGGTGAGGAAGGTGACACTTACTGTCTGTTAGTTTTACACTAGCCCTATTAGAAGGAAGTTTCTATACCTCATATCTTTGGGAAAAAAAATCAATTAATGATACTCTGTAGAAATACAACTACAACACTGGTTTCTTTAAATATTTAGACTGCTGGTCGATTGTTATATACACTGGTCAGAAGTTAATTTCTTTACTGTAATCATTTTGATGTTTGTTATAGTACATTTTCAATCCTGCATGAAATATTGGAAATAGAATCTCTTTATTTTCCTTTATATTCTCTTTTTCATGATTTCTGTACTTTTAAATAACTGGATCAGACCTAAACACCAGTTCCTTTTATGCTGAATATCCCTGAACACTTAAATGTTTGTAATACTCAGACCTTCTTAATCCATACTTAATCCATCAATATACATAATTACACAGCAAAAGCAATTGACGTTAGCTGCTTGGTATTTACAGGATGCCCACCTGCTATTTATCTAGTCCTCTCTTCCTAACACATATAATTGAAAATTCAGATTTTGTTTAGCTTGCATCCCCCAAATACAGGATCAGACATTCGTAAACATTTTAGGTCTGGTTTTTACCAAGTTCTTAGTAAGACACATTAGCTGTACCAGTTCAAACTCCTTCTGCAGACATGATTTATAAGGGAGCAGCATGAATTATAGCAGCACTACCTACAGTGATAGGCAGATTAGGCTGCAGTTATATACATTGTACTTTACTGAGGGGCTCACATACCCTCAGTGCAATGTGTGTGGAATCATGCAGTTAGGAGTCCTGAGGTTAGGGTATAAAGGTAGGTCTGTATTGTGGAAGATAGCTGGTAATACCATGCCTGAGGGCTTTGCAGATAGCCAGTTAGGTGTAGGAAGGAATATTGTTTCCTCATGGATGCTACTGGCTTTTGGGGTGGAAGAATCACCTCTCTGAGACACTAGCCACAGTGTCCTTTTGCAGGTCTCAGATCATAAGAACATAGGAAGTCCCATACTGTGTCAAACAAATGTTCTGTCTAGCCCCGATTTTTGTCTCCGATACTGGCAGGAATGGATGCTTTAGAGGGAGAGATATGAACAGGGTATATCTAGATTTCATAGACATTAGGGCTGGAAGGGACCTTGGAAGATCGAGTCCAGCCCCGTACCCCAGGGGCAGGAAGTCAGCAAGGGTCATAGGATCTTAGCAAAATAAACATCCAAATTTCTCTTGAAGGTGTTCAAAATAGGTGCTTGAACCACCTCCAGCAGCAGTCTATTCCAGATCTTGGGGGCTTGGACAGTAAAGAAGTTCTTCCTTATGTCCAGCCTGAAACAGTCCTGAAGGAATTTATGACCGTTTGACCTTGCCATCCCCTGGGATGCTCTGGTGAACAGACGTTCCTCCAGATGCTGGTGAGCACCCCTGATAAACTTGTAGGCGGCCACCAGATCACCCCTGAGCCTGTGCTTTTCCAGGCTGAAGAGTACCATAGCTCTCAGCCTCTCATCATAAGTTCTGTCTTCCTGACCTCTGATCATGTGCATGGCACTCTTCTGCACTCTCTCAAGCTGAAGCTCTCCATATCAATATTCCAGCTATGGCCTCACCAAGGCCGGATGCCCTGGGTTTTGCTTGAGAAGCATCTATGGCTGCAAGCCAGCATTTTGCTTGCTTTACTAGCTGCAGAATCACATTGAAGGCTCATGTTCATTTTGTGATCAGTCATGACCCCCCAAGTCCCTTTCATCTGTAGTGCTAACCAGTGTAGCACTGCCAAGCCTATAAGCATGCTGTGGGTTTTTCTTCCCAAGGTGGAGAACCTTGCATTTTTTGGCGTTAAACACCATCAGGTTCTCATCCACCCATTTCCTGAGCCTATCAAGTTCAGCCTGGATTGCCCTCCTGTCCTCAGGTGTGGACGCTTTACCCCAAAGTTTGGTGTCATCAGCGAACATGGCCAGTCCGCTTCTGATACCAATGTTCACATCATTAATGAAGACGTTGAAAAGTGTTGGCCCAAGAACAGAGCCTTGAAGGACCCCATTGGTCACAGCGCACCACAACGATAGACTTCGATCAATCACCACCCTCTGGGTCCGACCATGGAGCCAATTCCCCATCCAGCAGATCATGGTGAAGCCAAGGCCGCAGTTGGCCAGTTTTGCTATGAGGTGATCATGGAATACCAGATTGAAGGCTTTTCAAAGTCAAGATATACGACATCAATCTCTTCTCCCTTAACAGGTCACCTGGTTATAAAAGAAAATAAAATTGGTCAAGCAAGACCTACCCACAACAAGCCCATGCTGGCTATAGCTCAGGATGCTGCCGTCTTTTATAATCTTTGACAATCCTTACCAAGACCTTCCCCAGGATAGAGGTCAGGCTGATGGGCCTGTTTGCTGGATCCACTTTCCCCCCTTTCTTGAAGATACACACCACACTGGCCTTCTTCCAGTCTTTGGGCACTACACCAGAGCACCAGGAGTTCTCGAAGATCCATGCCAGGGGCTGAGCTATGATGCTTGCCAGCTCCTTGAGTAGCCTGGGGTGTAAACTGTTGGGGCCAGATGATTTGAAGGTGTCCAGCCTCTCAAGGTGTTCCTTCACAAGGTCAGCATTGATGGAGGGTAAGGAATCACCATCACCCAGGTGCTCCTATCCTGTAATGGGCAGGGGCACCCCTTGGGACTGGTGAGAAACTGATGCAAAGTACCCATTTAGCAAGTTTGCTTTTTCATGGGTATCGATTGTCAATTGTCCCATCTGGTTTAGTAGGGGTCCTATGTTGCCCTTGCTTTTCCTCTAGCTCCCCACAGATCGAAAAAAAAAAAACCAAACCTTTTTATTGTTCTAGCTACTTGGAGTTCAGTCACAGACTTGGCTTTCTTGCTTCACACCCTGCAGGTCCAGAGCAGTGCAGAGTATTCTTCCTTGGAGGTGGATCCAGTCCTCCATCCTTTGTAGGTCTTTCTTTTTAGACACAGGTGGTCTGCTAGTTCCCTGCAGAGCCAAGGGAGCCGCTATGCCCTTTTGCTGCTTTTCCTCTGAGACGGGATAGACTTTGCTTGTGCATCCACGATCACTCCCTTGAGGAGCCACCACTCATCCTGAACTCCCCTCCCCTTTGGGTCATGGTCCCTTAGGGCCTCACTGACAAGCCTCCTTAGCTTGTCAAAGTCAGCTTTCCTGAAGTCAAGGACTTCTGTATTGCTGACTGACTTGCCAGCTTTATGGTGGATAGTGAAGGTGATCAGCTCGTGGTCACTGTCACCTGTCGTGAATCAGGGCAGCTGCCGGCAGCCGTCTGACTCACACCAGAGTGTTTAGATTTAGAGCTCGGCAGGTGGGTAATTGATGGATGGAGTGGAATTAACCAGGCACAGACACGTGTAGGTTACAGGAGTTTGTTTACTTACGTCGCCTAGATAGTGATGACGACACAGGTGAGCCATTGTTCTGTTACAGCTTCGGTTACAGAGTTGAATACACGCATATAGCTTCGGTTACAGAGTTGAGTACACGCAGTCAGGTTACAATGAGATAATGACGGACGTGGTGCCGGAACAAACGGTCGGGCTTGCAAGACTTTCTATGTCAATATTTTACGCTGACGGGGTGATTGATTGGGAATTGATCAATTTCCCAACTCTCTGGTGACAAGCACAGGTGTTTCCTGTGAGATCCCCAGAGTTCTCCGACTTGGGCGGAAACCGTTAAACTATTTATAGGCAGAGGTGTTTGACATAGACATCCAATGATGGGCCGTTATGTGGAATCTTAAATTTTTTGGCAGGTGGCAGCTCTTTGTCTCCTCAAGTTACAAGGTAATGGGTTAGGTTTCTCTACCTGTTACGTGTGTGATATGTGTGAGGAGCTTACGCTTATTTTTGACCAATTATATATAGTTTCCCCTAGCATTTTATTTCAGCTGACCAATTATCTACAGTTCTCCGCCAGCGTTTTGTTTCAAGGAATTTTGGCAGGGATGTCTTTTAACCCTTAATTGTCGAAATGAGGATGATTTGAATGGTATCTCTTGCTCAGTGACATGGGCACAATTTAATTGGGTTGTGACATCACCCAGCTTCCCTTTGATCATTAGGTCGCTGATTAGGTCATCCCCTGTAGCCAGTATCAGGTCAAGCAGTACTTTACCTCTCATTGGCCCGTCGACTTCTTGCATCAGGTAGAGCTCATCCATGCACAAGAGAAAACTTTGCAATCATTCTGATTTCACTGAGTGCTCTTCCCACAAGATGTCAGGGTAGTTGAAGTCTCCCACGACAACCATGCACTGGGAGCATGCAGCTTCAGTCAATTCCCTGGTGAATTCCTGGTCAAGCTCTTATTCCTGGGTAGTAAGTCTGTAATAGACTTCTACCATTGTGGCCCCTGTGCTGTGTTCCCCATGGATTTTAACCCAGAGGGTCTCCGACTGTCCATCCTAGGCACCAATGTTGGCTTGCAGGGATACATAGCTTTCCTTGACATAGAGAGCTACACCCCCACCTCTTTGGCCCACTTGATCTCTCCTGTAGAGGGTATAGCCGTCTATACCTATAGTCCAGTCATGGGTGGAATCCCACCAGGTCTCTGTTATTCCTATGATGTTGTAATTATGTGTGTTTAGCTGGAGGACAAGTTCCTCTTGTTTATTCCCCAAGCTCCTGGCATTTGTGTACAGGCAGGCAAGTGTCATTTAGGGGTCCTTGTCTTGCCCACAGCTCATTCCAGGGATGGGGCAGGGGTGGGTTCCCTTAAGTGCCTTGACCTGCTGGCTCTGCAAGGGTCGCTCAGTGGGCCAGCAGTGGAGGGCTTAGTTTAAAGCCTGGTGGAGCAGGTCAGCCAGTCTGACTGAGAAGAGCCTCCTCCCCAGCAGAGATAGGTGGAGGCCATCCCTTCCTAGCAGCTCGCTGCCTCTCTCACCAAAGAGCAGACTGTGGTCATGGAAGCTGAAGCCTTCTAGAATGATATATCCACTGTTCATTACATTCTGTGGCATCTACTATCAGTAGTTTAGAGATGCCAGAGGACACATCCTTGACTGTTCTGTTTAATAGCTTTTAATGGATCTATCATCCATGAATATGTCTACTAACCTGGCTATACCATCGGCCTCTACAACATCCTGTGGCAATGAGTTTCACAAATTAACTCGTTATATTGTGACTGCAGCTCCCTCAATATGAGGATGACAGACTTTCAGTAATAGGGAACTCATCAGTAAGTCTGGAGATGATTTAAAGAGGCTAATCCAATATCCAAATGTTTGACTGCAGACATGGAAAATGGTTCTCGGGTAGGGTGGGGGGGGGGAAGATGGAGAAGACTGGATTCTAGTTATGTCATGTCACAGCTCTATTCCGTTGTCTCTTTCATCTATCTGCCTTCACAGTGAGGCAAGCTTCTTCAAAATGACTGATGCCCTTGTTGTACATCACAACACCATTGGGAATGATTCAGTGCTTGAGTCTTTTAGACATCTCATTGCTACTGACTGGCCTTCAAGGCATCTTCTTGCCCACCTGTAGCATGCAGACCATCAGTGAACTAGGTATTTAGGAACTGTTTGGGGAGTCAATTGTCAGCCATCCTTACAACATGTCCTGTCCAATGGATCTGGTGCTGTATAGTTTCATAGTTTGTAGGGTTGGAAGGGACCTGAGCAGGTCATCAAGTCCAACCCCCTGCCATGGCAGGAAAAAGTACTGGGGTCAAACAACCCCAGCAAGGTGTTCATCTAACCTCCTCTTAAAGACCCCCAGGGTAGGAGCCAGCACCACTTCTCTTGGAAGTTGGTTCCAGATCCTAGCCGCCCTGACAGTGAAGTAGCCCCTCCTGATGTCTAATCTGAATCTACCCTCTGCCAGCTTGTGACCATTATTTCTTGTCACTCCTGGTAGTGCTCAGGGGAACAGGGACTCTCCCAATGCCTGCTGGTCCCCTCTGACTAGTTTGAAACAGGCCACTAGATCCCCCCCCCTCAGCCTTCTCTTGTGGAGGCTAAACAGGTTCAGGTTTCTTAGCCTTTCCTCATAGGGCCTGTCCTGCTGGCCCCTGATCATGTGAGTGGCCCTCCTCTGGACCCACTCCAAGTTTCCATATCCTTCCTGAAGTGTGGTGCCCAGAACTGGACACAGTACTCCAACTGCAGCCTGACCAGTGCCGCATAGAGAGGGAGGATCACCTCCTTGGACCTGCTTGAGATGCAGGTGTGGATACATGACAAGGTGTGGTTGGCCTTCCTGACCGCATCCCCACACTGCCAGCCCATGTTCATTTTGGCATCAATAATGACTCCAAGATCCTTTTCTGCCTCTGTGCTGACCAGAAGGGAATTCCCCAGCCTGTAGGTATGCTGCTGGTTCTTCCTCCCCAGGTTCAGCACCTTGCACTTGTCAGTGTTGAAACCCATCCTGTTCTCATCCACCCACCCCTGTAACCTGTCTAGGTCTGATTGCAGCCTATTCCTCCCTTCTAGCATGCCCACATCCCCCCACATCTTAGTGTTGTCTGTGAATTTGAACAGGGTGCTTTTTACCCCTTGTCCAAGTCAAGGATGAAGATGTTGAACAGTGCAGGTCCAAGGACCAAGCCCTAGGGAACCCCACTGCCCACATCCCTCGAGGTTGAAAATGACCCATCCACCACCATAAACATGGCTTTAATGGTGGTGGTGTTTACTTGAGTCAGAACATTGGCATTCATTCTTCTCTCCTTTCAATTAATATGAAGGATTTTCTGAAGACATCACTGATGACAACATTCCAAGTTTTTCCAAGTGTTTCTGATACGTTAGCAAAGTTTCACAACCATACAACAGGGTAGGAATGACAACAGCCTGGTAGATGAAAAGTTTGGTTTGGGACCTGGTATCACAAAGACAGTTTTGGAAATGTCCAAAGGCAGTACTAGAAAACATTCTCTGGTATTGAATATTGTTATCTATGTTTAGTTTTTGGAAAAGGTGGCCTTCCAGGTATGGGGAAAATGCTCAACATTCCCCAAGGGCTGTCCTTTAATTATAGTATGTGGAGGAACAGCTTTGGTTAGCAGTAAGCAGGTAATGGACCTTGATTTTTGTGAAGTTGATAGAGAATCCAACAACTTCAGGGTTACGTTTTTGAACTAGGCACCTATATTCCTTCCAATGCCCCCTTTATAGACATATGTGCATTTGTTGCCATTTCAAAAGGACAGCAGCTAATATGCTTTAATTGTTAAGTGTGGACAAACCAGAAATGATACAAATGTAGCAAAACTTCTCCAACTTTAACATTGCTTCATTAAAGAATACACTAATGCAGCTGAGCACTCTGCCATTTATCCATCCAATTCTCTACACAGCATAGCCCTACAATAGCTAGTATTTCAAGCCCCTAAAAACTAGTGATCTCTGAAATTTTCTATCTTGAAAGATAGAAAGGTGGATCGGGTACGATCAGCAGGATCAGGTATCTCGTGCTTAATCAGAGGACCCCCAGGAAATTCAGGGGGAAGCATTCCCCAGTCCTGCTACTACTGATTTATCCTGACAATTTCAAAATGACAGCCCTTCAGACTGAGCTTGCTCAGTTCCATCACAACCTCCTCAGCTAATTTTCAGTTCGGGATACCCCCACCCCTCACATGGTACCATTGAGAAGTTAGATGACTTTAGCCATAGGGAAATATGAGTTTACTCAAATTTCCCTATGGCTGCTTTGCTGCCCCACCCCTTCCACATACACATGCACCAGTGACAGAGAGAAAAGTAAAGAACCTTCTCTTCTCAAGAGATGTGGATATAGTAAAAGCCCAAAAGGAGTCAAGTGGGCTATGAACCTATGTGGGGAGGGGGGTGCTCAGTAAGCCTTTGGAAGTAGTCAATAACCTATTCTACCCAAACCATTAATAACCAATTGATACCAAGTCTACCCAAACAATGAATTCAGGAAAAAAAAAAAAAAATGTAGTCGGCTAGATCTGTCTTGAGAGCACTGTGATCTTTAAAAAGTAAATCTTTTGTTTAAATATTAGTTCATGGATGGTGCTACAGTACACTGCTGCAAGACATTAGTAACAAGACAGAGAAGCAGTCAAACCAAATGTTGAGAGAGAGAGATCATGGTGGGGTCCTACAAGAGGGCTGTGATCTCCTCAATGCCCCCTTCCTGTGCCAAGTTGGGCCAAGGGCAGCCACAAATTCTCGCCCGCCATTCTTTGGTGTTCAAATCTGTTAGGGAGGCTGTCGTCACATCTTCTTGGACACGGTTTAGCTGTACTCTGAGCCCCAGGGGCTCCTGGACCCCTTTGTGGTCCCTGTTCTATCATGGGTGTTTCCGGGCACCCTAGCCTTATGGGCTATGCGTGGCTCCAGCCACCCCTTTACCATGCCCCAAGCCTCACAGCTGGCATAGACATTGTTCGGTCTGGGTCTACCCTCTCTCTCTCTGGTGCTCGGGCTCTCTGCGGCCCGTCTCTCTCTGCGCCTTCTCCACAATGCTGCCCCCTTTCCTGGGCTTCTCAAACATGGCCCCCTTCTCCTGGGGCTCTCCACTGCTCCTCTCCTCTGGGGCCTTCTCAGTAATGCCACCCACTCTCAGGGCCTTCTCAAGCGCTGCCCCCTTTCCTGGGGCTCACCACAGCGCTGCCCCCTTCTCTGAGGCTCACCACGCCCACACTGGGGCTTTTCAGCAATGCCCCCTTCTCTGGGGCTTCTCAACTGGCCCTCTCTGGGGCTGGGGTCTATGTATCCCGAATACTGCACCGTCACTGGCGTTGGTGTCCCCACACTGCTGCGAGTCCCCTGTGAGGCCTTCTCCAACCCTTAATAGCCTCACGCAATCCACAGGTGTAACAAATAGCAACACAAACACAAGCTCCTGGGCTATAACATAAACAAAAGCCATCTGGCTATAATCACACTCAAGCCTACCAGGGTTCTTCATCCCACAGCAGTGTCAGATGCTGCTCCTTCATCAGGCTTTTCCTCTCTTCCATGATAGAGAGCTCCTTCCTCCTGGGCTGCTAGCAGGGAACTGCCTCTGGCCTCAGCTCCTAGAGTTTATTAGGGAGCCAGGCCCTGCCCCTTACAGTCAGCTGACTGCTGGCAGGTGCTCTGCGACACACCTCCCCCCTCAAGACCCAGACTCACCGAGGCAGGTCTTCATTCTTGTCCCTCTGGCCTCCTTTGTCTTGGTCCTTTTAGGTTCTTGTTTTGGCTCACCAACACTTTAGATGCATAGAAGTGGAGGTTTTAAGGAGCCTCCTGCTCGCCTTTTCCAAGGCGCACCATGTGGGATTTCCTGGGAGTTGCCCCGCCACAGGCAGTCCCCCCACATTAGCCAACTTTAGTAGTTGGAACTCTCAGTTGGTTGAGCTCCTCATCTTCTAGGGTCCACTATCTCTTCTTATACTACTCTCCTGAGGTAGTGGTGCTTGCCTCTCCTAATAGCCTCTTTGGAGATCCTGAAGCCTTTCACAGATCTCTCACTGTCTTCTCAATGCTCTCTGTGCATCTTTTTCCTCCCAAAACTCAATCTTTCCTTGGCTGGTGGGTTTTCCTTTAGGCCCTTTATAGATTTTTACATAGGCTACACCTCCAATTTTAGCTTCAACGAGCTTTCTTAAAGTCCACCACTTAACCTGCCCCAGGATATTCTGCACATAAAGTAGGGGACAGGCTGTGGAGGAGACCTCAGATTTAGATGATTGTTCTCCTCCCTGTGTCTGTAGCTTCTTGGCCTGACTTTCTTTTCTGGGTCTCACTGACCCCTTTTCCTTATGGCTCATCTCTGGTCTATGTTGCCTTATGCCTTGTCTCTCCTGTGTGCAGTCCTGGCAAACCAGACTATTAGTCTCTCTCCTTGAGCTTGCCTGTTCCCTACCGTCCTTACCTCTATTAGGGCTGCTTTCCCTGGTGACCTCTGACTGGGTACTATAATTCCCTGCTTAGTTTGAGGTTTACAGCATTCCACCAGCTGTTGTCTTATACGGCTCATCTCTTCTGCATGACGTTCCATCCATTGGTCCCATCTCTTAGTCTAGCATTCCAGGAGTGCTGGTAGAACCTCTTCTTCTAGGGCTGTAGGCTTCATCCCTACTGATCCCTTCTCTGGATTGCTTCTCTCGAGTGGTCCTGGTTCGGCCTCCTCTCTTAGACCCTCTGGTTCTCAGTCTCCTGGGAACTTCATTTGTTCCGGAGGTTTCTGGCCCCCTAGCTGCATGGTTGTTAGTTGCATCTCCACTTCCCTCAGTGACTCTTTCACTACTCCCAATTCCTGGCACTGCTCTAGGCATTCGGACTTAACCATCCTCCCACATTCCGCTAATCAGGCTCCCAGCGTTTCTAGCCTCTCTAACATTGCTTCTGCAACCTCCACCACCTGGGCCTTCGGTCCTACGTCTGCCTGGGTTGCTGTACTTGTTACCTCTGGCACCTCCAACTCCACAGAATCTTGGCCTTTTGTAGCCGCCTGACCACTTGCTGCCCATAGCGTTTTATTTTCTGCCTCTAATGCCTGAATCTGCTGCCTTAAGGTTAGCCTTTGAAGCTGTGACTGCTTCCTCTCTGCATTAGTCACTGCCTCTCTAGCTGAGCTGGCTTCTAGGAGCATTTTAAGGGACTGTACCTGTTCTTCAAGGTGGTCTTTTCCCGCCTCCACACTCTGTAACTGAGACCATAACCTATCATTCTCTTTTGTCCCAGCCTCTAACTCTCTTTCAAGGGACACGTTCCGATCGTACAGTGCCTCGTACCTTGCCATGTTAGCTCTTACTTTTTCCATCTCCTGGGCAAACGCCTTACCTGTTTCTTCTGCTTGGGCATGGCTTTCAAGCAGATTGTCCTGCAGCCCCTGTGCTAGGTGTTCTGCCTGCATGCACTTCTGCTGCCAGTCTTCCAACTCATTGTGCAACACCTCTATGCAGTCCTTCTGGCTGTGGACCTCTTTCTGTAGGGCACTAATTAGGCTTCTTGACACCTCCAGCCTCTGTTGCATCTCCTTTGGTTCTCCTACCTGCGATGTATAGGTTTCAGTAGACCTGGTCCTCCATGCTGCCATCTCCCTCTGCATCTTTTTTAGTTTCTCTTCTCTCTCCTGGCTCTTCTGCGATTCATTCGCCATAAGCTGTTCTAGCATACAAGTTCTCTCAGGTTCAGGCACTTGCTAGTGGCAGATTTCTTTGGAGCCTCCGTCCTTTTTCCCTGCTTGTACCTGCTGTTCTAACCCAGTGGCCTTTGCCTCCATTTGTTACTTCTGGGATTGGGCTACCTCTAGCTCCCACTCCAGCCATGCAATTTTTTCTTCTAATTCATTTACCCGTAATAACCAGGCAAAATTATCTTGTTTCAAGCTCTCTATATCCTCTACTCCTTCCATGGTTCTACTTTTCGTCTTAGACCAGACCAAACGTCTTCCCTTCTACTCTTTCTAATGGCAGTCTCCTCTTTGACCTGGGCTTGTCTTCTTAAGCCCCCAGTCTCACTGCCTTGCCTTTCTTTATATCTGTTCTAGCCCTAATGTTTATTCCCTCTCTCAAGGACACGGGTTCCTCCCCCGTGCACGGCCTTATGTTCCCGGCCAACGCACCACTTTGTCACTGGCGGGGTCCTACAGGAGGGCCGTGATCTCCTCAAGGCCCCTTTCCTGTGCCAAGTTGGCCCAAGGGCACCCTCAAATTCTCTCCTGCCACATCTTTGGTGTTCAAATCTGTTAGGGAGGCTGACTTCACGTCTTCTCGGACATGGTTTAGCTGTACTCCAAGCCCCAGGGGCTCCTGGACCCCTTTGTGGTCCCTGTTCTATCGTGGGTGTTTCGGGGCACCTTAGCTTTATGGGCTATGAGTGCCTCCAACCACCCCTTTATCATGCCCCAAGCCTCACAGCTGGAATAGATGTTGTTTGGTCTGGGTCTACACTCTTTGGCGCTCGGGCTCTCTGTGGTCCCGTCTCTCTGGCACTTCTCCACAATGCTGCCCCCTTTCCCAGGGCTTCTCAAGCGCGGCCCCCTTCTCCTGGGGCTCTCCACTGCCGCCCTCCTCTGGGGCCTTCTCAGTAATGCTGCCTGTCTCAAGCGCGGCCCCCTTCTCCTGGGGCTCTCCACTGCCGCCCTCCTCTGGGGCCTTCTCAGTAATGCTGCCTGCTCTCAGGGCCTTCTCAAGCACTGCCCCCTTTCCTGGGGCTCAGCACAATGCTGCCCCCTTCTCTGGGGCTCACCACGCCCACACTGGGGCTTCCAGCAATGCCCCGTTCTCTGGGCCTTCTCAGCTGTCCCTCTCTGGGGCTGGGGTCTATGAACCCCAAATGCTACACCCTCACTGGTGCTGGGGTCCCCACACCACTGTGAGTCCCCTATGAGGCCTCCTCCAACCCCTAATAGCCTCACCCAAACCACTGGTGTAACAAATAGCAACACAAACACAAGCCCCGGGCTATAACATAAACAGAAGCCATCTGGCTATAATCACGCTCAAGCCTACCGGGTTTCTTCATCCCACAGCAGTGTCAGATGCTGCTCCTTCATCAGGTTTCTCCTCTCTTCCATGACAGAGAGCTCCTTCCTCCTGGGCTGCTGGCAGGGAACTGTCTTTGGCCTCAGCTCCTAGGGTTTATAAGGGAGCCAGGCCCTGCCCCTTATAGCCAGCTGACTGCTGGCAGGTGTGATTGCTTGTTAGCTCAGTTGCCCTGGCAACCAACAGCTGGGCTCCTTATTCACTCACTGCTAAGGTCCCTTCCCTAGCAGTTTTTCCTTCTTAGGAGCAGGGCACCTAAGTGCTCTGCGACAATACATATATATATATGGGTTTAAATGATGAGATTTTAAAAATACTACATTTGAAAGTTATTTTATATTACATTTGAGACATTTATCCTTTTTTAAACTTTAAGATCCAAGTTTTTGAGTTTTTGTCACAGTCTGAAGTGTTAGAAATGTAATTTTTATTTTGGATTAAAATAGAGATTCTCACAAAATTTGGCCCCAGAAGTTTTAGGAGAAAGCATCAAATATCAAGATAGCCAACTATACAAAATTAAATGATCTGGTGAATTGTCACAATTGATTATGCTAAAATAATGGAAGAAAAATAAATGCATGCTAGGGTTCTATATGATAATAAGCTCAAGACCTAAGGAATGGTACCTTGTGCCCAACAGCTTGTTTAAGATCTCTTCCAGCTATAGAGTTGATAAAAGATACTACCCACAAAAGAATCCTTTTGCATATTTTCTGAACCATCACAGCCACAACATCACTCCAACAGTAATACAAAATATTATCTTGCGAGTTTTTCTTATTCATAGCAACATGGTAAAGCTGCTTTTTATGCATTTTCAAAACAAGCATTTTAAAATATCCATAAACATTGTGTCAGTAAAAACATTGACATAATTTAAGGGGAAACATTCATAGTATTGTCTGTCACTTGACAAGAGAACTACCAAGATCATTAGTGTAATGATCTCCTGTTGATTTTCTTATGGACTGATCAATACTACATTACCTTCTACTTTATTTTGTCCTTTTCTATATCAGTATCCCTTTGTTTTGCCAATTTCTTTCTGAGGTGTCTTAAGAAGCAGTATCCTCATCTTAAAAGTATTGGAAAAAAGTATAAATAGTTCAAAAACTCAATTTTCAGCAGATTTATCCATCTGTGAAAAGGTCTCCCATGACAGTTATTAGGACACCCAAAAGAAAACTTAACATCTCTTTTATCAGTTCCCCACCCCTCATTTCCACTTGATATTTCATTAGTTCAGTAGAGATCTACAGTAATAATCTGATACATCAAAGCTAAAGGAACAGAAAGAAAAGGCTAATACATAACTACTGAAACTCTACAGAAAAGGCAGCATTCAGGCTTAAATCAAGTTAAACAGAATATTCACAGAAACCTACATTTATCTGTAGCGAAATTCCAATTTAAAAACAAAGGAAAATAAATGCAAATATTAGACTGATCTCTACAATTCGAGTTGTCCCAGTTCACTTTTTTAATTTTTTTTTTAATATAATGGCAAGGAATGACTTAAAGAGTTCAACTGTACAAGGACCTGCATTTCTTCAATTTTCCTGGGTGGCAAAAGGAGCCTAGGATGCTCATAAAATCAATCAGAATCTTATAGGATTAAAACTGTTTATGGGACTAGATCTATTGCAAGTTGTCTTAATGTTGGCACCATTGATTAAATGGGAACAATGTACTAAGCCAAGGAGGTCAAACATAGGGCCCATGGACTGGATCCAGCCAGTGGAAGTAAATGATCTGGCCTGTGGGCCTTGGACTGACTTTGTGCATGGCATGCAGTGTGTGAAACTGGTCTGGTAAGCAGGCTGGACCTGGTGTCATGAGTGCTGCACACAGCTCAGGGGGGTGGCACAGGGCTCTGTAGACTGGCCCTGCACAATGGCTTTTGGACTGGTCCATATTGGGCCATGCTGGTGTCAGCTTGTAGGCCTGGTCTGGCAAAGTGCCACATGCAGCATTCATCCTGTGCCAACCCCTGGGCCATTTGCAGTGCCCACTGTGCTGGGTCAAAGCTACATGCCACCTGCAGTACAAGCCCCAGACTAGGGCCAGCACTCATTGCATGCAGGGCAGGGATCTGGCATGGGGATCCCTGTGTTCCAACCGGGCTCGCAAATGAGCCTAGCAACCCTTATTTGGTTCACAGGGCCAGATGAGTTTAACACCTATGTACTAAGCCAGTGTTTGTCAACCAGGGGTACCCTAGGGGTACTTAAAAGTGTCGTAGGAGGTATGCAGGGCAGTGTGTGCAATGCACAGCTGCAGTACAGCATGTGGGTGGCCAGGAGTACAGCTCAGCCACATGGAGAGCAGCCGGGTCCTGCTGGTAAGTTTGTTGTGGGGGGAGGGAGTGGGGCTGGGGAAGAAGCTGCCCTGCCAAGGAGGGGTGCAGAACTGACTGCATGGGGGCGGGGTGGCACCAGGCTCTTCCTGGTGGGGATTGGTCCAGGCTGTGCTCAGGGCAGGTAGTGGCAGCTCTGGGAGCGGGGTTTGGGGGGCTTTGGTGAATTTTGGGTTGGCTGTAGCCCCCGCCCCATAGCCCTGTTCCCATATGCCCCCGTGGTGAGGGAGCGAGTGGGACTGTGTCGGGGGCTGGGGCTGAAGCAGGGGCAGGTGCTGCCCAGCCATGGTGGAACATGGGACAGAGCTGTGAGCAGCTCATTTGGGGAGTGTGCAGGGTTAGTGACTCCTGCTGCTGCACACACCCTGGCATGGCAGGATGTGTGCCCCCAGATCTGCACATGGGGTGCAGCAGGCTGTGGGCTGCTGTGGGCTGGAGCTGGAGCAGTGCTGGTCTGTTCCCAGTGGGGGTATTGGGCTGGGCAGCACTGGGAGGGTGGATGGGGGGGCTACGGTGAATTTTCAGGTGGCTGCAGCCCCTTCCAGCACCGCTGCCTCTGCCAACCCCAAGCACAGCCTAGCCCCAGCCCCTGGTGCAGCCATGGCCCCAGACCACCCTCACCCCACTTGTAGAGTCAGGGGTACATGCCCCCCATCCCTTCCCGGGGTGTGTGCAGTGGTGGGAGCTGCCACCACCCACACCTGCTGGACGAGCCACTTACAGCTCCATCCCATGATCCATCTCTGCTGGGAAGCACTTACCCCTGCTCCAGCTCCACTCCCTCCCTCACCACAGGGGCTGACAGGAGGAGGGCTACGGGGGAGCTGCAGCCACTCCAGAATTCACTGTAGTCTCCCCAATCCCTCCCTCCCAGTGCTGCCTCCTCCCGCCCCAAGCACAGCCCAATCCAGCTCCCCGCCAAGAAGAGTCCAGCACCCCAGCCCATGGCAGCAGCCCTCCCATGCCCCTTGAACAGATCTGAGGGCACATGCCCTCTATGCCCTCCAGGGGAACACACAGCAGTGGGAACTGCCCCCCCCCCCCCAGGCCCTCCAAATGTGTTGCTTATGGCTCCATCCAGTGCCCCACCCTGGCTGAGCAGTGCCTGCCCCTGCCCCACTCCCTCCCATACCACGGGGCCTCGATTTGCCCCCCCCCCGCGAGCAAGAAAAAAAATATAAAGTGAGCATGAATTGAAACTTTGAGATAGAAGGGGTACACTTGTTTAAAAAGGTTGAAAACCCCTATACTAAGCTAACAAACTTTGTTAGAGCATCAAGGCTTATTCTTAGTCTGTGTACATACATTCATCTAATCTGGGAAAAATCTCACATGTTTGTTCTTCTGGCAAGAAAGACTTTCCTGGAGATATCTGAACAGACATTTGAATGCTGAACCTGTGAGGAGCAGAAAGCTTGCAGTGTTGATACTCTTAAACCAGAGGGAGCATGTGCACACTTCTCCAGCTGCGCTGCAGACTTCCTAAGTCTTCCTGGAGACAGAGTGGCAGCAGTGCACAGAGCAGCCCTGATTAGCTGACCCAGATTTCTCTGGCTCAGCCTGTGTCTCCCTGCAGCACAATCGTGAGATTGTGAAGAGAGCATGTTATGCTCCCTGCTCAGCAGAAGCAAGTGACAAACTGTCTCCTTGGGAGACTAGAAGGTAAGAACAAAGCATCCTGGGATGCTGGAAGACAGTACTGTAGCTTCTCTTAGAACAGAATGTGTATCAATGTTCACTCTTCCAGGAGAAACTCTCCTGGGAGTGATTTAACCCTGGTTGTTCCCAGGTCATTTTTCTTCTGGAACAGTCATTTTTACTCTGAAAAAAATCATGAACACCTGTACACTCATAGTTTCTCTTGAGAAAGCAGAAAATCTCCCAGGAGAAATTGAATATCTGTATGTGGCCTAAGTTAGTGCTAGACTTATTATACATGTGTCTGTCCACATAGTTTCCTTTCTTGAGGAAGCAAAGCAATGTTTAGTAATGACTTGAGTCATTTAAATCTTGATAATTTAAATCTTTAAATCATGAAAAACAACACTAAGTAGAAGCCAAATGCAAAAAAGTGTTATGGAGAGATGTCAAAGTAGTTGTTGAGAATGACTCCCTTATCTATAGGATTCAGTCATATATGGAACAATCTTTCCCAAGCAACTCATTAAAATGTATTTCTTTGTTTGTCTACAGTTTTCAGAGATACATATGTGGCAAAGAGAGAGGGCGAATGAGATTAACCTTTAACGTTTTGTTCTCTGCATAGTTAGTGAAGCTGAGGATAAGGGTCAGAATGCTAGCTTTATAGTTTAGTACAGAAAATATTACATTTAAAATAGCTGAATAATTCATATGAAATATTTATTTAAAATATGTTATAAAATATACTATTCCCAATAAATATAATATTTAGGAATCAGAAATATCTCTGTAATATCCAATTTCTGCCCAAGTACAAGAAAAAGTTATTCTGCTCATAATATACATATGTAACCACCATGCCTGTTCACAGAAGACTAAGTTTGCAAATTGTCAGTAGACTGTCTTTTATGATTTGTGTTTATTTTTAGTATTAGTGGATTAAAAGCCAATTCTCTGTGATAAGATAATAGGGAATCCCTTGAAATAGTGAAATGAAACATAGAGGAAGAAGTTTTTTATCTTACTTTTTTAAGTGGATGCTATGGATGTAAGTGCCCATTAGCCCACATTTGCTAGTACTGACCCCACAGCAGAGATGAGAAGGAAAAGTTGGCAAAGAAGGCCCAGTTTAATTACACTTCATTACTGAAGGCAGCATCTCACTGTAAAGTATTACACATTTGCAATTAGATATGACACCTATTAAACTTCAACAAACCCTTCAAACCCTTTTATAAACTGCTATACTACAAAGGTGTAAATTTTGAATGAATTTCCCGGTCATGGTGAGTAGACCCCTGCAGAACCAAGGCTCTTCCTTCAAATGAAGGAGGGACCACAGTGAAAGGAACTGGGATGACAAGCCTGGAGATTGTGCTGCTGTTCCTGTTTCACATCAGGAGAAGTGTAGTGTGTAGTTTTGCAATATCCCCTAGGCATGTCTACACTATTATAGTGTACTACATCATTAAAGGACTATGCTAGAAAACACCACAATGGAGCATGGCCTGCTCTGTATGTGCTACAATCTAAAAAAAGATGAAGTAATCATGCCCTATAAACGTGGCTGAAGGAGCTTATTTGTGCATGCCTGGCAATCCATTCAGACAGCTTCATAACACTGGTTGCAAGGCATAATGTGCAGAGTGGCAGTGCATGCTTCACTGTACTGCTCTCTAGCACAGTTCACGGGGTAGGGTAGCCATGCCCTATGTCATTGTTTATTTGCAATGACTGCCTTTAGGGCAGAGGGGAGCTCAGTCTCCATATTTTGCCATCTCTTTGCCTTTCTGCTGAGGCCTCCATTAGTGCCTGTTAATGTATGTTGTAACAGAAGTTTGTTTCCTGCCAGCCCCCACCCCTCCACCCCAGTGCTGCTTCTTGTCTTTTCCTTACTAGAATCATAAGAGGGTTGGGCACCAGAAACTCCATGAAGTACAGTTAATTTATGTTCTAGAAGAATTTATGTAGCAGTATATTATATTGTATTGGTCCCTCCATAATAGTTTGAATTAAATCGGAGACAATCCCCAGTGAACAGCTCACTGCAGTGTGAGGCTGAGTATCTTGCCTTTATACTTCATTGCTTTGCACTGTACTGCCAGAAAGCTATTTTTAGATAGGTGCTGCAGTTACACAGTTGTTGCTTATGCCTTGTCTAAAGGAAGTAAGGTTGCCCTACTGAGACTTTGCCCTTTGCTCAAGGGTAAACTGAAATCCATTAAACTTAAACACCTACAGTAAACCCTATACATTAGTGGCAGCGATGGAAATATTATGTAGTTATTTATAATAAGATATCCATTTGGAAAAATGAAATAGATAAGCATATCTGCAAATTACTGCCATTTCGTTCTCCTTGAAATTATTGTCTTTCGTACTCAAGCCTGAACATTTATTTTACTGGCAATAAGATAAAAAAGCAAATATATCAGCATAGAAAAGACTGTTTAATTCAATATCATAATACGTATTTTATAAAAAGTAACACAAATATGTGGGCACATTCTTTGATGTGCCAAGATAAATCCAGAATAATGTGGCTGCTATTAGGTGGGCCGGGAGGGGAGTTATTCTGGATTTAGATGCTCAAATGTTATGATGAAGGGAACTGGATAAGTACTGTGACAAATAAATGCTGGGTGATAAATGAATGCAAAACTGGCTTGTCAGTCATGGTTACTCCTGCTTAACTTTGAGTTTCTAAATTAATATTAAATGTCAGCTACATTTAACTAATAATATTACTTTTAACATGACAGTTTCATAAATTGTGGTTGCCTCAAAGATACAAAATCATAAACTAACAGGAAGCAGAGGTTTTAGCAACAAATGGAAGCAAATTTTAGACACTCTTAAAATATGACCCCTGCTAGCAAACCTATATGAACACCTGGGAAAAAAAAAATCAAATAATCTCAATTTGATTTTCATAGCCGGATATATATTATGCATGTGAAATAATTCGAGTTAGAGGGTAAGCACAGTATCCAGAAACAAGCTGCAGGGATGTAGAATTAATTTCTATCTGGATCCAGCTGCTTTTCCCATGATTCTTTGGAGAGATCCTGTAACACTCATATAAATACTATTTTAATGAGATTTATACACACCTGAGTGAAGAAGATGGCTTATTCTTTCAAGTGAACCTTAATTACCCTACTTCATTAATGTATGGAGAAGGCCAGTAACAGATGAGCCAAAATAAAACCAACTGATCTTGCCAAATTCAAAGAGCTTCACTATGGAGTAGGTATATTAAGAGCCTGGTAGGAAATGTACTGTTGTGACCTTAGCCAAAAGAGGTAAATAAATGTACCTATGTAAAACCCTTAGCTAGAAGGATTCTGAAATAAGGCTCTTTACAAAAGGACCTGTTCAGAGAAATCACATAAAAAACTTGAGAGGTGACAGCTATGGATTTAATCCTTGGCCATGGATTAAATAGTTGCTCATTAATTTGAAAATAACAACTTTTTGTGACTATACACTGAATTATACATTTGGTTATGAAGCAAAAGACTGAAGTAGAGCAGACACCTGGAAGAAAAATTTCTCAATCAATGTCTGCAAATATAGTTACTCAGGCAGATAGGTATCCCACTTTCTGCAGTTCATTATTGATATTCCTTAATCTGGTTTAGTGACCTCAGTTCATTAATTCATTATATTTACAAGCATTTGCAACCAGTGATACCAAAAGAGAAATATGGTGGCCAGTATTGGGATGTTTGGTTCTGCAGTAGGAAGACAGATCAGTGGAAGGATATATCATTTGATGTATTTTACAAACTGACTTTTACAGACATTCAATATTAGTAGGACTCTATATTTTGTTGGCCTGGTACTTTCTGGTTTAGCAGGCTGACTTTATCACATGGACAAGAGCATAAGAATGCAATTGTCAGTGTGCATATTTACTTAAGTAACTATAGGCACAAAACAGTTAGACCATAATGATCATCCACATACAAAATTAAGACACTTAAAATAGTATACAATAGATAGGATTGGCTTTTTTGCCTAGTTTTTCAAGAAAGATAATAAAAGGCAATATATTCACACTGGAAAGGACACTTATGTTACAAACAGTAAGATTCCATTATCTTCCAGACCAATGGTTTGCATTGGTAAGGTTAAAAGACAGAGTTGCCATTTAACACATTTATATCTGTATCAGCAGACTGAAGTATGCTTAATTTAGAGAAATGCCTAGGATGTGATCCATTTGAAGTTCAAGGCAAAAGCCTCACACTTCCATAGCAACTGGAAGACATTGAGCCTACAAAAGTTTGAGACAGTGAACTGTGACAGACAGGTGAAGAGGGACCTAGGGGACAGCAAGCATTTAAGAGAAACAAAGAGAAAACATGCCAGGAGGTAGGAAAAACAATGAAATAAAATGTCAGCTCCTGTCCTGTTACAATTCATCTTGAATCCAGATACATTACTGTATACAAGTAAAAAAAAATGAACCTCAACAAAAGTTCTTCATTTTATAGAAGCCAGACTAGATGTGCACCTTAGAGACTAACTAAATACAAGATTTATAGGCTTTTGTAAGTGTCGGGGCCGAGGGGCTATGGCCAGCAGCCTGGGCACGTGGGCCGGGGAAAAGGGTCGGCACGGCGAACTAGAATTAGGCACTGACGCGTAGAGGTTGATTAAAGATTGTTTTACTTACACCGTAGGTGGTCGCGGTGCAGGCAGGAAAACTTTCTTGAGTTGCAGTTACAAAAAAAACACAAGCGGAGTTTGCTAGGCTCCACCGAAGACACACGAGTGGAGTTTGCTAGGCTCCGCTAAACGAACACGAACAGAGCTCTGGATACCACTCACGGAGTTTGCTAGGCTCCGTGGACCGACCAAAATGAGAGTCCGAAAGGTGACTCTCCACGAGCGCGCAGGGTAGGGTACGTTGAGGGATCGTGCGGCGACGGGGAGAAACTCTTGATGGCTGATCAAACCACCATTCGGTCCGAGATTTACGTAGAAGTCCACGAGGTGTTACCAAATCTGCCCATTACTTTGGAGTGTGCTCATTTATTAGGGATAGTTTCTAGGGTCTTGGTGATTCTGTCAATGTGCTGCTTGTGTTACTATACGGAGCTGTATTTCTCCCTTCTGCAAGCCCTCACCCCCAGTGGAGCTATCTTGCAGGACTCAATCTCAACGGGACTGGGTTCCTCCAGTCACCAAATCAGTCATACACACAAACACACACAAATTAACGTGACACGCCTGACCTGGCCGGGCTGATCAGCATGGACAAGCTGACACCCTCATATGCCAAGAATCAGTTCATAAGAGCAACAATAAAATGCAGTCAAACACAAGCACACAGGTAAACAGAATCCCTCTGAATCCGGCTGGGTGTCCAGCTGACACCCTCATGGGCCAGCATTCAGTTCATAAGGGCACGTCTGAGTCAAACTGGGTCAATCAGCCTGTACAAGCTGATCCCCTTATGTGTTTCAAACTCAGCACGTCCCAATCTTTGGCCTCTTGATGAGCAGACCCCACAATAATTTGGGCTTCACAGGGATCTTTAGCATAGGTAAAAGAAGCGTTGCTGCAGAGCACGGGAGGAAAGAGAAGCAGAGAAGGAAAAATATACCCAATTACTACCAGTTTGACTATAAAAGTTATTTATTGCTAAGCATATGAAATATATAATAGTACTAGTAGTAATAGACATGCAAAAGAAAAACAAACACCAACAATGACAATACTACCCTGGTTTCACTAAGTATTTGGGGAAACTTAGCTCAAGCTTAACTGATACAGTTCAGGTTCAGAAGTTTATGCCTAGAAAGAAGACAGAGAACGCTGGGATCTCACCTAGTCTTCCTCTTCTTCTAGCAGCACACACACTTACAGATTTTTATACCCTCAGTTCAGCTGCTCCGTAGCACCCTCAGTAGTGTAAATCATTGTCTTTTCTATTGACAAGGGGTTATCTGGTTTGGACCATCTCAGGAAACTGATTGATAATCAGGAAACACTTAAGATTAGGGAGTAACCCAAATACTTGGGAGCCAGCTTGAGATTCCTATGGGTGGCAGATATACTGATGGGATATCTCATGGTTTCTTCAGGAACAATAGATAGCTTGCAGCATCAGGATTTTGGATTTTTACTTGTTGTGCACAAGCCTCAGCTTAGCATGACTTTTCCAGATCTTACTATAGTCTTTTAACAGACTTAAAGCAATTATTGGGGTGCTCATAACCTTTTGTGGAGAGGACTCCCACCAGTCGTCTCGGGAAAGATATGACAACACCTGGGATTAGGGCTCCAGCAGGCTGGATGCTGTGATGAACCCTTAACCATTGTTCAAATGTTGCCCATACCCCCTCTGACTCGGTCTCTTGCCTCAGCATTCCCTAACCCGGCAACCGAGTTTTAGTCAATCAAGTTTAAATAGGCCTCCCATAGTGGGACCGGGGAATGTACGGCCCGAGATGCCTATTAAACTTAGAGCTGTGTGTGTGTGTCTGGGGTGGGGGGGAAGTCCTTAGCAAATCCAGATTAGAACTGGTCTGATAAATGCTGAGCTGGGTGTGTGTGAACATGGGTTGATTAACATTGGAAGCACAGATTCCCCATCATGCAGCGCTCTCCTGCTTCTCTGGTCCCAGAATTCACTGCAGCCTCTGCTTCAGGCTTTCTGTTTTCCATCTCTCATGTAAATGAGACCTAGGGCAGTTGATTCACTCTTGTAACCCTTATCTGGTGAGGGTCTTAGGTGTGTCTCTCACTGCATCTTAATCAGTTTCGTTTAGGTAGAGGAGGGGAGGGAGGGGGGGTGAGTCCTTTGTGAGTCAGACAGACTGTATCCTGTGCCCCGATTGCCCAAGAATACAGAGCTGAGACGTAACAGAGGTAATCATGGACTCCTTGCCGGAATTCTGTCGGATTTCTCCCGGAATTCTCGGAATCGGGGTTCTCAGGATCCTCCTGAGATTCTCGGAGATCTCCAGCTTGGGCGGAAACTGCTCAAGCCTCTTATACGGCTAGCAAGCCAATCGCTAGCCGCCACGTGGGAATAATTTAGAAACAGCCAATAGTGGGAAACAAATTTACATATGGGTGGCGGGAACTCCTTTGCACCGGGGTTTTCTCTATGCAACTGAGAATTGCACCGTGCAAAGAAAGCTCCTTGTGGCGGGAAATAATTCTGCAGTGCCAAAGCGCACACACAAAATCATACCCTTTGGGTCATGACAGTAAGCATCATCTTACCCCATCAGATACTAATTTTGATGTATTAATAATATTTTGATAATATTTGTTAATATGTTGCTAGGGAGGAGCAAACTGAATTCTCTACTTTTTGATTTAGATAGGGCCCCACAATATTAAATGCTGCTCAGTATTTCCCTTAATGTAAGGATCCATCCATGTGAGCCTGATCCTCCTCTTCACCACCACCCCTTTAAAAATGTAATAAATGTGCTTTTAGTATAACAAAAAGTAAGGATGCTCACACAAGCTTTGAAATAAACTCTCACCCCGAAGGGTAGCCTGATTTTCAAGCTAGACAAACAGTATATATTTGAAAAAATATAATGAAAAGATGTAAATCTTCTGTAAGGGTGTCCATCTGTGCTCCCCCCCTTCCCCCCCCTCCATTTTTAATCCCTTTGATCTTCAGTCATTATCAGAAATAGAAGTACTGAAAATCTCATAGGGAGACCTTTCCCAGGGACGTTTCAAGCCCCCTTTTGTAGTTTTGAAAGGTTTAGCTAAGTATCTGAACTTTAATTTGTCACTACTAGTAAAATGCCTTTTGTAAGCCCTCTATTTGAAGACTAGCCATTACTGAACATTGTTTCAAAAGACAAGTTGGCTGTTATGATATTTTTCTGAAGAGCACTTTGTGCCCAAAAGCTTATCAAGCATCTCTATGAACTGCACAGTAGGTCTAATAAAAGATATCACAAAAAAATAATAAAACAGCTCAGCAACAATCACCTTAGTTCGAGTAAATTTTCCAGACCATCACAGCTACTCTCCAACCCTATTGATGTTTCCAATACTATTTATTACTTAAAACTTCCCATTTGCCTCCCTTTACATGTGAGCCTATCAGCTACTAATAGAACAGACATGATTGGCAAGAAAAAAATTATTAGCACCCAGAGAGGCTACATAACCCTTAGCCTCTGCCTGTGACAAAGTACAATTCAAAGAAACTTGGTGTATTAAAACCAGGCCTACTCTCTGGGGATCATCAGTATTATTCCAGCAGTGCTGCTTGATACGAGGTGCACACAGAAAATAACCAAATACATAAAAAACAAAACATCTTCACTTGCTTTAAAAAAATGTATCAGCACCACAAATAAACCAAGAGTTAACCATCAGAACAAAATTGATGCCAGTACTAGCATTAAACAAGGTTTTTAATAAAAGAGTTATGGGAGACATCGTTTTGTGTGACCATTTTGGAGACTAATGGTGCAGCACTAACATACTAATTTTATAGCTTCATAGTACTGCAAAATAGATACATTGTTGTGTGAGGGGTTTCAGCAGAGAGAATGAGAGTCAGGGCTTCTAAGATAGATTCCTGATTTTGTTATTGGCTTACTGTGTGACTTCAAGCAAGTCTATTTAGCCAGTATCAAGGATGCCCACCTTGAACATTCCTCATGCCTCATTTTTCCTATTTTTAATCAAGCTAATATGTCTGCTCAGCCATATTACGGCAAATACTTGAGGAATAAGTATTCCAGCAAAGGCACTTACTTGATGCCCAAAATCTTGTCCAACAGCTTTCCCAACTATACAGTAGGTCCAATAAAAAATACAAAAAATCCTTGCCTCTCATGCAAATATTTACTGATTTGAATAATCTGGCACATCAGGGTATCCCATATGTATGTGATTTGGGGACCAGGGCTTTCAATTGAGGCCCTGGTTCAGGCAGACCACACTGCTGCTTCTGTCTAAAAAGTATTCACATATTTACCACTGGAAAAATATAAGACATCACCAACCAACAGTCTTATGAAAATTTATTTGTATTGCAAAAAATCTCAAAAACCCGAAATAAAATGCTGTGCCTGCAAAATGGCATTGCTGTTATTAAAGAAACTAAATAACATGTTTCAGCAGAGCTAATAAGCATCATCCTATGCTCATAACTTTATAAGTCAGAGTCAAATGTATGGCTCATGGGCCAGATCTAATCTGCAGAGCCTCCATCCAACCTGCTGGATGACTAATAGGACAGGGAATTTAGGAATGTCATTAGCAGGGGAAGGTGGTGGCAGGTGGCTGGCAGGGGAGAGCTCACTGCAGAACCTGTGGCCCCATTAGACATAGCTGTTGTACCAAAAGAGCTCCTCTTGCCCTGCAACTGCTTGGCCCACAGCCACTTGCCTTGCTGCTTACACCACCTTTACTGTGATAAACAGCTGCTTGGCCCATGGCCACACACCCCATCACCTTCACCACCAACCCTACCACAACTCCCACTTGCCTGCAGATCTGGCCAATGATGTGCTCTGCAGTCCGAACCCAGTTCAAGGCATGGGGTGATTTTGACCATACTGCTTTGGGTTACCACCTTTTCCCAGTCCTGTACTTAGAGGAATTATGAGAAATCCTGAAGATTATTTAATTCATGGGCAATAGTAACATTCATTGGGAGGTAATAGGGTATAGGAGTTCCATCTGGATAGTTAAATACCTCTTATCTATTTGGTATAATAGTTAATCAGAATGTAACTGAGCTGGAGTTTTGGCCAGGAGTCTGGCTGTAGAATATACCTTTTTGCTTTGCAAGGTCTCTGTGCTATACTTAGAAGAAATAAAACAGAAAATCAAGCCTCTAATTAATAGCGAACTGGAACTGGAACCTCAAGAAAAAAAATATTTACCTTGCCAATTAAAAAAAAAAAGAATCGCATTCTTTGCAAGTATTAAAACAACACTTTGCCTTTTATAGAAATGCGTACCAGCTGTCACAGGTAGCAAAATCCCTGTGCTACCTGAGGGTTGGAAAGTACCCATATGCTTTTGTTACCTGTAATAATAATTCGTATTTTGGCAGCACTTGCAAACAGTTGTTGTTTTGTTTCTTTGTTAATGAAGCTTTATATTGGAAGGTCCCTTTGTATGCAGCTCTACAAGAGATTAAACAGGAAAAAAAACCCTGTCCTTGTGCCATCTGATGAGAATCACTCTAGACTGCATTGTTGTTAGGTGCTTTGTTCATACGGTTGTGAGATTAAATTGTATTTCTACCTTTTCTTCCCTAGCGTGAGTCCTTATTATAGGAGTGGATCACGTGGGCTGGAGAGTTTTTTTCCTCCCTCATTATAATCTTTGTCATAAAAATAAAGTCTATAATTAAGGAAATCTTGAAATTGTCCAAAAATAATTATTGCTGGTTCCTCTGAATATGTAATAGCATATCTACAACACATGGTGTTGGGATAAATATTTGGCTATCTGTGCTTCAATAACCGCTGCCAAATTTGGACCTGAGTTTCATTTACTAGTCAGGGAAGCACACATGTAATCAGAAATTCAAAACATCGAACACTGAACTGGGATTCAGGAGATTTGAGGTACATACCTGGCTCTGCTATTGACCTGCTGCGTAAGCATAGGCCAGTCGCTTCTGTTCTGTGCGCACCAGTATCCTCATCAATGGAGCTGGTTATACTCACTTTTGAGAAGATGGGAATATGGGCATGCTTTAACATCCATTTAAGTCAAGAATTTGAGAATAAGAACTGGGCAGAGTGGTCTGGTCTAGTAGACAGAGAATCAGTCAGGGAGTCAGGAGCCCAGTAGGTTGCACTCACAGCTCTGCCTCACTCAAACCTGTTAAGTGACATAAAGCAAGCCACTTGACCTCCCTGTGTATCATTTTCTGTAGATTTAGAATGAGGATAATAATATCTACCTGCTTTTTAAAGGTTTCGGGCCTGCTTACGGGAAGAACTATATAAGAGCTTGCTGTTATCATTAATAAAATGCATGAGTACTGGATTAGATCCCATGCATTGAATTAGATCCCATGCATTTGGTCTCATATGAACTAAATCTTTGGTTGCTAAAATTATAGTCCAAGCATAAAGCACTACTGGGAATTTCAAATATTCAAAAATTCCATTAAGCAGCCTCCCCCCAAAGATTATAAGATTGGCTTAAATATGAGATTTTTTAAAAATGCAAGCGTTCTTTTTCTTACAGGGGTATAGTTTGTAGCCGTGTTGGTCTAAGGACATAGGCAGACAAGGTTTTTTGGGTAAATCTGATATCTTTTAGTTGGTCTAAAAAAAGATATCACATTTACCCAAAGAACCTTGTCTGCCTATGTTCTTTTTCTTTGCATTTCTTAGTTATTAAGGCCTTAGAATACACTTAAACCAAATTTTCAGATTTTTCTTGAGAGATATTTCTAACTTTTGGAGCTGGATTTTTAAGAAAACACAGAATATCACAAGACTTATGATAAAATCGCAAGTTGTCAATCCTGACAAAACAGCATAGTGATAGGCATCTTAATAGTACTGTACACCCACAAAGATATATATATGCATATCACAAGTTCAAGACTGTAATCTTGGGACTTTTCATGACTTTCCTGAGAGTTGAACAAGGACAGATTGGAGTTTTTCTAAACAACAACACAGAAACGTTGAAAAATATATCTGGAAGGACCTCAAGAAATCATTTAATCCTACTCTTTGTTCAAAGAAGGATCTTCTTCCGTGCACTTAAAACCCTCTATTAATAATGATTCTACCACTCCAAGGAATTCACTTCAGTGTTTAGCTACTCACATTGTTAGATAGTCTTTTCTAATGTTTGACCTAAATCTTCCATTTATTATTTAATTTAGAATAATGAAGGTTCTAAATAATGGACTTTTTTTTTTATGACCAAGTCATAAAAATGTCCTGTACTCTACTTTTTATATCACCAATGAGTTTTGATAAGGATATATTGGCATCTTCTCCCATATGAAATCTCAGCTTGACTCCTCAATGACATGGGCAATTGAGCATATAAAACTAAAACTATTTTTTCCTTTCCTTCCAGGACAGGCTCTTTGTTTTTTCACCTTCCATTCATTTTCTACAGTACAGAGAGTACTGTAATGGAAAATCATCATTTTTGGGAAAACGAGGTTCTATGAACCAGCTCTCCCATAAGTAGAAGCAGTTATGCCACCATTCATTCCTTGGTTAACTGAATATTCACATGGAGATAAAGAAAACTTCTCTTTAAACTTTTCCTTCAGGCAAATGTGCAACAAAATCTATCTTAAGAGGAAGTAAAACAACCTTATTACTATTTACTACGCAAATGTACTAAACCCATAAGACTCCTTAACAGAGCTGGGATATATTGCAGATACCTACCCAGAAATGTTTTGCAACATAACTTTAAAATAATAGGTTTTGGCTACTGTCTTATTCTCTTGGGTTCACTTTCTGTGAATATTCATAACAGCTACTTTCTTTGGGAGAAATATTTACACAATAAACATTCGAAAAAAATATTATATTATTCTAAAGTCATAATTTGGTGGGCATACTCTCTGCAGGTGTAAACCAGTGTACCAATTTATACTGGCAGAGAACGTCACACCCAATTTATACTGGCCCATGCCACTGTCATACCCAAAGGGACTGATCCAGATAAGGCCCTTCAGCTTTGGGTGCTAAATACTAAAGCACTGGGACTGTGTTGGACCCATATCTTTAAAGATACTTAAGTAACTTACTTCTTTATTGGGTCCTTATGACAAGGTATTTAGCAGAATTTTCAGATTTGTTGGAGCCTGGCAGGCTGCTTCTGCTGTGGCCTTAAACTTGTGACCTCAGGGCTGTTGACCATGTGTCTTAGTGCCTGCACCACCCAAGCTCCCTTAGGTAACTGAAGGAGCACATCTTGAACCTAATCAAAAATTTTCTGGCAAAACCGACGTTCACAGGAAAATGATATTTCATTCCAAATGTTGGGTCTTTGAACTTTTGCCGTACACAAGGCAGGGTTCCAGCAGAAACTTGCCTAGATGCAGATTGGCTGGAACCATGGCCGGAGATCCAGAATTTCCATGAACCTTAGCTTTGGGGCTGTGAACCTGACCAGGGCTCACCTGCCAGCTGCAAAATAAGCCTGTTAATTTCATGAGAATCCAGCCAGAATCCAACCAGCTTCTAGATTACAGGAAATTAAAAAAGGACCAAAACAATAATAACAACAGAAATTTCCCCATGAACCAGAAACCCTAGTTTTCTGACAGGTAAGACAGGTACTTTTGACATCCTCACTGGGCAACTCGGTGCCAAGAAATCAGTAGGGATTCGATACATCAATACAATTGAAAGTGTCACAAAGTGTGCATCTGTGTCTTCAAGTATTTTTGCAAATCTGGAATTCACAGTCCAATAAAAATCCCACTGAAGGCAGTGGGAAACTTTCCATTGACTTCAGTGATCTTTACATCATGCCCTAAACAATGTTTCCTACTTTCCATATCTGAAAATGAGGATAATAATAACTGCCAAGTTCACAGCAATGTTGTAAAGACTAATTAATGCTTAAAAACCTTGGCTAAAATATGCTGTAAAATATAATACAATTATGGTCAGTGTGAAGTGCTAGGGGTTTTCACAAGTTTGCATATCAATAGGGTTTCTTTCTAGTAAAATTCATTCAGGCATTTCAATTTCTTTTTTGTTGCTTATAATAACATACATTTCAATTTCTTTTTCTTGGTGGTTAAGCAGTAGGCAGCTATGATGAATATTTGCATGGGATGCCAAGGGTATCATTTCTTCAGGAATGGTAATGACAATAACAGAAGGCAATATTATCCTTTCATATGATATTGGGAGCTTTCGTGAAACACCTCTGAATTTGTAAAAACATACATGTACAAAATCTGCACATATGCAGACAAATAAGACAATGCACACACTATTCAAATGCCAAATTTTCCTATCTTTACAGACACAAATGGGTATGACAGCAATATTCTGGAGTGCAGATTTACAAACCAACTTTGAAAAAAGGGTCACCATTTTTTAAAAAGGACCTCCAAAGCAGTGCCTGTAAAAGCAGCTCCCCAGCATTTGCACATGAAAAACAAAATTGTACATACATATTCTTCTTTAATGTGGTAAATGAAGACCTTCTACATTGAAACAAGTGCATCTACAGTTGTTCTGAATATATTTAGGAAGGATCAGTGAGAATTCACCACTTTGTTCACCTATGCCATGTGTAAGAACTGAAATAGGTCAGTGCACATCTTAAATCTTCTCTGTAAAGTAGAAAAGAGAGAGTAGCACAACTTTGATTTTCCTTTTGCGTATTCCCCTGCATTTGTGTATACCCCACATAATCCATTTGCGTATTCCCCCTGCATGCCAGGCACCCACATGAAGAAAGGGCCACATTCTCACCTGGTATAATGAACATAGCTCCATTGATTTTAAAAGAACAATCATTTGCAAGAGCTGGATATCAGGCTTAAAACATTTTTGCAGAATTATTTTGATTATATCCATGCCTTGTGGTTTCTTCTGTGCATTTGAATTACTTCAGTTATTACCTGTACTGAAAGTATAAAGAGAAAGCAATAGTAGATAAGAACAACTGTTGACATGATCATATTAATGTTGAAACCCTCCACCTTATTTTACCTTAATTATATTTCTTCTTGTACCAGCAGTATAAAACCCACTAAACACCACTTTTGTAAGCAATTACAATCAGCATCTTGCTATGTTCATCACATTTATTATTTGTATTATTATGCTGTGCATTAGTATGTTTATCCTCATTAATTTTTTTCTGTGCCAGCTAGACCACTGAGGCAATTTTATTCTCATTACCACAGTAAGATTTTTATTACTAAAAATTACACCATACACATTATTTTTTTTTTTTTTTTAAGGAAGGCAATTTCTCCTTCGTGAATTCATTTATAATGAGGCACAATAAATTAAGAGAAAGAAACTCCTGATTTACAAGTTTAGTTCAGCATTAATAGCAAGACTTGTATAGGCATGTTGTTCGAAAAATGCAAACAAATTATTATCCTCTTTTCATAAATTAACCTCTTTGTAAGACAATGCACATTTATTTTTAATGTTCATGTCATTTATGCATACACACCAGCTTTAAAACCAGCTGCACATTTAAACACATTTTAATAAATAACCTAGGGAATTGAACTAAGTATAAGAAATGACCACACCTACACCAGTCACATTTTTTTCCCTAGTGCATCTAGACACTAAGATACCTGATATATTATGCTCAGTAGCTATAAATCTTAAAGAGGGATAGACTATCTAGTCCTCTGGCCATTTGCCTATAACCTGTCAGCCAAAAAAAAAGGATAGGAGATAAGGGAGGCAATTGATATCTAATACATATTTTTAAAAATTACATGGAATTGCAGGAATGTTGTTTCTGAATATGGTCATCATCTGAGATTCATGACACAGTCACATTTCAAATTGTGAAGAGAAATCATTTCCCAGGAGGGTAATAAGGGAAATATGTATCATATAGGAGCTATCCTATTGGTCATGTTCTGGCCCAGCATTCCTTCAACTGACATGTGACTTTACGTGCCAATAATATTGTAATAAATACTATTTTAGCCCTTCTCATCTGAAGATCTTGAAGCCACCTGCATGGATGAATATATTTTCTTATCCTACTTTACAAATTGGAACTGAAACACAGGAAGAATAAACAATGTGTCCAAGATCATGAAGTAGCTTATGAAAAGACCCGGCATTCAAAATTTTGGGCAAAATCCTGGCACCATTAAAGTTAATGGGAGTTGAAGGCTGTAATTAAGCCCTAATTGGGTGCCTCTACATGAGACATTTTACTGTGCAGTAGCAGTAAACATGTGTATCTACATGTGAACACACTGTGCAGTAAACCTCGCTAATCATGAGTAAATTTGCTACCTGCAAATGCAAGTAGCAAATTTACTTGCAACTACTTACTGTGCAGTAGCTCTTGTGTAGACACCTGACCGGCAGCAAATCTGCTCCTGGTCAGCCCATCATTTGGAGGCAGGAGATTGCTTCCTGCCCCCAGGAGCTGCTTGCTACTGGGGTGGGCTCCGCTACTGGAGCCCAGGAGGGGACAATTTCCCCCTGCTCCAAGATCGCAATGTGTGAGTGGGGCTGGGAGATCCTTATCTCCCAGTACCAGCTCCGCAGTCAAGGGGCTGGCACTGGGAGATCCTTATCTCCCAGTGCCGTGGGGCTTGGGCTGGGGAGCCTGTTGCCCACCCAGCTCTGTGACTGTGGAGCTCAGCAGGGACAAGGCTCTCCAGCTTCCATTCCATGACTGTGGAGCAGAGGCTGAGAACTGTCCCAGTCAGGAAAAGGTCCCACCCCCATGATCCAATTGGGTGATCAAGGCAGAGTGATTTGAAACAGCTGCAGGGGTGACCCAGGATCAGTTTACTTGCAAATAAACTAGTGAGTACATGCTCCTGTGCAGGCCTCTACACATGCAGATCCCAGCCCCCTTCCCCAATTCACCAGTGGGGCAGCGAGCAGCAAGCTAGCTGCTCGCTTTCCTATCCACAGATTGGGGCAGGGGGCTGGGACCTGACCCTCCCCTTCAGTTCTTTCTAAGTCCCCTGCCCCTGATTGGGGAACCAGGAACAGGAGCTCCCTGCTGCTGGGGCAGGTGGACATTGTCTCAGCCCTGGCACCAGGCAGCCCCTCAGAGGGAGGGTGCAATGTCCCAGCCCTGATGAGGAGACAGCTGTCTCCTGGCCTGGTGCTCCCTGCCAGCCCCTGGGCTAGCACCCAGGGGGAGCCTAGAGCTCCCCCTGGTGGCATTAGGGGCCCATTGCAGGGCCCTAAGAAGCAGAAGCATTCTCCTGCCATTAGCAGCAAATCTGCTCCTGCTTTCCTGCATGTGTAGATACCTGCCCAGGAGCATTTACTCGCAATTAATTTACTTACGAGTAAACTGATCCTGGATCATATGCATGTGTAGATGTGCCCACTGTGTCCTAGATGGATCTGCTAGCCATACCTATTAAGATACTCCAACACTTCCCTTCATAAACTTCATAAACTTCGGAGCTGGAAGGGATCTCATGAGACCAGAGTCCAGCCCCACTTCCATAGGCAGGAAGTCTCCTAGGATCAAAGGATCCCAGCAAGATAAACATGCAAATTGCATGCTTGAACCACCTCTGGGGGGAGTCTATTTCAGAACCTGGACACTCAGACTGTAAAGAAGTTTTCCCTTATGTCCAGTCTAAACTGGCCTTCCAGAAGTTTGTGGCTGTTAGACCTTGTTATTCCTTGTGGGGCCCTGGTTAACAACTGTTCTCCCAGGTCATGATATACCCCCCTTATATACTTATAGGCTGCCACCAAGTCACTCCGAGCCTTCTCTTCTCCAGGCTGAAGAGTCCCATGTCCCTCAGACTTTCCTTGTAAGGCTTGCTCTCTTGGCCTTTGATCCTATGGGTGCTCCCCTTTGGACTCTCTCAAGCTTATTCACGTCCCTCCTGAAGTCCGGGGGCCCAAAACTGGATGCAGAACTCCAGCTGTGGCCTCACTAAGGCCAAGTAGAGCAGGAGGATGATGTCTCTGGTTTTGCTTGAGATGCATCAGTGGATGCATGCAGTGTTTGGTTTGCTTTGCTGGCCACGGCATCACATTGTTGGCTCAGGTTCATCTTGTGGTCAGTCAAGACCCCCAAGTTTCTTTTGGTTGTGGTACTAGCGAGTGAAGCATTGCTAAGCCTATAAGTATGATGCTGGTTTTTCCTCCCAAGGTGGAGCACCCTGCACTTCTCAATGTTGAATGCCATCAAGTATTGGTCCATATCCAGGTATCCTCAGCCTGTCTTCCAGTGTGACCACCTTCCCCCATAGTTTAGTGTCATCTGCAAACTTTGCTAGTCCACATCTGATGAACAAATTCAGATCATTAATGAAGATGTTGAAGAGTACTGGCCTAACTACTGAGCCTCGAGGGACTCCACTGGTCACCTCGTGCCATGTTGATTTACTCCTGTCAACTAGTACTCTTTGGGTCAGATCCCAGAGCCAGTTCTCCAGCCATCAGACCACGAGATGCTTGAGGCCACAGTTCCCCAGCCTAACCATGAGGATATCAAGGGAGACCAAGTCAAAGGCTTTCTTGAAATCCAGATATATGACATCAACCTCGTCTCCCTTGTCCAGGCAATGTGTCACCTGGCCATAGAAGGAGACAAGGCTGGTCAGGCAAGATCTTCCAGCAACAAAGCCATGTTGGCTGGCATTCAGAAGGTTACCTTCCATTAACCTGTTGCTGATGGATCCCTTAATGATTTTCTCCAAGATCTTTCCAGGGATGGACGTCAGATTGATTGGCCTATAATTCCCTGGATCTTCCCTCCTTCCCTTCTTGAAGACTGGGACCACGCTGGGTCTTCTCCCATCTTCTGGTACCTCAATTGAGCACCATGAATTCTCAAATATCTTTGCCATAGGGTGTGTTATGAAGTCCATCAGCTCCTTGAAGACTCTCGGGTGCATTCAGTCCAGGCCTGCGAACATATTGATGTTTAGCCTCTCAAGGTGTTCCCTCACTTGATCTGTGTCAATTGTGAGCCTGTCTCCAACTCCCTGGATATTTTGCATCATGTCTTATAGTGTGACCCCCTTGGACAGGCGGAAAACTGATGCAAAGTAATCATTTAGGAGTTTGGCTTTTCCTTGAGTGTCAGATGTCAGCTGTCCCATTTGATCTTGCAGGAGTCCAACGTTGCCTTGGATCTTTCTCTGGCTTCCCACATATCTGAAGAAGGACTTTATTTTATCCTTGATTCTGGTGGTTAGCCTGAGTTTGGCTTCTACCTTGGCTTTTCTCGACTGTTCTCTACAGGTGTGGGCTAGTGCTGAGTAGTCCTCCTTGGTGATGATTCCTGCTTTCCATCTGGTGTAGGCTTCTCTACAGTTTCAGGAGGTCCAAAAGTTTTTTATTTAGCCAAGGGGGCTTCCCTGCCCGCTGACTGCATTTCCTGTGGGATGGCATGGACTTCCCTTATGCTTTGAGGATTGTGTTCTTAAGGAATAACCATTCCTCCTGGACTCCCCTTTCTGAGTGGCCATGGTCTCTTAATGCCCGACTAACCAGTCTCCTGAGCTTGTGAAAGTAAGCCTTCCCAAAGTTGAGGATTTCTGTTTTTCTGAGAGATTTGCCCACCCTGTGTTGGACAGAGAAAGTTATCAGTTCATGGTTGCTGTCACCCAGCTTCTCCTTGATCCTCAGATAACCCACCAGATCATCCCCTTTGGCCAAAACCAAATCCAACAGTGCCTCGTCCCTAGTCGGCCCATAGACCTCTTGTGTTAGGTAGAGGTCATCAATGCAAGCAAGAAAGCTACACAACCAGTCAGGTTTGGCTGGTTGCTCTTCCCATTAAATGTCGGGGAGGTTGAAGTCCCTCAGGATGACCATGCATTGGGAGCGTGTGGTCTCAGCCAGTTCCCTGTTGAATTCACAATCCAGTTTTTCTTCTTGGTTGGGGGATCTATAATAGACTCCTACCATTATATTCCCTTCCCCATGTTTTCTCTGTATTTTAACCTAGAGGGTTTCAAGACACCCTCCTTGGTTAGTGAGCATAGTTTGAAGGGAAGTGTACTGCTCCCTGATGTAAAGAGCTACACCTCCACCCTTCTTCCCAATGTGATCTCTCCTGTACATGGTATAGCCTTCTATACATACAGACCAGTCGTAGGTAGAGTTCCACCAGGTCTCCATTATTCCTACAAGATCATATTTTTTATTGCACAAGAGAAGGGCCAGTTCCTCTTGTTTGTTTCCCAAGTTCCTGGCATTTGTGTACAGGCAGTTGAGTCTGCCATGGGAAGCCCTAGGCTTCCTTGTGTAATGGGATGTGATCTTTCCTTGGGCTGTCGTTGGAGTGGCTTCCCTTAGGCTACCTAAGCTGTTACTACTGTGGTTGACATGACCTGGGCTAGAGCTGTTAATTCCCTTGACAAAAGCCTGCTTAATTTTTTTTTAATTGGCCAAACCTTAAGAAAAAATATTTTTTTTAATTCATATTTTATCAAAAAAAATTATTCATGTTAGTTTTGTGGATGACTAGAATTTAACCAGACTATCAGAGCACATTAACATGATCTGAGAGGATTTAAAAAATGTGTTTTTTAAACAGTAGAAATATTGGGCACATTCATATTCAGAGTAGTGAGAGAAAAACCTCAAAAGCTTTGAGAACAGTATATATATATTTTCTTTTGGATTTACCACTTGGCCCCATTCTTTTGAAGTCAATGGAGTTTCCGCATGGAGTGTGGATCTGATCCTTCTACAGTGTGTTTACTTGGAGTACTTGAGGACATTCTTAGTACCTTTAAAAATACAGGCCACTTACTAGGTGCATAAATATAGTTTATGAGACTAATTTTAGTCACCCAGGTTTGAAAATGTTTGAACCTTCAAAGTAAGATGCAAAGCTTGGTGCTGACTTATAACACCCAACTTTGGAGGAACAAAGTAGGCATTCTGGATGCTGGAGTTTGGTTCAAGCCTTTAGAAAAAGGGGCCATTTACTAAATGCTATTGTGGATATTGATTTTTTGGCTTGTGATAGGTCTCAGCGTGCAACAAAACTGGAAAATCAAGATCACAAAAAACAGATAGCAGACACACAAACTGTGGTCACTAACTTAACAGTTTAAATTACATGTGATCAGTCTGTTATGATGGAGCAGAAAGGAAAATGATGGAGTAACACACTAATAAAATGAACCAACATAAAGAAAGAATAGCAGAGATAACAAATAATCTCTTAAGCCAGTTATGTTATATTTAATGTCCATAAGAATACTTATTTAATTATTCAGACAGACATGTTGGGTAGATTTAGTCCTCACTTTTAATAGTTATAACACAGAGGAAAGTGTGGACTTCTCCTAGCTCAAGAGGTATACTTCCTTAGAACACAATACTTTAGGTCATGTGCTGTTAACAAGAGGAACTATGAATTTGTGGAGACTGTTGCTTTTTCAGCTAACACATGTGGGAATGCAGTAGCATAACAAGGGGTGACCAGGGTGGGAGGCACAAAAATAGTAGCAACTGCCTGCCAGTTCAGATGCTGTCACCACTGCCACCAGCCAGAGTCACTGACATATTTCCATGTACCACTACCACTCAGGACCCTCAAACATCCAGTTCTACCTCTGTGAAAATGAGGTTATGGAGTCACCAATTTATTTTCCTCCCTGCCCATTTTGGGATGAATGGGAATTTGCCTCACAGACTATTAGGGAAGAGAAGTCTTTAATCTTAAATTCAGGTATCCATAGTTAAGAGAAGGAATGCCCTTCTGTTGGACCATGCTTATTCTCATAAGGTTATCCATAAGGACACATGGGAGCTTGGTCTCTTAGAGAAAGTTCTGAAATTGAGATTATTTTATTATGTTATGGTTTATGAATGTATACTCAAAAATCCAGCTATGTTTTATTTTAAACCTTTGCATATTACTCAACTGTTGTAATCTGTTATGATGTTGCAGGACCAGATTCTAGAGCTGTAGTTGACAAACGGACTACAATTTGGAAAGTTTAATTATGCAAGCAGTGGCATCTGTTGGATTAATTTATAGCTGTAATATCATTTGAATGCAACACATTCTGAATGCATATTGTTATTGATTTACTGTAAACCAGTTACTTAAACTAATTTCATACTTGCCATGAAAGCCTGCTTGAGATGTCATATCCTGAACTAATATGACAGGAGCGAAAAAAGATGTAATGTCACGCTAATGAGTAGGTCAATACTGTATATTGCAATAGATATATGTGAGTATGTAACGTGATTACAAGTGAAACATATGGTTTAAAACTGAATCCCACTCCTTTCCTGTAGGAAGATGACTTTAAGAAAAGCTTCAAAACAACAAGCTCTGGCACAATCAAGAGGCTGAGATGGACAATCAGCCCTGAAACTGCACCAGAGTCTTGAACCGGCTCTGGTCCTGGGGCACCAGCAGAATCCAGTGGCAGTGGCAGCAGAAGCACCTTCTCCCAGTCTCAGCTCTCCATGCTTCCTTCCTCCCACCGCCATAGACATAGCTAGCCAGAGGTCTCTATGAAGCATGTAGGCTGAGATATGCTTACTAAGATCTAAATAAAACACATACTAAGTGTTTCATGTGACAGGGTCCTAACACCCAGCATTATCACTGTTGTCTGCACCACCTACTGCGCTGCTTCTGCCCCCTTCTCCTCCCTTCCTTTGATTTTCATTCCCCTGTCATCCTTCTATTCCCTGGAAGTCCCCATTGGTCCCTCCTGCTTCTCACAGATTATGGATCTCCAGGATCTCCAGGATTATGGATCTCCTGCTTCTCACAGTCTTATGTCTCTGGCAATCCCTCACAGTCAAGAATGATTGTCTTCTCTGATGGTCTTATATTTGGGCCTGAAAATGGCTGATGAGGCTGATCTGGGATTGACAGACTGTTGAAATTCAGGCACATTGTTTATGGGTGGGGTGGGTGGCTCTGGATTCTTGGTTTGATGTGCAACTTGCTTAGCTGCTCCTGCTTTGCCATCTCCTGTTGTTATCATAAGGTTTCAAAGTACTGAGACCCTTGCAGCAGACTCTTCCTCCATTTTGGGTGGTCTTGGATGATAGTCTTCCACAAGGTCATGTCAACGTTGCTTTTTTTGAAGTGGCCTTGAGAACATCATTGAAGAAATTTCTCTGCCCTCTTCTTGAGAGTATACTTTCATTGAACTGGAAAAGTAAAACTAGCTTCAGGAATCTGGAGGTGGACATCTAGATGACATAGCCAGTCCAATGAAGTTCATGGTGGCTGATCATTGCCTCAATGCTCAAGGTGTTTGCTTGAGAGAGGACACTAAGTTTGGTGTGTCTGTCTTCCCACTGGATTAGAAGGATCTTCCACAGGCAGCATTGATGGTACTTCTCCAATGACTCCAATGTCTACAGGTGAGCATCACAACTTCTTGATAAGCCATGAGCTTGGTTTTGGAACTGACATGATGATCTTTGAGCACCCATTTCCTCAGGCATCCAAAATCTGCATTTGCACATTTAAGGCAGTGTTGGATTTCTTCATTAATGTCAGCTTTCTGTGAGAGAGAGCTTCCAAAGTAAACGAAATACTCAGCATTCTCCAGAATCTCACCATGAATCTGAAATACCAGGGCTGGGAACTGCTCAGTAAGAGCTTTTTGATGGAGAACCCTAGCCTTCTGAACATTAATTGTCCATCCCATTTTTTGTATAACTTGGTAAAAAGTTAATGATTGCCTGAAGATCTGCTTCCAAGTGAGCACAGACTACAGCATCATCAGCATACTGGACCTCAATGACTGAGGTTTGGGTGGTCTTGGTTTTAGCTTGGAGATGGCTTAGATTAAACAGTTTACCATCCATTCAGTAGTTTAGCTCCATTCCAACTGAAAGCTTGTTGGTGGTCAGATGTAGTATTGTGGTAAGGAATAATTGAGAAGAGTGTTGAACTATGATGTGAAATCCTCTCCCATACTTGAAGATTTTGGCAGGGATTCCATCAGCTCAGGATGCCTTGTCATTCTTCAGCTGATTTATGGCTTTCCTCACCTCATCAAGGGCTGGAGGCATTCAGAGATGTCTCTGACTGGGTGTTGCAAGATGAAGTTGAGAACACGCTAGTCAACAATAGTCTCAACTGAGAAGGTCTTCAAAATGCTCCCTCCAGTGGGTATTGATGGCTCCCCTTTCCTTGAACAAGTCTCTTCCATCCTTAGGTCTCAAGGAGGTTGGTCCCTGAGGGCACCTTTACACATGCTCCAAAGGGGGTGGGGGAGGGGAGAGGAGGGTGGCACTTTAATTAGAGTAGCTCCAAGAACCTCTCTAATTAAAGCACCACTACATCTCCTGTATCAGCATCCCTGCACTTAAAAAATAGCATTGCTTCTGCTGCAGTCATCATATGGGAGCCATTGTGAATGACATATGGCTCCCATATGTGATGTGATGAATCACACTCCTGCTTCATCCAAATGCTGGATTACCTTCTTGTAACTGCCACCTTTGTGCCAGTTCATGACTAAGCGCTTCTAGACCTCACAATCCTGCTCCCATCATCACCAGCTGGTCAGCATAGGGCTTGAAAAATGTTCAGAAAAAAACATTTTCATAGAAGACACCTGTGCATGATTTCTTTTATTGTGGAGGAACTGCTACACATGGTTCTTCACAGAACAGGACCTGACTCCAATGGAAAGGAGGCCAAGACAACTGGAGATCTTGTTCTGTGGCAGCCTTTCTCCACCTTCTCAGCCATTGAGATTCTAACATCTTCCTCCTGCTGCACCATTGAGGACTTATAAACTCATGGTTGGAGGCTGGGAAGGCTTAATACAGTGATGCCCTGTACTTGCCATGTCACAGCACCACCAAGTGGTACTGCTGTTTGGTCCATGACTGCTTATTTTTCAGAGTTACCCCTCCTTATTTTGCAACTAACTGTCCCTGAATGTCATTCCTCTATCTACCACCTGTGGATGTACTGGGTTGCAGTACAGCTTTGCCCCCAGTGGAAGTTATGTGGTGCTTTGCCAAAGGGTATGTGCCCAAAATTCCAGCAATGCTCATAATGCTTCTGATTGGTCAACATATGAGGAGTAATGGCATTGCTGCACATCAACACTGGTGTCAATGGTGATGCATCATTTGTAGTGAGTATGAGCAACAATATATTTTTCAGGTAAATGAGTACACAGCCAAAAAAAAATTGAAAACTGCTGCTCTGATTTGGCATGCTGGGTCAGATTTTCTGGTCTGGATACTCTGTGCTCAGCTCAGGATTAGAGGAGGAACTGGGAAAAGAAAACAATGGTTTTATACCCAAACCAGCTCTCTGATTCCCATTATAAATTGCACCTGGCTGCTCACAGTCCAAAGGGAGTTTTAGAAAACAAAGAAATGCTGTAATGAACAGGAACTTTGCTTATGTCCTCTTCCCCCCAAACTCCCCCAAAATGCTCCGTGCACAAGCTATTGGGAGTTGACTGCAGTACTCTACATAGCATTCTTCCCATGCCCCATGGAACTTCATATAGGGCTGCTTTTTGCTGCCAGATTAATGCAAAGCAGCTGTAGTTGGGAACAGAATCACTATACCATAAGCAGAAGCTCTTATTGCTCCTGGGAGATGGTTTGACTTGTCTTTTTTTCTCTCAGGCTTCTGTGCAGTAATATATTTTCCTTTTGAACTCCCAGAAACCATACAGTAAGTATATGATGAGAAATAAATTCATTCATTTTATATCTTTCTTTCCTTCCCAGGGTAACTTTCCTTTTTTCAGTACTGCTAGACTTTTCCATTGTTTTTTCACTAAGACCCCTAGCATGAAAAGAAAGAAGATGAAGAACCTGCTCTCTCTTATTAGCTAGATTATCCCATCTATTTTTCACATCTAAGCATAGAACCACCAGGGACTTCGTTCACATGATTCTCTAGCCTACCTTCATTATCTAGGGAAGGATAACATTTTCACTTAGGGTAAGGGAGAGGGCAAGGGTCTTGATGATCAGAAAGAAGAGAATGACCTCATTTGCAGTAATTTCAATGCTGTCTGCTGGCAAGACAGAGCTAGGAGTGTACTCTTAGCTGTTACATTTCATTTTCAGTACTAGATTTGATACCTGTTCAACATATATTAAGTAGCATGAATAGTAGTACAGTAACATCTGATCGTGCTTGACATGTTATACTATTTTTCCTTCATTTAAAATGTGTAAACCTATTAGTCTGTTTTCCCCTTAATTCTTCAGCAAAAGCTCAAATTGAGAAGAAACCTGTTTGTTTTCTGAATTCAATTAGCAAAAGGTTGCATGCATGCCAGTTTTTGTTAGACACATATTGAGATAATATGAATCATATTTTTCCTCTTCTTCAGAAAACTGCCTTATGCATTGACTATGGGCTGTCTGCAGCAAGCTTGAATGTCATCTGAAAAAAAATTACCATTTCTTTCCATGAAATGAGTGTCTAGCCAGATCTTCAGTCTTCATTATTGTCAGAAACACAACTTTGTGAACTCAGCCTTGCATTTTGTGCTTTCTAATGGAACTTCTATGTTTTCCAAAGATCTAATGGGATTGTGGAGGACATTACATTACAGAAAAATGCAGATGCGTTTGAGAGACCTGACACAAGTTTGGAATTGAAAGCTCTTACAGATCTAAAATAGGAAATCTCATGAGATTTGTCATGGTTGAGCTTTAATCTAAAGCTTTTAATGTAGATCAGCTCAGAAGTAGAAAGAAAATACAAGTTCATTATGATTGCTTTTGTAAGTTACCATTCATTTCAACTTACAGAAAACAGTAAAAAACATCAAAAGAAGATAAGTTATCAAAACCAGACATAAACCTCATACTAATTTTCATGGTCCCTGTGCACTAGCAATGCAAGGTCCAGCTTTCCAATTGCTCCAACCTTCAGTTCTGGCAGCTTCATAGCTTTTCATCTCAATAGCTTTGGATCCTCATAGATACTGAGCAGCTATCCCATATGTAAAAAAGGAGTCATTTTGAAGGAGACAGGACAACACAAATTCTTAAGCTATGGTCAAAAGTGTGCTAACCTGAAATCTCAGAAAGTTAATCACTGTATGCCCCACCCCCTAATGTATACTCCCCCAATGTATACCCCCGCCCAATCCTATATTTATCTAGTCTTTCGCCTTAAAAGATCAAAGAATTTATGAACTACCAGCACACAGGAATTACCATACATCTCACTGCTGGGTTTTTAAAAAAGGAGGTGTTCTCTAACATAGTGAAAACCTTACAAAAGTTTAGGAAAGGGAGTCAACAATTTTGTAGTCAGTGGGAATTGGAAAGGGGATTTAATGAAGTGGAATATAATTACCAAATTGTAGGGCATAGATTGAAACCCACAGTGTTAAACTATTCCTAAAAATACTTTGCCCTTGATTCTGATAGTTCCTCATGCTGAAAAGTCCCCATTTTCAGAATGATCTGAGAATTTTTTGTGGAATCATATTCAGCTTGCATACATGGTTTTAATAAAATCCAAATGTTTTAGGAAGTAATGTAAATTTCATTCATTTCATTTTATTTAATTTCTGCCAATATAAAAATATTTCATTTTAGTATTTTGAGAAGAAAATGTTTTGGTTTCCTACTTTGAAATGACTCTTTGTTATGATTTTCAAATGTTATATTATAATTTTATATTATATAGTATAGGATATAATGGAAACATTTAAAAAGGTCATATTGACATAAAACTTAAAAAGGAGATTTTAAAAATCCTTTGTGGAAAATTTGAAATCTATGTTTTATTCCCATGTGAAATTAAACCCAATTTCAAGACCTCGAATGCTTTGTTAAATTGAATTGACATCTTTACAGGTCCTTCACCTAACCTCTGCCTATCACTTCATTTCCATGCCACCTTGCAGTCCTTCACAATGCTACCTCCATATGTACTCTCTTACTTCTACCAAACACTTCTTAGTAACCCCACAAAGTCACTTTTCATAGTCAGCTTCTCACTTCTGTTCCCACTCAACTTTCTCTAACCTAATACAGTACGCAACCTTTTTGCCTTGGCTTGCTCCACACTGCTTGTTCCCTTCTGGCTCTTCCCTATAGGAGTTCCCTTTTCTATTCTACTTTTCCCACTGCCTTGCTCCCACTTTTTAAAATCTTGCCTCACTTACCAATTGCCTTCTGTCCTCAGCTGATTTTCTAGCCTCCTTCTTTACCTTTCCATCCAACACCCACTTCAGCTTACTGGTTATTTGGGTAGCAGTTGAACATTATATGGAAGTCCATTGTGTGCTGCATTATTACAAACAAAGAGTTGATTGATTAAACAGGCTAAGACATAGAGTGAAAACCAAGGTCCCCCACAGTCTGTGACATGTTGTCATTAATTTCAATAACCCTGGGATTTTACTCATTGTTTTTATTATACATCCAAAATATAGAAAACCTAATTTTCCCCTGAATTAAGCAGACCCTATTCCCATTCCCATCTAAGTCAATCAGAAATGCATGTCCCCGATCTTGATCCTCACCTCCAGCCATGATGGGTACATCCAGATGAGCGTGCATGCACAGTTTACAGCACTGCAGACCCCTTTGCAGTGTTGCAAGCCACACACATTGCACACACAGGCATTCACTGTGCTGCTAATTTGCAGTGCGGTGGGGGGGAGGGGGGTGTTGACACCGGGAGATCCCAATGTCAAAAAAAAAGTGGGAAGGTGCACATGGCGGCAGTATGTACCAATTGAAACTGGAACCGGGTTGCTGGCCAAGATCTGGGTGCCAGCCAGGATCCATGGACCTGGATCACTGCTGCTAGAGCCCTGGGAGGCCCCTAGGACCCCAGGTAAGGCAGCTTCCCGTTCCCCACCCAGAGCATTTTTCCCTGCGCTAACCCCATATACAGGGGCTTGTGCCACTGCTTTTTTCCCTGCAGCTACTGCATGCCCCTGCTCATGGGGATGCAGCCAATAGCTTAGTACTAACTCAGAGGCAAATATTCCATATAGCAAAACAGATAATGAAATATGCACCATTTCATATTTAATTTCAGGTTTCTTGTTCAAGTGATGACCACTCTTTATATCCTGCTTACCTTGGGAGATCTGACTAGATAACTATGAAGTGATATTTTTCTTGCTAAAGTGGCAACTAGGTCAAGATGTGTATGTCCAATTTGTGATTATGCTCTTGCATCCTTCTCTGCTAAACTGATGGATGTACAATTTGCCTTCAGCAAACAGTTAAACACATGGCCTGCTGGCCCCTGCAGCTGTGTCTCCCACTGCTGCATGACAGAAGAGGGTCCAGAGGGATGGAAAGCCATGTGCAGCTGGCATAGCCTATGCAGCAGGGTGGAGGGGGCCGCACAGTGAAGAGTGTGGGACTGTGTGCCACTGCCCTAGTGCACACCGTTGGAGTGGGGCTTCAGGGGGCTACCCTGCAGCATATAGACATGTGGTGTGTAGCCCCCAGCTATGCGTAAGTTGGACAGAACCTGACTTTAACAGAATCACTCTGTTGCTGCATAGCTCTGCCAGAAGGACCTTGACCTCTTGCTTATATAAGTATCTTTATTAACTTCCAATGCTCTTCACAATTCAGAAAATGTTGTCTTTTTTTTTTTCCTTTTATTTCTTCCTTTCTTCTAATAGGGCTGGTCTCATTTACCTGTATGCTAGTTTTTTATTGAAGGAAAAAACACATCCTTTGTGGTTTTCCCTCCATGATGTTTTTACACAGAAAATATCCTGATCTCCTCGAGATCACTCCTTAGCTTCTGCTTCAAATCCCCTGTCATGAACCCCACTATATTTTGAGGTATTCTTAGGGTGTCACAGTTTTTCTTGAGTTGGTTTTACAGATATGGGATGTTGAAAAGCCAATATTATGTGGTAATCATTTATGTTGCTTTTATCACTGTAAGGATATGTTATACTGTCTGTATTTATCTTTATGATTTAGAGCAGTGGTTCCCAACCTGTGGTATGGGTACCACCAGTGGTACGCAGACAGCCTGTCAGTGGTATATGTTGACAGATTTATTATAATTACTTTATATGAGAAAAAAAATTCCTGGTGGTACTTAAGGTTGTGTGGTTTTAAATGGGTGGTGCACAATCTGTCAGAGTTTGGGAACCACTGATTTTGGGACATAGTATAGTCAAAGAAACTGAGGACCCATACCTAAGGAAAAGGGTGGAGGCAGGGGGGAAGGAAAGAAAAACTGTTAAGTATCTCTTGCCATTGTGTTACTAAGCCAAGAACAACTACCACTCCCAAACACAGGCAGGAGAAACTATTGTTGAGATGGGCATTGCCTTTGCGTAATGGGAAAAATCATCCCCACAACAGTAAAGGCATCTTAGATAAATGGGCCATTAGTTGGAGAAATTGCAGATACCCCAGGAAGGAAAGAAGTTTCTAGGGGATTCTTAGACTCATCAATAATTGGGACAATGCTGGGGGCAGAGGATAAATGAGGTATTTAGTTGTTCTCTATGGTCATGATCTTTGGGGGAGTCCAATCCCCAGTGGTCAGCAGAATCAGCAAGAAAGCCAGTCTCTGGAAATACTGGCAGGACTCTCACAGTGGGGCTAGGTTATAGTCAGATGACAGGGTAAGAAACTTCACTTGTCTTTCTTGTTCTGTCTTCAAACGTATGGTCAAGTTTTTCTCATCTAAGTCCTTTCTCTTATATGATGCGTCCTTTAGATATTTTGTCTCCTTACTGATTGTCTACAGTAAAGCAAAATCTCAGGGTGAATGTTGCTGCAGGATAGCCAATCTACAGAAAGAGGGACTTAAATTATTTTACAACCAAGGGGAAAACTAACTGGAGCCCACAGAGTTTCCTTTCCTACAGCTGTAGGGTCTGGTAAAAGGGCAGCAGAGCCAAGGCCTGTGGGGCTAAGGTGTTATCCTAAGGCAAACCTTGGTCTGTTCTTTGAGACAAGCAATGGGCTAGCAGAAAAATTTGGAAATCTAGGGTACCTCACAGACAGCTTTGTGATATCCTTCTTCAAGACTCCAGTAGAATTTCAAAAAGTGATTTAAGTTTGTAGGAGCCCAACATTAATGGAAAGCTAACCTTGATAGAAGATACTTAGGGAAAAAAGAGAGAAGCTTTTTTGGAACAGAAACAATGTGTATCCCAGTACCATAATGATATCAGAATAAATACCATAATATCCTCTGTTACCTTGATATGTTCTTCATTGTTAATTAGAAATTATCAGAGGATTGTCATCCTTTGTGGGGAAAAATGTACCTAGGGTTCTTTATGTATGTTATAAACTAGGAAGGGAACAGCTTCAAGCGTGTTTTGGGGAACTAACTTTTCAAGTCTGTAGTACTCTGAAAACACAGCACACTCAAATTCCAAAAGCAGAGAAAAATTGTTTTCAATGTTTCATGTATTAGACTAGAGGAAATCCATTCCTGGAAAGATGTACTTTTTGAACTTGCACAGTGTGAATGGTTGGTTCAGAAAGTGAGCCATGTTTGTGTTTAGGTTTTAGCATGTCAAAAATATCTGCTCCCAGCCCTTTGCCAATATATATATGTATGTATGGTTGACCATATATATGTATATATGGTTGACACTCAGCTGCAGTCTTTGTTGCAAACACTATTTATCCTGATATGCTCTACAGCAAATCATTGCTAAGATCAAGCTTCACAAATTCTGTAAACACCTTTGTCTGGAGAAACTGAAGCACTTTCACATACCTGCTTACACTTTTTGTCTATAATTATTTTCTCACCTACCTGTTGCTCATTCCACAGCTTAGATCTGTCTAAAAATACTCATGAAGTTGAGATATTACCATAAATGCTATGTGGCATAAGAGTTAGCTCATGTTTTATAGGTTCAGATCCATTAACAAAATTTTTGGATGCTGTAAATCAGTATGGCTCCATTGACATCAGTGCATCTGGGTTAATTTGAAGCAAATCAGGGTCTGGGCCCAGTGTTTTAACAAAAGAAAAAAAAATGAATACAATAATATGTCTGATCAAAATGTGCGAAGTCATGAAAAGAGTATGATAGACTTTTTTCTTACTTATTAATGAAACACAGAAGTCTAGTCATTAATGAAACACAAAAGATTTGGAATTTGGATCCAGTTCTAATAATCCAACTCTTTTAGATTTGAAAAAAAAATGCAAGTGGAAATGTTCTAAGAACTTTCCAGTCCTTCATACTTCCAGTCAAGCAGAACACATTGTAAGCATAGTCTCTCTGGTGGGATTTGGTTCAGAGATGAAAAAGTATTCAAAACTGTAGGGGGGAAAAATCCAAGTATTTTAGACCCTTCCAATTTTTTGGAATATTAGGACTGTTGCTTCCAAACTAGTTTAACCAAACCCTTCCCCCTTTACTTTATGTATTGCTTTCTGGGGTCTGCATTTCCAAAGGCCTAAGGTGCATGCTATATTGGGAAAGAGAATAGTATGGTTAATGTCTCATGTGTCAAGTTGAGAAAAACAAACCAATTAACGATGTTAATGTTTTAAAACTGGGACATAAGACAATCAATTGAAAAAGCCAGCTAAACCTTTGTGAAGCACCTCGTTAAAGGTGCAGACAGAAGTGCAACTCCAGGGTCTAACTCATGGCACATCACAGAAAGCACCCTGAGTTAGACCAAACCTCCTGATCCAACAAATGCTAGCTTTTGGGTTGGGAGGATGGGTGATTAAGCTCCAATTTGGAGTCGATCCAGGGAGAAATGCTGTGCGTCTCTGAAGTCTCTTCTTCTAGCTCCACCTCCCCTCTCCCAGCTCCTGTTCTGTCTCAGGGTGGGAGGGGAAGTAGGCAGGGGAAGGAGGTCCATTCTGGGGTTTCCCCAGCCACACTGGAATGTGGGGGTGGGTAAACTGGAGCCCTCCACTTCAGGCAGAGTTCCAGTCCACCTGCCCCATGCTCCAGCACTGGCCGGGCAACCCCCAGAATGATCTCCCTCCACTTCCTCCCCCGCCATTCTGAAAACAGCACCAGGAACAGTTAGTCATGCCCTGCTCCCAACACACATAGACAGAAGTTAATGAAGGCACTATACCTTCATCTGAACCTTCAGATTGTCATGGAACTGGGCCCTTTTAAAGCACTCTGCAGCCATGTATTTGTGTTTGGTCATGGCTGTAGACTGTTTTCAGGGGCCAGATCAGGTGAAAATTGTCACTTCTGTCTGCACCTTAAGTGGAGTGCTTGGTGGAAACAGCACAGGACTTTGGAAAGTCAGGAGACCTGGATTCTATTCCTGATTCCACCACTGAATCACCATGGCCTTAGTCAAGTCACATCCGCTGTGAGGCACAGTTTTTCCATTTGTGAGATGGACATGAAGATGCCTATACACATCATTTTGAAATTTATGAATAGGCAAGGGATCGTTGTTGTTAAGCTGGGTAAATTTTCATGAAACATTTTACTAGCTTCTAAAAAGTTGCTTTGCATTATTGGTGGACAATTTATTGAGGGCCTTTTATGCATATGCTGCTACTCCAATCCCATAATCCTCACTTGTTATCTTGTCTTAAACTAAATAGTCAGTTTGCCAAGATGATTTACTTGATTCTACAACAATACAGTGCTTAACATTATAGGAGCTGATTATAGTTGGAGTTTCTAGATGCTACAATATAAATAATGAATTTAAAGGAAGTAGATATCTAAATCCCTGTTACAGTGATTTTGTAATTGAAATAATTATCTTTAGAAGGGACTTCTCACAACAAAAAATATTGACTAGGGTAAGAAGTTTTCTTGGTGGAATTATAAGTAATTGAATCATTGTTTTAATCCCTTTTCACAATGGCACTTTCTTTAGGTGACAGTTTTCTGCATTATTGTCATTAAATAACTGTCAATCTATATCATCCTTTGAGCTACAATTCACAATCATAAAATGTATGAAAATGGTGATTTCAATTAAATGCTTCATTGAGTCTTAGAATATTCTTCTTATTGCTGGTGTACCTCTGAGTACAGGGACATGAAAGACAAAGCACATCTGGAGGGAGACTAGTGACTTAAGACATCTGCATGGGTGCTCTGGGTGGTGGACTTAAAGAACATAGTCTTACAGAGTGGTGGAATTGATAGGAAATGTGTCATACCTAAAGTACTATTGTGCCTCTAACCATTCCTACCTTCTCTTAGTGCATCCCTTCCAGGTCTCAAGCCTCAGTGCTTTCATCATTCCATGCTGGATTTTCCTACTCTTACACTAGGTTCTGGGCTTACATTAATAGGTCTGATGAGGTATAATTATTGCCACTCACAGCTGTGATAAACAGTAAATGTTTAGTGTAAGGTTACTGGGAGCATTAAATCATGAAGTCTGAACCCTTAGGGCATTTTTACACGTGCTCCGACACACTCTAATTAGAAAGTGTCAGAGCAGACGTGATTAATGGAGTCTGCTAGAGCATTTAATTGGAATGCTCCAGAGTGCTGCAGCATCTTGTGTATTTAGCAACCTCACATTTCAAAATGGTGGCAGGAGTGCTTTAACTAAAGCTCATTGAATGAGCTTTAGTTAAAGCACCCCCAGCACCATTTTGAAACATGGGAATGCTGAATAAATGAGATACTGCAGGCATTTTAATTAGAGCGGCTTTTGGGACTTGCTCTAATTAAAACGCTCCATCTCCCACCCTGGAGCACATGTATAAGTGCCCTTAGGTTTCACCTGGGGTTAGCACCAATAACTTTAGTTTCTATAAGAGGGAACAAAGAAATGGAGAATCTATCACTTCCTTTGATAGTTCATTCTAAGGCAGAATTTTTTTATACTGATTAGATATTGATTAATATTTATTACTGACAAAAATTATTTCCTATTTTAATTTTCTTACTTCAGTTTCCTGCTACTGCTTCTTGCCATGCCTTTCTTTATTGGATTAGAGGGACTTTTAGTAACCCTGTATTTTATTTTCCATGAAAATATTTGCCCACCCTGGCCAAGTCGCTTTTCAGTCATCTTTGTGATAAACTGAACATGTTAAGCTCTAATAATTGTACAGTAAGGTAAGTCCTTTCACTGTTGTGTGTGCAATTTCTCTACACCCTCTCCAACATTTTTAAAAGTGTGGAAACCAGAATTCTGTGCATTATTAATGCATCAGCCTTACCAATGTCACAGAGATGGTAAAACTACCTCATGACTTCTACCTGTTATTTATTCTGCTAAAGACTACTTTATCTGTTTTCTCACAGAATTTCATTGGGAGTTCAGTTCAAACTATTTGTCCACTATAATCTCTGAACTTCTTAGTAAGTCACTTATTTCCAGGATACAGGGTGCATCCACATGAGATATTTTACTGCACAGTAGACTAATCTACAGCATGGTAAAGTGTCACTGTCTACACGCGTGGGGCAATTACTTCACAGTAATTTAGTCTACTGTGCAGATAGCTAGTACCCATAAACATAGGTACTAAATTAACTACACAGTAGTTACTGTATAGTAACACTTGTGTAGACAATGACAAGTGTGCAGGCCGGGAGTGGTCCGAGGCTTTCGGGGGCGCGTGGCGGGCTGTGGCCAGCAGCCCTGGCATGAGAGTCGGGGAATTCGGCACGGCAGACTAGAATTAGGCACGGACACGTAGAGGTTGATTAAAGATTATTTTACTTACACCGTAGATGGTCGCGGTGCAGGCAGGAAAACTTACTTGAGTTGCAGTTACAGATAGAAAAGAAGAAGAGCGGACAAGAGTTCTAACCACGAACTGTGGTCCAAGGCCGGCTGAGAGCTCTAGAACCACGAGCCCGTCGAATCAACCGGACGAAATAACCCGAGAAGAGCTCTGGATACCATGATGAGAGTCCGAAAGGTGACTCTCCATGAAAGCGCGTAGGGAAGGGTACTTTGAGGGATCAGGCGGTGACGGGGAGGGGCTAGAGGTTGATCAGGCCCCTATATCCTTCTTAAGGCGCACGCTGGGTTCGTTAAACTCCACAGCGTGCTTAGAGTTCTTCACGAGATGTGAAGTCCTCCTTCTCCTCCTCCAACTTGGGCGGAAACCGCTCAAGCCTCTTATACGGCTAGCAAGCCAATCGCTAGCCGCCACGTGGGAATAATTTAGAAACAGCCAATAGTGGGAAACAAATTTGCATGCGAATGGTGGGAACTCCTTTGCACCGGGGTTTTCTCTATGCAACTGAGAATTGCACCATGCAAAGAAAGCTCCATGTGGTGGGAAATAATTCTGCAGTGCCGAAGCACACACACAATCATACCCTTTGGGTCATGACAACAAGAAGCAAATTTGCTCCTAGTCAGCTTAGGCAGCAGGGGACCACAGGGGACATGGAGCTCTCTGTCCTGGTCCTGCTTAGCTCCCAGGTCCCCCCAGGAGCCAGAAGCTGATTCAGCAGTGGGATTGGGGAGCTCTCTACCCTCTCTCCCAGTTCCCAGCACACAGCTGTAAGCTCTGGAGGGTGAGAGAACCCAGCCCCTGTCCACCTCCCAGAGCAGCCAGGTCTGCAGCCAGCTCTTAAGCAGGGAAGCTGCCAGCAAGCTCCTGTGCAGAAATGCCCTGCCCCACAGGGGGCTCACTGGCAACTGTGTGTCCTGATGGGCACGGGGCCAGGAGAGCTCTGGTGGTGCATATCAGGTTTCCTTCTGGCTTGGTCCACATCAGGTCCCCCCCTAGCCTTGTGTGCATTGGGACCAGTCCCATGCCCCTTGTTAGCCCATAGGCTAACACAGAGGAGGGGCAGAGCAGGGTGGGAGCAAATCTACTCACAACAGGGAGCACATATAGATACATGCTAATGTAAATGCCAGGAGCTTTGGGAATAAACATGAGGAACTTGTCCTCCTGCTAAACGCAAATAATTATGATGTTACAAGAATAATGGAGACCTGGTGGGACTCCTCCCATGACTGGACCACAGGTACAGATGGCTATACCCTGTACAGGAGGGATTGCATGGACAAAAGGGGCGGGGGAAAGCTATGTCAAGGAAAGTTGTGTCCCTGCAAGCCAACATTCACACCCACGGTGGATGACTTGAGACCCTCTGGGTTAAAATCCATGGAGAACATGGCACATGGGATACTATGGTGGAAGACCCTCTACTACAGACCCCCTACCCAGGGTCAAGACCTTGACCAGGAGTTTGCCAGGGAATTGGCTGAGGCTGCATGCTCCCAGTGTATGGTTGTCATGGGAGACTAAGTACCCAGACATCTTGTGGGAGGAGTTCTCGGCCAAATCCAAGCGGTTGCAAAGCTTTCTCTCATGCATGGATGACCTATATCTGATGCAAGAAGTCTACGGGCCAATGAGAGGTAAAGCACTGCTCGACCTGGTACTGGCACCTGGGGACAAGCATAATGATCGAAGGGAAGCTGGGTGACAGTGACCATGAGCTGATCACCTTCACCATCTGCCATAAAGCTGGCAAGTCGTTCCGTAATACAGAAGTCCTCATCTTCAGGAAAGCTGACTTTGACAAACTAAGGAGGCTTGTCAGTGAGGCCCTGAAGAACCACAACCCAAAGGGGAGGGGAGTTCAGGATGAGTGGTTGCTCCTCAAGGGAGCAATCCGAGATGCGCAAGCAAAGTCTATCCCATCTCAGAGGAAAGGCAGCAAAAGGGCACAACAGCCCCCTTGGCTCTCCAGAGAAGTAGCAGACCTCCTGCGTCTTAAAAGAAAGACCGACAAAGGATGGAGGACTGGAACCACCACCAAATAGGAATACTCTGCACTGGTCTGGACCTGCAGAGAACAAACCAGGAAAGCCAAGGCTGCGATGGAACTCCAGCTAGCTACAAATATTAAGGACAATAAAAAGTCCTTTTGTAGATATGTGGGGAACTGGAGGAAACGTACGGGCAACATTGGACCCCTGCTAAACCAGATGGGACAACTGACAACCGATGCTCATGAAAAAGCAAACTTGCTAAATGGGTACTTTGCACCAGTTTTTCACAAGTCCCATGGGACGTCCCTACCCACTGTGGGTCAGGGAGGCCCAGGTGAGGAAGATTCCTTACCCTCCATCAAAGCTGACCTCATGAAGGAAAACCTTCGAGTCAGCCGGCCCTGACTGTTTACACCCCAGGGTACTCAAGGACCTGGCAAGCATCATGGCTCAGCCCCTTCCACAGATCTTCAAGAACTCATGGCACTCTGGTAAAGTGCCCAAAGATTGGAAGAAGGCCAATGTCGTGTCTATCTTCAAGAAAGGGAGGAAAGTAGATCTGGTAAACTACAGGCCCATCAGCCTGACCTCTATCCTGGGGAAGGTCTTGGAAAAGATTATCAAAGAAGCCATCCTTAACAGACTAGCTGACGGCAATATCCTGAGGGATACCAAGCATGGGTTTGTTGTGGGTAGGTCTTGCTTGACCAATCTTATTTCCTTTTATGACCAGGTGACCTATCACCTGGACAAGGGGGAAGAGATTGATGTCGTATATCTTGACTTTAAAAAAGCCTTCGATCTGGTATCTCATGATCAGCTCTTGGCAAAACTGGCTAACTGCGGCCTCGACCTCACCACAATCCACTGGCTGGGGAATTGACTCTGCAGTAGGACCCAGAGGGTGGTGGTTGATGGTAGCCAATTGTTGTGGTGTGCCGTGACCAGTGGGGTCCCTCAAGACTCTGTCCTTGGGCCTATACTTTTTAACATTTTCACCAATGATGTGGACATTGGTGTCAGCAGTGGGCTTGCCAAGTTTCCAATGACACCAAACTCTGGGGTAAAGCATCCACTCCTGAGGACAGGAGGGTGATCCAGGCAGATCTTGACAGGCTCATGAAGCAGGTGGATGAGAACCTGATGGTGTTTAACACTGAAAAATGCAAGGTTCTCCATCTTGGGCAGAAAAACCTGCAGCATGCTTATAGGCTCAGCAGTGCTATGCTGGTTAGCACTACAGATGAAAGGGACTTGGGGGATCATGATTGACCAACATGAGCCTTCAATGTGATGCTGCAGCTAGTAAAGTGAGCAAAATGCTGGCTTGCATCCGTAGATGCTTCTCAAGCAAATCCTGGGACATCATTCTCCCATTGTACTTGGCCTTGGTGAGGCCACAGCTGGAGTACTGCCCCCAGTTTTGGGCTCCACAATTCAAAAAAGATGTGGAAAAGCTTGAGAGAGTGCAGAGGAGAGCCACGCACATGATCAGAGGTCAGGGAAACGGACCTTATGATGAGAATCTGATAGCCATGGGACTCTTCAGCCCAGAAAAGCACAGGCTCTGGGGTGATCTGGTGGCCACCTATAAGTTTATCAGGGGTATTCACCAGGATCTTGGGGAACGTCTGTTCACCAGAGCACCCCAAAGGATGACAAGATCGAATGGTCAGAAACTCTGCCACGACTGATTCAGGCTGGACATAAGGAAGAACTTCTTTACTGTCTGAGCCCCCAACGTTTGGAATAGACTGCCACCAAAGGTAGTTCAAGCACCCACTTTGAACGCCTTCAAGAGACATTTGGATGCTTATCTTGCTGGGATTCTATAATCCCTGCTGAATTCCTGACCCTGGGGCAGGGGGCTGGACTCGATGATCCTCTGGGGTCCCTTCCAGCCTGAATGTCTATGAATCTATGAAAAAATTAATAGCACTTGTAGATGCACCCACAGCCTCCTACTCTGTGCAATAGGACATTGCCTGCAAATCTTTGTTCTTAGATATCTAACTTTGCCTTTGGATATATAAAACCACATTTTATTCTAGATTATTACCAGGCTTTTCTCATTTACTACTCCACTCATCTTTCTATTACATGCAAAATAATCATCAGATTACTGATCAACAGGGATCTGTGTTTTCTGTTTCCCACAGAAAAACATGGAAAAGCATGGATTTCCCAATTTTATCAGAGGAAAAATGGATTTTACCTTTTAGCAGAGAAACCCACAGATTTAGCACTTTTGCAAAGAGCGCTGCAGGCTGGCAGAGTTCCAGCCTGCAAGAGCTAGTTGCAAAAAGGGCAGGAAACCCCCAACCATGCCCAGAGGAGGAGGAGGGAGAGGGAGAAATGGAAGGGCCTGAGGCTTTTAGTCACCCAAGACTTGGCTCAGGCTCACTTTCTTTCCTGAAGCCTGTGCAGTAAGTGGGGCTTGCAGGGGGTGGGAGGGCTATGGGTCAAGGCTCTGGGGCACTGTCAGGGCTGCAGGAAGCTGGCTGGGGGCTGAGGGAGCAGGGAGGTGTTAGGGGAAGACATGGAGTGCTCACCTGGCTGGCGGCTTATGGACTGCCAGCGGTGCATTATCAGCTTGAGTGGGCTCCGTGGCTCCATGTGCTGCTTCCCTAAAGGGTCAATAGTGCACCACTCTGGGTCCATGTGCACTGGCCAGGTGGGCACTCCTGCAGGAAGCTGTCTGGGGGTTGAGGGAGCAGGGAGGTGTTGGGAAAAGCCCCACATGGAGTGTCCACCCAGTCAGCAGCATGTGGACCCAGAGTGGTGTAGTAGTGGCCTATCAGAGAAGCCACACATGGAGATGCAGAGCTCACTTGGGCCAATACTGGCTAGCAGGACATGGACCTGGAGCAGCACAGTATCAGCCTGAGTGGGCCCTGCGCCTTCATGTGCAGCTTCCCTGAAGGGGCAATACCACGCTGCTTCAGGTCCATGGGCTACTGGCCGGGCGGTCACTCCAAGTGGCACTTTCCCTAACACCTCCCCACTCCCTCAGCCCCCAGTCAGATTCCCGCAGGAGTGCCCACCTGGCTGGCTGTGTGTGGACCCAGAGCAGTGCACTATTGGCCCTTCAGGGAAGCCACACACAGTGCACACCTGCCCTGCCCTGCCCTGCCCTGCCCCCATCCCTGCACAGATCTTGGGGGCACGGGTCCCCTATGCCCCGTGAGAGTGCGCACTGCCACCAGGAGCCAGCCCTGCCCCGACCCGAGCCTGCAGCAGGCAGGCAGCAGGGGGACAGCTGGCTCCGTGCTTCTTCTGCTGCAGCTGCTGCCTTTTGTTGGGGGCAGGGAACTGAGGACCTGGGTACCTGGCCCCATAGCCCTGGGAGCTGCGGGCTCACTCTGGCAGGACTGGGAGGCAGGGGCTGTGGGTGGGGGGCAAGAGGCATGAACAGAGTTGGGGGCCTGTTGGGGGGGTTGTGAGGGGCATGACCAGGGCTGGGGGTGGTGTGGGGCGCCTTTAATTTTAAATCATGGATTTTGGGGTTATCAGAGAATTTGTGATCTTTTATCAGGGAAAATCAGGATCCCTGCTGATCAACTGAAGAGCACAAGGCCTAGTCCTTTTCTCCAGGGAACCTAACTAGAAAAATCACATTCAGTGATCAAACAACTATCTTCTGACATACGTTAGTTAGCCAGATCTTAATCTGTGCAACACATGCTTCATTGATGATGGATAGTACTGATTTTTAATCAGAATGCCATGGACTACTAGTCTGACAAAAGATGAAGTATAATATATCTCTGTGGTTACTCTTAGCATTCAAACACAATCTCCTAAAAAAAATGACAAGTTTGCTGCACAAGGCCTGTTTTCCAGAAAATGCATGACCATTCTTGACTGTTTTCCCACCCATTAAATCTTTATTACTTGAGACCAGTATCAGCTTGCCTATTGCTTTAGTTGGTCAACAAGCCTAAATTTGACCAGACAGCATTCTGAAGTTGTATTTGTTGGGTTTTTTTTAATCTTAACAGCAAGATAACAGAAAGAGGATTATAGAACAATAAGCACTCTAAACAAATCTCTTACCTAAAGCTCTACAACCCCATGGCCTAAGAAGGCCTAGCTTTTGTCAAATCCTCCAGAAGGACCTGTATATGTCATCTTTTCCATGCAAACAACTGTTAACTTCTGGACAGAGACTCTAAGTGTTTTAAAACTTTATAGTCCATCTGATTGGTGCATTCATATCAGCATCAAGAAAAGTCATGTAACTAGCCATAAAATAAATAAATAAATAAATAAAAAAAGATGGATCCTTCCACCCTCTCCAGAAATGTGACGGTACTTCTCTGAACATCTAATACTAATCTAAAATTCTGGTTCTGTTTCACAGAACGACAATCTACATACCAACTTCCTCAACAGGGTAAGGATTTCCTCCTGAATCATTTGAGATTCGCCTACCAACTGACTGGTGATACCCTGATTTTTTTCCAGTTTAAGCCAGAGTCAATTACAATTGGAATTGATAGCCTACCAAATCAATGTTGTCTTCACTGCAACATTGTATTAAGCAAAGACAGCATGAGTTACTCAAGGTATAATTCAAAGTTTGTAACTGTTTCAACAAATGGACTGTAATTAGTTTGCACTACAAAAGGCTATTAGGCTAAATTGCAATTTCACATCCACTGTAAACTGGAGGTTTCTTGATTTAACATCTTCCTTAAATGTAATGGTAACAAAGGCAACATTAACGGTAGTCAGGTATGCAGAGCAAATATTTGAATGGGGTGCAATGCTATTTACTTTCAATTATTGGTGACAATGAAAACAAAAATTAAGAGAGCTGTTCTGTGCATTGGTGTTCTTTTTATAGGTTCTATGTTGCTTATAATGCAGTATCTCCTAAAAATGAATACTTAAATGACTTGGAAATGTAATTACTTGGAAACTTTGGTTTGAATAAAAAGATATTATATTCCATGCTGGTTTCACAAGACTATTATCTTCAGGTTATAAAGCCAGAATGTTTTAGCTACTTTGCAGTTCCTGAGTTATCCCCAGGCAAAGAAAAGAGGGTTTACTAAGGAGGATTTAATACTGGGAAGACATAGTATTGATCTCAAAATACTGGAGTCTCAAAACATTTTTTCAATTAAAGGAAATAAATCCTAACAGAACCCCAAACAAATTTCTATTGCTATAGAGAAGTAGAAAAGAACATGATGAAGATTTAGATGCTATTTCCTAAATTTGTGTATTTTTTCTTTAGCCTTATCAATTTTCTTACAAAGAAAAATTAGTAGTTTAGGGATTATGGAATTTAGGTCTTGTTTTGAAAAATAAATGGGGAGGGACATGATTTTAAAAAGAAACATTGCCAGGGATTAGTTAATATATATTTATTGATTACAAGATATCTTATTTAATTATAACTGGAGAAAATAAATCAATCCAACTGATGTACATTATATCCTCCTCCAGCATATCACTAGCTAGAAAGACTGTCTACATTACAAAATTATTCTGGCAGACCTATAGCAGTGGTGGTGGGGATGTGGTGTGCAAAAGAGGTAGTGATGTAACTCTGGCGTGGATGCAGCTGTGTTGACAAAACTTCTGTAGAACCTCTGGTGCAAAAGTTATTTTTAGCACCATGGTTAATAATGAAGCAACAGGTTTACAGTCCAGACATAACCATGCAATATGGTTTTGGGGAGGGAGAGGGCAAGGTTGTTTTGTTTTTTTTTTTAATGTGCTAAGATTAAGACCCTTCCTCTTTAATGGTTCTTACAAATGTTATGAGAGTACTGTTCTCCTCAGAGCTGTCCCTTGGGGGAGCGAATTGTGGTGACTGCCCCAGGCCCTGTACTTTGGGGGGTCCCAGGGACAGTGCTGAGGGCACCACCACTCTGCACAGCCACCATGTGCTGCTGGTTTCATGCTCCAGCCGCTTGCCACCCCATTCCCACTCTGTGCTCTGGCCACCCCCCCGCCCCTCCCTGCACAGCCCCCGCACAGGTTGATATGCCCCAGCCCCGCCACAGGGGGGTCAGCCCTTGTTCTGCTTGAGCTCACCACTCTAGAATTTTAATTTTCAAAATGTATGTAGATAATTGGGTATATTGTTTGCCTTACTGGTCTATGTTGCTGCTTTAGCTGATCACAAGTGTGATTAAGCACCCCTCTAGACATTCAGGTAAACAAGAGATAGGAACTGAAGCCAGATCCACACAAATATACCCCAAGCCATGCCATCCATGCATAGCAGAAGACACAATTGTGGGATCCAGCATTAGATCTTATCATGCCTTATTGCTGGTACAGAGGGAGCCCAGGATTACCATCCTGGTCTCCCGCCGCACCAGCAAGTAGAAAAGCTCCTGCAGCTGTAAGTCCCATAGCTGGCAGGACATGCAACCATGACAATACCCCACTACTGCAGTTTGATGAACATGAAATACATGTTTCTGGGACTAGCTATCATTAGGTGTCACCACCATCTCTCAGGTCTCAAGAAGATGGGAGGCTGAAGCAGGTTGGACTTATTAACTAGCACTTTAATTATAAAGGACAACTCTCAAGAAAGGCAGAGTGGAAATCCCATTAGTTTAAATTATTGCCAGCAAAACAAAATAAAATGCTATGGAACAGAAGCAGCCTACAGACTGGTGGTTTTCAACTTTTTTCACTCAAATCACCTCTTAGTAAATGCCAGCTCTTAGCTTTCATTTATGTTTTGTTTATGGAAAAACAATAGTGCAATTCTTGCTGCAAGAAAAAGCACAACAGGTCAGAGTATCCTTGATACTATAGATTTCTATTTAAAATCTCTAGGTCTATTTTGTGAATACCATGTCTGTGTTTGCATACCTAACAGTGCTAATATTGCATAGAACCTCATAGGCATGCTTAAAAAGATCTCATGGCACCTCAGAGTGCCACAGGACCCTGGTTGAGAATCACTGTTATAGTATTAAGAACAGGAAAGAAGAAAATTACGTTTCCAATAAAGTGTCTTTTTAATAGTGCTTTCCCCCCCACCCTCTGAGGAGCAGCTATTATCTTCCAGAAACTGAGCATGGGCACTTCTTCATACTACCTGATATGACTCATCTTTCTTGCTGACAGTTGTTATGACATCTTTCTTCGGAACCAATTCTCATTGGATTTCTCTATCAAAACCTAGTTACTACTCAAGAGGGGAGTGTAGCACAATTGGATTCCCTGACAATGTGAGACAATTAATTGTTAGGATTCAAAAGGAGAAGGCAGCTGTATGCTAAAGTAAAAAACCTGAGAATAAGTATTTCACTATAGCAGTCCACCGAGAGGCAGACTTTGGAAGGGAACAGAACAGGAAAGCAGTAGTCTCATGCAGTGTTTAATTATTTGAGAAAAGACAATATGACCAAGGGCAAGCAAAATCAGAATAAAACGCAGAAGAAACCCATGAGTTTATGATTCCCTCATCCTGAAATGTATACAAAACCTTTCCCATTCATTATGACCATAAGCACTGCATTAGTGTTGTGACATCATTTCATTATCAATTGAACACAAATATTTTAGAAGAAAACAGGAAGATTCACTGTGGATGGGGTGGGGGAGAAGAGGGAGTGGTAAACAAATGCTGGACTTTTTCCCTGTTAGTTGGCAAGTACTGTGACTTATCTCCTTTACCAGTGGCGAGCTTCACTAATAACATTAGGTTGCTAATTATAAGATGTTTCTTCTGTACTTGATATATACATAAAATTTTGGTTACAAAAGATCCATAAATATAGGGCAAGGGAAAAGAAATCAAGTCTCATAGATAAAAGTAATGACAAATAATTGCAAAGTGACTTCACATTACTAGCATTTCAAACAATTCGGTCCCCAGATCTCAGTATATACATACAACAGACCTCTGAGGAAAGTATTTCAGAATAGTCCCTCTCTCCCCAGTTTTCCATTATGGAAAACATCAACAAGGTAGGGTGACCACCTTTTCAAAAGAGAAAGGTGGGACACATGCCCACCTCCCTCCTCTGCACTCCGCTGCTGCTGCTGGCAGTGGCACAGCCAGACCAGGGCCAAGCAGAGTGGGTGGTGGATGTGGGTTGCTCACTGTGGGCTCAGGGCTCCTGCTGCCTTTCCCTCAGGAACCCCATGCTGGCTGCACTCCCCCTATGTGCCTGGCTACAGCAGGGTGCACAACTCCATGCTGCCATTGCACTCTCTGTTGCTGGGCAGGCAGGCAGCAACTGATCATGGCAGTGCAGCCAGCACAGGGGCCCTAAGGGCAGGGCAGCAAGTCAGGAAGCTCCAAGCCCACAGTGGGCAGCCCACATCCACCCCACCCCATGCAGAAATATGGATAGGCCACCCATGGCTCCGTCCCACTTCACACCCTGGCTCCATGCAGCACCCTGGCTGGACAGCACCCCCAGCCCCTGCCCCACTCCCTCCTTCACCATAGGGGGCTTGATTTGCCCCTCCTCCCACCCTCTGAAACTCCTAACCCCCATAGACTTACCTGCAGGGAGCTGCTCTCCAGGCTGCCTGGCTGTGTTCCCAGCCACGTGCATGTGTGCAGGTGCACATATACACATGGCACCCGCTCTGTCCCGCTCCTGGCAGCCCCTTGCAGGTTGGAACAGTGCCAGCCTGCAAGGGGAACCCCACCACTTCCCATGGATCCCTGCATGACACTGTGAATCCAGGACAAACCCTGTCTGAGAGACATGCAACCCAGGACAGGGACTTGAGGTTCCTGTTCCAGGACTATCCCGCCCAATTAGGGACAGGAGATCACCCTACAAGGTAAAAGAAAAATTCTTTCTGCACCTTAGTGTATTGCAGCTCAGTGAGAATATTCAAATAAGGTGCAGGAAGGCAGAGGCCAACTCTTCTGTTTGACAAGCAGCAGGAGAATGAGAATGACCCAATTTCTGTCAGTTTCTGTCAGATTCATTGATGCTGGTGGGAATTGAAAAACAGCCATGAAACTGACAAGGCTCTAGGGGTTGGTACTTGTCTGTGGAAGAGTTCCACCTACTCGGGGCCAGGGGATTTCACAAGCCCTGGCAGAAATACCTTTGCAAAAGTTCTTTCCCTGTTTCATGGGAGGTGAGGACTTATCTTGGAGTTTCTGAAAAAAAGTTGTAATTGTTGTGGGTGAAACATGTCTTCTTTTGTTTATTTCTAGGTATTTCAGAAAACAGTTGAAGAACTGAAACTGTAATAATAATCCAAGGGTATTGGTCCCTGGAATTAAAGAGCAGTCAGGAAAGAACTTTGCTACTGAAGAAAATTCCTATATGCCATGTGTTGAAAAGGATTGGATGTCAGTTCATCTAAGAACAGTACAATCATTGTTACTGTAGCAGGAAGCCCCTTTTCCTGCCTGTCCCCCAGTGTAACAAGGAGCCTCCCCTTCCATCATATATTCCCCTCTTTGGATATGTCTCTTCTCTTCTATCTTTTCTTCCTTCCTCCTTTCTTCTTTCCCTCTCTCACTATAAGATATAGAATTATCTGGGTATTTTTCTTTCTGGTATAAGGAATCGGATTTGATTAAATTACATAGGTGTTCTTTCAGGTATAATATGGTATTTTACATTTTGTATGTGTGCATTTTATATTCCCCCTTATTGTATTTTGATATTTGTATCTATTTGTGTGCCATAGAATTTATATTTTATACTCTTGTATTTTATACGCTTTACCCTGTAACAATGGTAGCAAGGGTGGGAATCAAAACTAGTGGGAATCTCTGTATCAGGCCAGCCCCTGAACGAGTGAGTGGATCAGTAATTGAATGCCTTAGGTTTAAGAGTATGGTAAACCATTTTCCTCACACACGCTTTGAAGATCAGATAATGTGTGGCTTTTATGCTATTTACTTCTAATTTCATGGGTAAGGAGAGCGCTTGAAATGGGAAGGATTCTTTGATTCTTTAGTTAAGGCACTGAATTAGGATTCAGGGGACCTGGGTTTAATTCTAAGATGACCTAAGAATTAACTGGTGATCTTCTGCAAATCACATAGGGCACATCAACATGTTCATGAACATGCCGTAGTTATGACACATTAAGTTTAGTACCTGCATTACCAGGAACTATATCAATGCACAGTAACCAGTGCTACTGCGCAGTAGCCCTGGCACATACCAAGTGATGCTAATGCTCAGTAAACTAATATTACTGAGCATTAGCATATAAACAAGGCTTTTGCTGTGTCATGCTAATGCACAGTAGAATTAATCTACTGTGCATTTAATGTCTCATGTAGATGTGCCCAATGGGGAAAAAATTATACTTGCCTGCCTCATGGAAACAGGAGAGGAAACCAAGGACATATCTGCAAACACTGTTGCTGCCTCTGAACTTCTGTTGGTGATGGCAGCAGAAGCTGGCTTTGGATCACAGCCCTGTGGAATGGACTTGACCACTCTCTCCATTAGTCACTACTGTCACTGAGAGCTTGTGCTCCTTCCTTCTAATCTATCTTGACTCTTGGGCTTAAAAGGTGGCCCTATCACAAGGAACATAATGGATCACGATCTGCTTATCTGTTAAAAAATGAGTAAACAATCCCAACATGATGAACATGAGTCGTCAGTGTGACGAAGTCATCAGAAAATTTAATGGCACTTTATCGTGCATCAGCAGATGCATGACGAACAGAACCAAGGAGGTGATAATTCCCTTCTATCGGGTGCTGGTCAGACCGCAGTTGGAATACTGTGTGCAATTTTGGGCGCCGCACTTCAAGAGGGATGTGGATAACCTGGAGAGGGTCCAGAGAAGGGCCACTCATATGGTTAAGGGCTTGCAGCCCAAGCCCTATGAGGAGAGACTAGGGCACCTGGATCTCTTCAGCCTCCGCAAGAGAAGGTTGAGAGGTGACCTTGTGGCTGCCTATAAGTTCATCACGGGGGCACCGAAGGGAATTGGTGAGGGTTTACTCACCAAGGTGCCCCTGGGGGTTACAAGAAATAATGGCCATAAGCTAGCAGAGAGCAGATTTAGACTAGACATTAGGAAGAACTTCTTCACAGTTAGAGTGGCCAAAGTCTGGAATGGGCTCCCAAGGGAGGGGGTGCTCTCCCCTACCCTGGGGGTCTTCAAGAGGAGGTTGGATAGGCATCTAGCTGGGGTCATCTAAACCCAGCCCTCTTTCCTGCCTTTGCAGGGGGTCGGACTCGATGATCTATTGAGGTCCCTTCCGACCCTAACATCTATGAATCTATGAAAACATCTTATTTGGACTAAACTAGCACTCTTATTTGCCTTTTACTGTACTTGATGGTACAGTACATTTGACTGGGATTTTTGTTCACATTATCTCAAACTCCAGGGCCTTTTCCCTCTAGTGGTGAGAGGTGTAAATCTCAATTAATACTTATAATTTATTGATCATTCATTGATTTTTTTAAATGTTTTTTCATAATTTTTTGAGGTGTATGTAGCCCATGGAGATATAATGGTTAAAATGTATTGAGTCATCTCTAAATCCAACAAACTGTATTAAAAATGTCCATTTTTAGAAAGTTACTCTTGGGGAGAGAAGGGTGTGATAGGATCTAACAGGTAGTAAATAGCTATACCTTTATCTATTTAGGGAAAAAACAACAACAACAACAAAACCCCACTAATCCCTTAAAATAATGTCTAGCTCTACAAATTTCTTATCCTGTGTCCCTGTAAGTTTATTACTTGTTTGCTTCTCTCAACACATCCACTCCCTCTTGTCTCTCTCCTCACTCCCCCATCTTTTGTATTCAAATCACACAGTCTATTCAATAGTCTGCTCTAAGAGAATCCTTTCATAACATCTGATGAAGTGAGCTCTGACTTAGGAAGGCATACACATCAGATTTAGACTACCATACCTTCTCTCAATGAATTATATACCTCAGGTATAAACTAAGACCAAACAAGAAAAGACAAACAGCAAAAGTGTGGAAGAATTTATTCTGGATACAAGGAAATACATATGTTATCAATCCCACAGCCCTCAAATCAGAGACAAATTAGGCAAAGAGCACAATATTTTGTGTCCTGCCAATATGATTGGGAAGCATAGTGTAGTTATGGTTGAGTTTTTATTCCTGATGTCCAAAACCAATACATCCAAAATCCATAAATTCTGAGATCCCTGCAGAATTTATGGAGCAGCAGTAATCTTTTGTAGCACATACCTGCCAACATGTCTCTGTCTCCCCTCTCTTCTCAACACAGACACTTATCCTCACATTTTTCTCTATGTGTTTTCTCTTGAAGACAGTATGCACCTTCAAACTACAGAACACACTGACTATGACATCCTAATTTTAAAAAAAGACAAACACTTCTGAATTAGGAAAAACTTTGACTGCAGAAGCTGTATTTTGTGAATTGTATTTTTTTTTGTAGAGGAGTGCAGTGGGCATATGAGGTGGGGAGGTGAGGATGTAGAAAAGAGGGGTGTTGAATGAGGGATTGTGTTAAGGCCCCCCTTTACATTTTACAAATATCACACACTTAACTGGTTAATTGTGCAATTACCTTGAGACCAGCTACTCCTGCAAATTGCCTATCATGCCATAAAAAGCTCCAACCAGCTATAAAGTTAGACTTTGAAAATGTGTACTAATTTTATAGCTCATTACTATCAAGCTTTAATTTGGATGTGCAGCAGGGTCTCCCCTGTACCTGGGGACAGGGATCCCAGCCATGGGGGTGCAACCCCTCCAGGCCCCGGGATCTCGGTTGCTGTGATCCTCCAGGCTCTGGGATGTGTGAAACCCCTGGGATCACACAGGCCTGCACATCATGTGCACTCTGGTTCCTAACTGCATTAGTTGGGCTTTCCAATGCACTCTAGGTCCTAGGGGGCTCCCAGCCATGGGTGAGCCTCAAACAGGACCCCCAGCCATGGGCATCTACTTCTTGCTGATTCAGGGGGAGCCCAGGATTGGAACTAGCATGTAAGTGCTAGGTCACTGGCAATGAAGTGCTATTGGACTTAATGTGTGATCCCAGAATTGTGCCTTCAGCCATGCATATGTGGGGGGATTGTGTCTAGGACACCTTCTACACATTACAGGGTGGGCCCTAGACAAACAAATGGTCAAAAAGATGCCAAGATATGAAGGGATAGAGACAAACCAATTGGCTACAACTGGGGGAAAATAAATAAATAAAGGGATGGATTTTCAATCCATCAATCTTAAAAAAAGAAAAAAAAAATTAAAAAAGTTTCTATCCTTGGCCTTCATACAGATTCTGGCATGTACTTATCCAACTCACTCATCAGTGGTCACACATTTCCATGGTGCAATCATAATTATAGATAGTTTCTTTGTTATTTGTTAGTAAGCCTTTCAAAAGAGATCATTGCCTTGTAACTATCTAAGTAAAGAAGGAAGACCACTCCAGCCTCACGCATATTGTACACCTCACTTCTGACCCTTTTCCCTATTCACATCCTCCAGCACCTATTTTATTTGACTTCATAACACAACGACTCCTTCCCCATCCTTACACACACAGGCACAAATCCTGTGTAGACATCTAACACTCACTAGTTTAATGGCTATAGTAACTTATCCTCATGTTACCAGAAGATAGGTTGAGGAGGCAGTGGGGTGAAACGATGTTAAATTCTGCCATTTTAGGGGTATAGGTATTTAAGAGACAGCATGTGAGCAATAGTATGAGATTTATAAACGACAGACAGAGAAATGAAAGACTCATCTCTGTAGCCATTCTAACTTGTCCTGTAGGTCCACTGATTGAGTCAGGATAGAGGAAGTCTACTAGAGACTTTGATTGTTTATTTCTCTTGGCAGATACTAAGATACACAGGTGCCAATATGAAACTCTGAGATAGGTAGGTAAAGTGATTAAAAAAATGCTTAGATTATCAGCTGAAAATTCTGCTTGACATAAAACCAGAGTCAGCTCTAGAAAACAGTGAATACCATGGTATTTCTGTCACCTTTCCTGCTCCTCTGGGTACTCAGAAGCTCTGCTCTAACCTGTAGAGACAAAAATGCCATCTAAAGGACAGAAGAAATATCTTCCAAGCCCTACCACATCTTGGAAGATTCCCTTAACCAGCCCTAATGAGGATTTTGCCGTGACAAGCAATCTTTAGCAGCTATGGGAACTCAGGCTTAGGTTTCTTTTCAGCAGCAGGTGGTGAGGGAGTTATCAGAGCTCAAAGATCTGATTCAGTTTTATCAAGGGACATTCAAGCTAAATACATACATTTTTGTACATAAAGGAAAATTTCTAGCATTAGGGAATGAAGTTGTCCCATGGAGCTAGTGCAAGTTAGATGCATCTTATATCTTGCACTATATCTATTTTTTAAAATAAATATTTCCTGTCATCCCCTCCCTACTACTATGATTTTTCTTTCAGCGTTCAGATTTGCTCTACCTACTCTTTATTTACAATCTCTTTACCTAGTACCTGCTTGTCTGTTTGACTTTCTAACCCAGGATCTTTGTTCCAACTGTTAAGCTATCCATTAACTGGCTTTCCCACAGCTGCCAATTCCCAACTGCTATCATGAGCCTTTCACCCCCTTCTGCCTGCCCTCCTGCTCTGTTTTTGATCTTCTGAAGTTCATCTCCTTTTCCTAGCTACTCTGGGTTGCATACTGTTCTTTATTAGCATAGACTAGACTGGACCTCTCCACCTCCCAGAATGTTAAGCAATCCGATCCTTTCCAGTGGAGTGTAATGGGCCAACAAGTTCATTATAATAGTGTACTGTACATTCATTCATGCTATTCAGTAAAGCTGCTCCTTGGAAAGGCTTTTATAATATATTGCTGTCTTGACTATCTCCTTCCTCTCCAATCATTCTCTTTTCTTACATTCTTCTTCCCATTTCTGCCCTTCTACACCCCCCCATTCCTTTCCCCCCTTACAGCATCCTCCATATTAACTAACTCTTCATTCTCTAGGCTCTGCTCTCCTTCCCTCTTCTCATTACGGACTAGTTAATTAAAAAATGTGCTTTAGCATTTCTTTCTAAAGTCCCTTCTTTTCCGCTTGTTCTTGGGAAGCAGAAATCCAACAACTAATCTACATTTTCACTGTAATACTGCTTGCTACATGAACTAACAGTGCTCAAGAGCTCTGATTTAAAGGGATTTGCAAAAAAACAAAAAAAAGTAATTTCTTATTTACCTCCCCATTTTCCCAGTATCTTGCACTCTACTTACAAACTTATATTTCTGTGCCACAAGGGCATATTCCTTGCCTTATATTCAACTTGCACCTTGCTGGAATCTACCTTCTCTCTGCATTTCCACCCCCACCCCCAACCTAGGGTTCATGGACTAGATGACTCTGAAGGCCTTTTCCAATTCTGTAATTCCACATTTTCTCATGATACATTGCCCCTCTGCTTTTTCCTTTCCTATTTTTCCCAGTGTAACCACATCCCAACATTTCTTTGACTCCAAACTTCTCTCTCCGGTGCTTCATTATTCCTGCTTTTATCATCTTATTTTTTTACATAAAACTCAATGTCTTATCTCCTGCATCTGGAGAAAAGGGGACCACCATTTTTTTAGAAATCCATGTTTAATAAGGCAGCTTAAACCCTACTGGCATGCACCTCCCACTATTAATGCCAGTCCCACAAGAGAACACTATTTCATCACCCCTAGACCCCAGCATCTCCCTTAAACAACTACTTATGCAGACTGAACTCAAGTCAGGCTTCACCTTTCTCCAGGCTGCATGTCAGAAGCCTCTCTGTCCCACACACAGTCTCTGTTCCGCTATGGAGATTGAAATCAGTCTGTTCTCTTCTCCTCTATTGCCAGTAATTATGCCATTAATCTCAAATATCATGCCTCCAGGTCCTCCTGAAATCAGAGGCATAAGCACTAGTCCTTCTGGATTCTTAAGAATTCCAAAGGAACTTGCCCAAACAAAATCTTCTTAGTTTTTTTGCAAATGGAAGACAGTAGTAATGCACCTGTAGTGCACATCCAGATGAGCCTACACATTCAGGGACACACATTTCCCACAGGACAAACAACAGCGGCCCAACTATGTGCCACTGCTTTTTGAGCTAGGGCATGCCCCTGCACATTCCCTCTGGTGCATGGCAAATTGACTCGGATGGGGTAGGGGAGGCTGGGGCCGGCACTGTGCTGGCCCCCGCAGCCTTACCTGGGGTCCTGGGGACCTTCCAGGGCAGCAGCAGAGCTTAGCTATCCGCTCAGAGCCTGACCAGCAGCCAGAGTATGGTTCTGGTCTGGCTGGCCAGGCTGTTTCTGGTGGTGCACACTGCTGCTACAGGCACCACACTGGTTTTTTTTCACATCATTTTTTTTTTTTGACACTAGGTTCTCTAGGTGCCAAAAAACCACCACTGCACTGCTAATTAGTGTGCACTGCAAGTAATTTGCGGCACCGTAACCTGCACATGCATGCTTTTCTGGACGTGACCATAGGGTCTATTATTCCAAGATCAGTGGTGCAGTAGGCTTGTTTATAAAAACAACAAGAGCCACACTGCCCCTCTTGCCCATGCACACGTCACTTTTCATAGTAAATGCACACTTTTAATAGGCTTCTGCCAGATGAAATCTTTGCCGCATTTATGCTAAGTATACTTTCCCCCTCCTCCTCTGACATTTTAGCATTTCATTTTATATTCTTAAAAGCAGAGGCAAAAGTGTCCAAATGTTGTGCATGAAAACTAATCACAAGTACACCACTTTCAGGAGATCTCTGTACATACATCATAAAGCTAACATGACCTGCAACATGCCATGATGAGTTACTGCATGACATCACTCTTAACTACTGCCCTCTTAGCTTCCACATACACACTGCTTTTCTCCTCACTTCATGTGTCTTATATTTGGATTTTTAGTTGTTTGGGCTCAGAAGTGCTGTCCTGCTATGCATGTCAAGTGCTTATTCAGCTCCTGGACAATCACATACCAGGTTCCTACTATACCCACTATGACAAACCAACAAATTACAATGAATTCCAAGGGGGCAGGGACTTAGTCTGCATCAGCTGTTCCACAGTTACTGCAATACAGTAGAATGGACAAAAAGAAAGCATGGAACAACTGATGCCTTGTAAACCCTTAATCCCTTTGAACACAGGGCAGGAGTTAACGGCTATTATTTCAGATTAGCACAACATATAGCCCCCTTTATAAATTAATCAAGCTCAATCATAAGATGGATCAGGGTTTTTGTCTCCACTATTCTTTTTGGAAGACCTCACTTTGGCAGCTGGAAGCTTCTTCTAATCTCCAATGTAAAAACTTATCCAAAATCAGTTTATGCATGTTTATTCTCGTGTCAATTGTCTTTTAGCTTCAAAAGCTTGATGATATCCCTGATGCATAACCTCTTGACATACTTGGAGAGAGCAATCATCTCTTTTCAGCCTTCATAGTGATAAGCTAAGCAAGCCAAACTCTTTAGTCTCCTTTTTGGCTGCCTGTTCCCTTGATCCGCCTAAGTACCCCTTCTCTGCACATGGTCTGGTTTGAATTCGTCTTTCAATTATATATAGCCAAACCCTGCCATTATTCCAGTAGAATTTATTTCATCACTGTTTTCAAGCATTTTTGCCCCAAACCAATTCTGTTAAAACTCTAACCCCAGCTTTTTAATGCTGTGATAAGGTATAGCATTGCCCTCCACAATTACCTTTGCTTCTAAATTTTCCAAAGAATGAATGTTTCAAAGCTGGTATCCCATTAAGATACCATCTTACATCCTGCACCAGTCGTTCTAGTTGTTTCATTTTGTTGCCCAGGTTCCTTAAGTTAGCATACATTTCACTTGTTTCTTACTAACCATACCCAGTTTTCCAGCAAGATTAAATAAAGTCTGTTAGCTGAATGCGATGTCTTACCTGATAATTGCTCTTGATAATATTAGTGTTCTGTCCTTCCTGTTGTTCTGATATTGCTTTATTTATTGATGTCTTCTCATTTACCCAATTTTTCCTCTCCTGTGTATTAAAACAAAGCACAGAGGTCAAATGTCTTTCCCAACTTTCTTCCACCAATTCTTAGTCTAAGACTTTGATCAGTCATTTCCTCACTTTAGAAGTCTTAGGAGTAGGAAGAGGTCAATCACAGCCCGCCATTTCCATTCTCAAATGCCAAGGATTAAGAGTATAGTGAAAAAAAAGTAAACAAACTTTCAGTATTGTGGATTTAGTGGAGTCAACTTGGCATAAACCCCAGACTTGTTATCTGTGAGAATTGTAACATGTCAACTGCATTATATGCTGGTAAAAGGGAGAGAAATTGCTCCACAGACCTCAGTTAACCTTCCTGTTACAAATGCTATACCCACTGTAAAATACATATGCTCTCAATTTTTGGGCTGCCATTATGTCCTACTGCTTACTAGTCTTCAGAACCAGTAATGTCAGTAAAGCCTTTCAGTGTCCTTCTACATCTCCTAATGGTCACAGTACCAGGAGAGGGTTTTGGGCACTGTTTCTATTGTACTGAACATCACTGATAAAATGCGAAGGCAGAGAAAAATAAATAGGCTCAGGATTTATAGGGGCACAAATAGGAGCATCCTATTCAGAGGAGGGAGAGGTTGGAAAATAATTCTTTCAGAAAAGAAAGAAGGAAAGCAAGTCTTGATCTTTTGGGTGAAGCATTATAGAAGGTTCAGCATGATGGAAGGCTGAAGTGGAGTGATCATTATAGAGATCTTATTCTGAAAAACTGCTCCGGATTGACTAATTGCCTTTTCTAATATTATCTTGCAGAGTGTCCTGGGGGCTATAACTCACACTTAAAAGCCAGTTCTGGTTCCTGGATTTGGCTGTTCGGTTGCCTCTTCCTTAATCTTTACACATTACCTCCAAAATGCACTAAAGATGAAAAAAAAGACAAAAAAAGATAGGGTCCTCCTTACATAAGGAAGTGTGTGTGTGTGTGTGTGTGTGTGTGTGTGTGTGTGTGTGTGTGTGTGTGTGTGTGTGTGTGTGCGCGCGCGCACGTTGGGGGAGGCAGGGAATGGAAACATTAAGGAACATCACAAAACTGTAAGAGCAAGGGGTCCTTTTTCCATGCCATTTTTTCAAAAGCCACACTAATACTTATCTAAAAAGTGTGGTATAATGGCTGGCTCATTTTAAATTAGGATACTTCCATTCATGCCTCTTGGTCCTATATAAAAATGCTGGACAAGTCTAGTATTAATGCAAAGATAGGATGCAGAAATCAACCAGAGAGATAGTAAGTACATGCAAAGTCAAAAATTAGAATCCTAGCCTTAGCTCTGCTTTTCCACATATGCTCTGTGTTTAAACCATTATACACTACATATCAATTAATATAGCATATAAAACAGCAGGAGTTTCTAGGGGACACGGGGGCCTTTCCTTTCCTGTGGAGCCTAAAAAAGACTATGGAAGTAAACAGAATCTCCTCAACATCATGCCTCAGTCTTGTTTGGCAAGCTGACCTCTCAATTTGTTCAGTTTTCAGTGCTGTTTTGGAGTATTCACATTAAGATCCAGGAAGGAGAAAATTGACTTATTTTGAAACTCCAGGGTGAAAAAGCATCCTACTTTCTTGCAAGAAACTTTGAAAATGAGAGTATCTTAGCAGCTCTCCATGCTGATTGCACATTTCCTTCCACCTACAGTCAAACAGGGCTGTTTTAACCTAAGCAATTTGGTTTTAAACTGTTTAGAACCTGTCTAATTAAAAGTTCTCCTCTCCTGCTATGCTATTCATCCACAGTTGCACTCTTCAGAGGCTCTTGAGCTCTGCCCTACTTTATCATAACAGGGAGTGAGCTGCTGGTAGTGTGTTCCCAGGAAAAAAAAAAATATTTGCATTCAGAAAGCTGTTGCCATACCAGGGGCTGAAATAGCCTACATTCATAGGACCATAGGACAGGAAAGATAGAAGGGACCTTATGATGTCATCCCCGTTCAAGGAAGGATCACCTTTGAATAACCATCCTGGCCAAGCATCTTTTTAACCTGCTCTTGAAAATGTCCAAGGATTGAGATTCCACAATTTCTCTAGGCAGCCTGTTCCAGTACTTGAGTAAGGACTCCAGTACTCCTCCCTCATAGTGAGGAAATTGCTCCTAATCACCAACCTAAAATTTCCCCTACTGAAGCTTGAGGCCATTACTTCTAATCCTGTACCCTACAGTCACAGAGAAAAGCCTTCATCCTCTCTATACTAACCCTTCAGGTACTTGAAGACTTATGCCCCCCCACCCCAGTCTTCTTTTTTCCAGACTAAATAGCCCTCTTCCTTTCAGCCTTTCCCTCAGGCCCCCGTCACATTATGCTGGATGGGTTAACTGTATTCATCTCATGCCAAGTAAGAATATGATGTAAGGTAGGGAAGGAAGAAGCGGAACAAACAGTTTTGAACAATTTATGTTTTCCATCTCCTAATATTACAATTTTAGATGTTTGTTAGAATCCTCAGAAAGTTGGATGGGCACTCTTTGGTATAGCATATAAGACAAAATGGAGTTAAAGAATGTAGTGGATTGTTATCTGTGGATTTGATTTGGGTATGCATAGCAATACATTCCTTTAAACTTCTGAGCACAAGAAATGCTAAAATAAAATACAAACTGAATTCAGAAAAGAGGTTAAAAAGGATGGAATAGAGATATACTATCGCTCAGTGTTCAAAAGTCAGCATTCTGAAGACTTTGAAGACTCCATAACATGATTTTTAAAATAAATAAATTGCCTCTACCTTCTTCTCTACCCAACAACTCAAGATGCCACATGCCCTGGATATAACTGGCAATCTCCTATCACTAGCCAGCTTCCATATAGGAGTCACTAAATAAGAGCTTCAAAGCTTCAGTACCATAGAAAAGCAACAATAGCAGTGCTAGGGGCTTGCCACATGGGACACATAATATATGTTAAATCTGTGCAGTATTGAAAGTTAGAAAGTGTTCTGAGCCATCTCACAGTAATGTTTACTACAATCTTTAACATGCATGGCTTGCTGATAGTCAGTCCTAGTCCCCACACCAATGAGAGTCTTCAGCTGACTCCAATACAGTGCAGACCAACAATCAGGTGATCATCAAGTCCCAACTGCAGGACCCTCTGGGGCTGCAGGCTCTCAACTGAATTCTTTTTCCTGTCAAAAGCCTGACAAGGTGAAGATCCAGGATCCTTCCTCTTGACATGGGTGGCTTTCCTTATCCTACCCGCAGGCTTGGTACAGCACCTAGGTCCCTGGATAATGTCAAAACTGGTTGAGGGCTGAAAAATCACTTGTATTATCTCCATGGAATGGTCCAACAAAAGCTGAGCATATGTCACTTAATATGATCTAGAGATACTTCTGATGCAAAAACTTGTGACTTTGCTACAATATGAGTGTATTTAGCATGTGTTTTACTGCTTGAACATATGTATCTTTTTCATTTAACACATGCTATGTGTAATATGTGACATGGCCCTTAATCTTCCTGAGCCACCCACATAGACTAGCTCTCTTTTACTAGTGCTATCTGAATATTTCATCTAAAAGATGCTAGTTTCCAGTTGAAAAAGTTAATTTCTTTAATCCCATACCAGTAATCCCATTATAAACAATGTCTCCCCATAACATTCTCCTGATCCTCCATACTGCTCCTGCGTCATTCGCATATTCCTTTCTCCCTCCCTCCATCCTCCCCCTATTACCACTATTTCTTTCTTGTATATTCTCTCCCTTCCTCTGTCATTCTACTTCATCTTCCTTCTACCTCCCCCAGTTTTACTTCCCATCAAACAAGGAAAGATTCCCTTTAAAATGATATTTAATTGATAAAAATATATTGGAAATTCCTTAATAATTTCTCTTTAGCTCTTTACTGTGCATGGCATTTTTTAAGGTATGCATTACATGGAAGCTTTGTTTTCCTTTCCCTTACCTACAACCTTTTCATTTGTGTTTACTGTTCTCATATGTTTTTCTTACACATGCATCATACATTGCAATCTACTCAGGGATTTTTTTAAAGAGAAATAAATGTTTATTTTTAGTCAATTTTTTGACGTATTGAAAGCAACAGAATTTAGAAGTTAGAAATTATCTTAAGAAGCTATCATATTCCAAGAATTAATTCAAACAGGGCTGTGCCATCTCATTGTAGCTGCCAAAACCATTGGTTACTTTTTGGGTTCATCTACATGTCACCCTATTTCGCTGTAGCAACATGATACATTGCCATAGTGCATCTCTAGAGCAACATAGAGTGACATAGGTCTACATGTGACCAGCAGCTACTTTGCTGTAGCAGCACACTCCCCTTTTTTAGCATGTCGCTATGGTGAAGTAGTGGCGAAAACTAGCCATGTGCCATGTGTGCAGAACAGTACATGGTTAGTGTGCCTTGCTTTAGTATTTCCTTTATAAGTACTAAAGCATGGTGCAGTAACAACGTCACCATAGGGTGACATGTAGACACGCCCTTTAATAACAAAATTAGACCACCACAAAGTCTATTTTCATTATTGTTAGTGGGCCTTTGGAGGAGGAAACAAATCTCACAGCAACTCAAACAAGTTGCAAAAAATGAACAAGAAGCTAGGCACTGAGGGCCCAAGAGTATATTGATACTCACCTATCAATTTCTATTCTAGGGTCATAGGGCCCGGCATGTTCATTATTGTGGCTTTAAAAATATGTGTGAACATAAGTCTCAAGAAGAGAATGCTATCTGTTCTCCAGATGGTATCATGACTATTTCTTTTCCCAGCAAGAGAATCAGTATAGATCGAAAGTGGGAAGCTAGAGCATGCATAACATAGATCTTTATATGACAAGGGCTCAACTGTAGATGACCAAATTTCCCCCTCTTATACTCTCCAGGAAAAAAAAAAGGATATCTTGAAAATAGAAAAAGTTCTTGTAGCTATATATTGTAGGATAAAAGGGCAAGTATTGTTCCCAGCTCATATTCTATTAGCTGGTTAGCAGGTGGGAAAAATATCCAGTCAGAAACTCATATAATTTACAGAGAACACTTCAAAGTCTTAGGAAGCTTTAAATGTTTTATAAAACCTGAGATCTGTAGAATTTGCCTCCAGCCAACATCTACTCAAAGTGAAACTGGCCTAACCCCCACACCCTGCAATAAATAGACACCTCGTGAGGTATTATAGCCAACATCTCTTCACCTTTGTGCTTGGAATAAAGGCAGTAAGAAAACTTTGAAAATCTTTCATAAAAATGAAGTAGAAGAATTGCCTTCTGATTTTTTTTTTGGAAGGCAAGGTCCTTTCTTCAGCATGTTACAAAAAGATCTATTTTTAAGCACAATGCAAGACCAAAATAATGTCCCCATCAGCAACAAATGCTAAACTACTGTACCTCAATCTAATTCACGTGCATTCCTGAAGAATGGCTTTTCACTTTGCTAATTCCAATTGCCAGGTTGTATGCTACCTACAGTCAATGTAGTGTACTGCCATTGTTTCTGACTAAATATTGCATAGGCACGTACAGCTGTGTGTGCAAAATTATACCTTCTAATATTCATTGGCAGCACAATGGAAAACAGAGCTTTAAGGATTGTACAAGGGATACATATGGAGGGTGGACAGGATATACATCCCGGTTATGGGCCAGTTAAGAACCTTCTGAGATGCTGAGTTCAAAAACTTTTGATCACTGCTGCTTCTTTTTTGACAGTGATATTTTTAGTGCAGGGTCCTTTTAAGTTTGAACAAGATGGATGTAGACTTTTATGGGAATACTTTGCACTTAGGCACTCACCATGTAAACGTTTCAAAGCACTTCACTAACAATGAGTTTATTCACCCAATATCCCTGTGAAGAAAAGGTTTTTTTCTTATTTATTTTTATCACCATCGTCATCTCTCTCTGACCAATGGGGTATCTGAGGCTCAGAAAAGTTTATAGTCATTTGCCCCAAAGCTAGATAGAGGGAACATGGCAAAGCTGGAAACAAAACAAAAGCAACCCCTGACATCGACAAGATGGTCTTCTGAGAAAGTAGGTCTCTTTTTTAAGCACAAGAGCTTTTCTCCTGAGGGGGGGAAAGCAAACACACTAATAAAGTATTATGGGTTTCCTGCTATCTTGGAGTTTGTGTAGTCATTTAGCTCTGTTCATAGAAGGTACAAAGTGCTATCATTTTGACCTGAAATAGTTTTATAAACGTTATATCCCTACTGCTTGACTCACCAAATGTTCTGTTTTATGTCCTACCACAAAGGCTCTATGAACCTCAGACCAATTTAAAACAGGTCTCTAAAGGGGATGAGAGAGAATTAGATAAACTGAATGACAAGTAGTCAGACAAGAGAAAGAAGATACTCATTGTGCGATGACTTTGAAGAATATCTTTAAGGTAGGTTGTCTCTTTGTAACTTTTGGGTAGCAAAAGTTCTGATTTTAACAAATTTATATTTAAAGTAATGAACATCATGGAGTTCCTCCCCGCAATTCCCCACCCCAAATGGCAATATAGCCACCCTACTGGAAGCACAGACATCCTTCAGTAATATTTTTATTAACCCTTAGATGTGATAATAGCGATTATCCAACCAATTCAAATAAAGTAACACCAACTCCAATCTTTGGTCCAAATACAAACTGACTTCAAACTATATATTATCTGAGTTTTGAAAAAAATCAAGCACTTTAACCTTGTCCAACAAGGATGATGGGGGCCTAGAACTTCTGCTTATACATGCTTGGAAACTAAGCTTTAAGACTGTTTTTCTCTTTTAAAAATCTTCATCGCTAATTAAATTTTTGCATAACAAAACCCTGAAAGTCACAAGAAAATGAAAAAGTCTGTGCTATCAACAAAAATTCAGAAGATTCAGGCAACACTGAAAAATACTACAAAATCTGGGGCTGGTCAAACCAAATCTCAGCTCTGTCATCACATGACCAAAAATAATTTCCCTGTTTTCACTGAGGTTGGTACTACTCAAGATGAGGGGAAAATAGGATGGCTAATGGGAATAAGTACATAGAGATAGAAATCACTCCAACCACAATGGAAGAAAACCTTGAAGACTTACTAGCCATCCTAACATGAGTGCAGACAATCTCCATTTCAGAGTACTGAAAGGAACTGGTACATGAATCTCAAGATCAGTTTCAAGGTTTATAAAATATGTCTGTGAAATCAAGGGCAGTATATATTAACTGAGATTAGCAAATTTACTATCTCTAATAAAGACAGGGGGGATAGCCCATACAATTAAAGACTCATTAGTTTGGCTTCAACAATATGCAAGGTTTTAGAATACTTTTGAAGGAAAGAACAATTAAAGACATGAAGGTAAATGGAAAATAAATTAAAATTCAGCATGGGTTTAATAAAGATGGATGATGTCAGACTAATCTGACATCTTTCTTTCATAAAATAAGTGATTTTCTAGATGAGGAAATTGTGGTAAATCTAATCAGCATGACTAAGTAAAATATTTGGAGATGGTGCCTCATGGGAAATCAGTAGTTACTTTGGAGAAAATGGAGATTAAAGATAAGAATTGAAGGTGGGTAAGGAACCAGTTAAGGAGGGAAGACAACAACAAAGTTCTGCTGAAAAAGGAATTCATTGGACTGAAGATAGTTTATTAGTGCAGTTCCTCAAAGATTTGCCTTGTGCTAATTGACTTCATCATTTTTATGTAATGACACTGGCACAGAAAGTAGGAATGTACTCATGAAGTTTGCTGACTGAAGTGGAGCAGAATCAGAGGCGTATTTGGGCGCTTGAGCAGCCACACACTGGGTCACTGCCACTGGTAAGGCTATCATAGGCACCAACTTATTTTTGCTGGGGGGTGCTAAAATGATGGACATCTTGAAAGTTTTATGCATTATAGGTGACAGTCCTCTTCCTGAGGATGGCCAGGGCCCTTAGGCCCCCACATACCTTGGCACCCATAGCTACTATCCTGTTTGCGACCTCCCCCTGTTACACTATTGAGAGAATATCTTAGAGAAAGAACTGGATAGCTTTGAAGACTAAGATAACTAATAGAAATGGAATGAAATTTCATACTGCAGAGTGAAAGAGATCATGAATTTAGGGATTAATAACAACATCTGCTGTAATCCAGGAGCTCATCATTTGGAAATAACATCAGAGGAGAAAGACATAGTAGTATCAATCATAGGATGATTTATGAGCAACCAACGTGATGTGACCATAAAACATAAAAATAATGTTTTCAGGATATATGAGGACAGGTATATCTAGTGTAGAAATAATGCCACTGTATAAGACAATAAAAATAACTCTGTTGTGGAATGCTGTATGATTCCAGTCACCATGGTCAAGAAAGATAAATTTGATGGAACCTGTCCAAAAGAGGGCTGCTAGGCTGATCAGGGAAATGGAGCATCTGTCTTACAAGAGGAGACAGAAAGAACATAAGTTTAGTTTAGCAAAATGATGGCTGAGAGAAGATATGATTGTTGTCTATCAAGATAATTGGTTTGAGGGGGAGAAGGCAAGCACTAGGGAGGAATAAGAGCCATTTAAACTAGAAAACAAGAACAAATGGGCACGAACAAGTCATAAATAATATTTCAGTCTGGAAAACATAAGATTTCTAAGCAATAGCATAATGAGGTTCTGGAACAGCCTTCCTGTAGCCTTTATCTTCTCACCACTCCTAACCGATTTTACGATGGAATTTGATCAATTTGTTAATGGGATTATTTGATGCATTTTCTTGCAACAGAAGAGGATTGGTTTTAATAACTCAAAGGGTCCCTTCCACTCCTTTCATGGTGTAGACATGCCCTAAGAGATTGTGCATGTGTATGCAATAACCAAAAGTTAATGAAGGGAAAGGAACAACACTCAGCAAAACACTTAAGAAAAAACACAGGCAGTTCTGAAAGTTCAGTTCCCTATTATCCTGCTAAGTGGGATATATTTTAAACATATTACTGCATTTATAATGATAGGATTAAACCTGCATTCTATATGCATGTCTAAATATGGGACTTGTATAAGTAGCCTGTTGTTCAGGCAGACAATGTAAAAGTCATACCGAGAACAAATGCATAGAGCTATGTGTGTGTGGGCTGTTTACAAGTACCTTAAACATAGCAAGAGAATTGATATGCCCGCACCTCCAGAACTTTCCATAAGAATATGACATTAGCTGAAACACATGTAATCACAGTTCTTGATGATTTGTGAAAGCCACATGAGTTAGTAGTTACAAGTTTGATTAGATCAGATGACTAATGGGGCACAAAAAACCAAAACAGGATACTTTTGTGCCACTTGGAAAAAAATAAAAATTATATTATTATGTATTCCCCCAAATGTTTCTATTTATATTTGGGGTACACAGAGGAACAATTTTAAGCGCTTATTTTTCTATCGGTGCCTTCTGAGTTGAGGGGGTGGGGGAGCACTTGCCCCACAGCGGCCAATTGCAATGACCAGGGTGGGGAGGAGGGATTCCCCCTGTAGCTGGTCACACGCACCAACCCAGAAGCAGCATTCCCTCTAAGTTGGCTCCAAGAGGGAACGCTGCCCAGAAGGGCCAGGGACACGCCCAGAAGTGCCCATGGCACTTCTGCTTGTGCCCCCTCTCCCTGGCTGGTGCTCTCAGGGGGGGACCAGCAATCCCATCTGCGCCCCCAACCCACCACCTAAGTGGGGAATGCTGCTGTGACAGGGTGCACCAATGCTCTCAGGGGGGCATGTGCACCCCCTATGCATCGCCACTGCTGTGCACCGAGGGCCTTGTGCAGGGTTGGGAATGCACACTGCCTTGTGCAACCACTGTGGTCCCTTTCAGCTCTACCAACCCCATACACCAATCTGTGCACCATGGGACCTCTGCCACTCGCAGTCAGAGACCTGAGCTGCCTTGTGCAGTTCTGTAACCTCTCCAGCCCTGTACACCAATCCATTCACTGAGGGCTTCTACCTCGTGCAGGGTTGGGGACCTGTGTTGCCTCGTGCAGCTGTGGTGGTCCCTTTGGGTCCACAAGCCCTGTGCACCAATCTATGCACTAAGGGCTTCTGCCTCATGCAGGGTTCAGGACCTGTATTGCCTCGTGCAGCCACCAAAGTCCTGTCTACTCCCAGACCCTCCGTGCACTGATCTGTGCACCAACACTGCAGCTCCCTCCATGGCGGGGCTGGGACACAGCCACTTGTTGCTCCCATTTGGTGGAGACATCTTCTGGGTGCTTCTGGGGCAACTGCTATACCCTGCTGGTCAGCTCTACCAGCTTTTCATAAGCCCCATCTTTGTCATCCCTTGCTGAAAGCCGCCCGTGTGCTCGGCATGCGGGTTTTTATTCCCTCTGGAGGCTCTGCCCCAGATTGGGAATGGACCAATGAGGAAGCCCAAGGGGTTAGTTACCTCTCAAGTCCTCTCTTTTACCTCAACCCTGGCTCAGGGCAGGGCTTCCTTCCTTTTGCCTTCTCCTGATTGGTGGGGAAGCAAAAACTTCCTCCACCAATGAAGCGCAAACACTTTTGGGCCAAGCTAACAATCTGGGCTGCCAGTGACAGCCTGCCACACTACATACTAAAGTGGCCTATAACTTGGCATAAGGTCCCACCATATCTTATAGAATCATAGAATTGAACAGGGGTTGGCAAATACGGCCCACCAACCAGATCTGGCCCACCAGGCCATTCTATCTGACCTGCAGGGCCCTTAAAAAAATTAGAAAATAAATATTTATCTGCTCCTGGCTGTCTGTCAAAGATGATAGGAGACAGGAGCAGTAAGACTCAGGGGAAGCCAGCAGAACCCAACAGCCCAGCCTGCCCCCGCTCCCCCCCTCCCCCTCCACACCTGGAAACCTCTGCCTATAAGAAGCTTATAGGGTCAGGGCCAGCTCCAGTGGGGACCAGAGCAGGGCGGCAGGGACATGGGGCCTGATCTGGAAGGGGTTCTGGAGTCAGGCTGGATTCCTCTTCTCCCTGTTGGTGCAGCCCAGCCTGTCTCCATAGATCCCTACCAGCCTGGGCCCGCTAGCGCTGGCCCAGGGACACTGGCATGGTCCCTGCGCTCACAACCAA
>NW_005842211.1:937451-948374 GCF_000455745.1 Alligator sinensis | reverse complement strand
CCGGCTCTTTTTCCCCCCCCCCCCCCCCCCCCCCCCCAGCCACTCCTGTACCGTGTGGCTCCTGGCTGCATGGTCAAACCGCAGGAGCATGGGACCCACGCCAGTACCCCAGGGCCAAGAGCAGGAGGGTATGTGTGTGCACATACATGCATCCATGCAATGAGGGAAGGAGGGACAGAGTGTGTGTGTGTGAATTCATAGGGTGAGTCCCACACGCATACCCCACCATATAGCTGCACTCACACTCTGTCTTCAAATGCGCCTGCATGTCCCCATAGCTTGGTGTCCTCCTCAAGCTTATTCATTGTGCTTTCTACTCCCTCATTCAGGTCATTGATAAAGATGTTGAAGGGCATGGGCCCAAGTACTGATCCCTAGGGGCACCACTGGAGACAGCCCTCCAGGATGAGGCCACCCCATCAACTACAACTCACTGGGATCGGCCACTGAGCCAGTTGCCAACCCACCTCACTGTACCCTGGTCTAGCCCAGTACCCTCTTACTTGGTTGAGAGAATTTAATGGGAAACACTATCAAAGGCCTTGCTGAAGTCTAGGTAGATGATATCCACCTCCTGTCCCATGTCCAGCTGGCTAGTTACTTGGTCATAAAAGGACACCATGTTTGTTAGGCATGACCTCCCCTTGACAAAGCCATGCTCATTGTTTGTCAGTACCCACCAGTTGTGAACTTCTGGTTGATGGCCCCTTTCACAAAGATTTTTTCCCAGGAATGAAGTCAGACTGACTGGCCTATAACATCTTCACTTTCTTAAAGATGGGAAGATGTTAGCCTTCTTCCAGTCATTAGGGACCATGACTCTCCAAACAGACTTCCCAGAGGCACTGTTATGAGTTCATTCAGTTCTTTCAGTGCTCTTGGATGCAGGTCATCTGGGTCAGCTGACTTGAAATTGTCTAAATGTTCAAGGAGCACTTTCACCTGTTCAGGGCTGATTTTATGGGGACTGCTGTCATTGCTGTATTCTGTGGAACTCTGGACAGGTGACCAGTTCTCACCTGGTTTCAGGAATACTGATGCAAAATATTAAGGAGCTCTGCCTTTTCACAGGGATCAGCTGTGGGCTTCCCCTTCATACTCAGTAAGGGAGCCACAGTGGAGTATGAATTTTTCTTGCTCCTACCTATACAAGGACTTGTTGTTATCTCCAATTTCAGTTGCCAGTTTGATTTCTATGCATGACCTGACTTTCCTTGTCTCATATCTGCAGACCCTGGCCGGATGGGTGTATTCTTCTCTGGATGCAAAACTGTTTTTCCATTGCATGTATGATTCTTTTTTTCTTTTTAAGAAGCTCCCTAATGTCCCTGTTGAACCAGGCAGGTCTCTTGGCCCTTTTTGACCACATGGGGATGGAATGTAGAATGCCTGTAAAATGCCTGGTCATTCTCCTCTTCTTGGTAGGGAGGCCTATAGTAGAGTCCCATCATCAGGTCTTCTTCTCCCAACCCCCCCTTGTATCTTGACCCAGAGGATCTCAAGGGACTTTCCCCTGCAATCAAATGTAACGTGCAGGGAGGGGTACTGCTCTTTCACATACAGGGCTACCCCTCCACCCTTCTTCCCAACACAATCCTTTCTATAGAGCCTGTAGCTCTCAATATCCACTGCCCAGTCATATGTATTGTCCCACCAAGTCTCCGTCAATACAATGAAGTCAAATTCTTCATCTGCCAGGGGAGTGCCAGTTCATCCTGTTTGCTGCCCATGTTCCTGGCATTCCCATAAGACAGCTGAGCTCACCCCTAATCATCTCAGGTTTTCTGTCCCTCTGCAAGTGGGTCAGGGGCCGCTTTTCCTGTGCTTAGCACCAGCTTGTAACCTGCCTCTACTGCCAGCTTGGGCCCCACGCCAGATCCAGGCTTGCCTGTTGGGGCTGCAGGGTGGTGGCTGCAGCTTGGCACCCCCCCCCCCTTGCCGTGCTGGGCAGTGTTTGCCACTGCTGCCTCTGGGTTGCACTGCTCATGAGCTCTGGGAGGGCAGCAGCAGCAAACACTGCCTGGCGCAGCAAGTGGGGGGCTGCAGCTGTTGCCACTGTGTGCAGCCCCGACAGGTGAGCCCAGAGCCGGTGCAGGGTCCAGGCTGGCAGCAGGGGTGGGTTATAAGCTGGTGCTGAGCATGGAGAAAACCAGCCTCTCCCCTGGGCTCCTTCCCTGCCCTCCCCCCCACCCTTTACCTGAGGTTCTGGTGCAGTGCAGCCACATGGTCCCAGGCCAGAAGCCCCTACTGGGGCTTCCAGCTTGGGGGGCGGGGTGAGGGGGGGGTCCTGTCATTTTTGACAGGAACCAAAGACAGATAAATATTTTCTAAATTTTTAGGGGCCCCACGGGCCAGATAGAATGGCCTTGCAGGCTGGATCTGGCCTGCTGGCCGTATTTTGCGCACCCCTGGACTAGAAGCATGGGGTAGTGTTCTATAGGGTGGACCAGTTTTGGTATTCTTGCCGTCACATTTTGGATCCTGGCTCCTGGAAAGCAGCAGACCTCTTGAGCAATGGGGCCTTGATGTCAGATGACACCTTCTGTCCCTCACAGCAGGGAGTCTCCCACAACAGTCACCCTTCATTGCATCTTTGGTGGTGATGGCTGTTCCCATCTTGTCCTCAGTGCGGAAGACGCGAATGCCTCATCTGTTGATGGTGTGAGAATGCCTCAGTCTTCTTTCAGATCTTTTCTCAAAAGCTCATTGTTTAAAGGGCCTTCAATGCTAAACCTAATAATGGTCAGGATGAACTAAAGAACAGGGTTTTCATGCATGTAGCTCTGAACTTTATTTGACCCTTGGGAGAAGCATACAGGGATTTGGATAAACTAGTAGGAGAAAAATAGTAACAGGCTTAAGCAGTAGTCCTATTCCCAAATCAAGCTGAGGCTGTTTTAAAGAATAAAAGATGCGGGGCTATGTTAACCTTTCCCCCCCCTCTCCTTTTTTAGTTCCCTTCCCTAATTGTTGCATCTAGACAACTTGTTTTCTGAATCCAACATGATGCAGAAAAATAAGTAGCAGGTGGCCCATATCATCTGCTGTCACCTCTGCCCTCAAAACACCTTCTTCTCCCACCTTTCCACTATGGTGCATTCTTTTAGCTGAAAATTGTATCTAGGTCATTTATACACATGCTCCAGGAGGTGATGGTGGAGGGGGTGGAGGGTGGGGCTTCTGAGAGCCGCTCTAATTAAAGTGCCTAGAGTATCATGTGTATCAGCATCCCCACACTGAAAAATGGCAGTGGGAGTGCCTTAACTGAATCTTGTCAAATGATCTTTTAGTTAAAGCATCCCCACCACCATTTTTCAGCATGGGGATGCTAATACACATGACACTGAAGTTTGCTGGAATGTGGTAATTACCATGCTCTAGCAGATTCAATTAGTTGAGTCTGTTCCCATGCATTTGTAATTACAGTGGTCGGAGCAGCTTTGCAGCACATGTATAGGTACCTCTGGGTACCAGGTCACAGCTGGATAAATAGTGTGTGTGGTGGAAAGGAGTCAAATATTTTTTTAATCTAAAAATCCAATTTAGTTCATCTATACTAGACTAGAGATATAATATACTATACTACAGGAGATGGTGGGGAAATTGTGAATTTACTCTTTGAAACATGAGTTTACTCACTGAACAAGTTATCAGAGAAGATATCCCTGAAGAGCCTGCCCTGCTGGAGCTCTTCTTGCTGATCACATTAAAAAACCCAAACTCATAGCTTTTGGTTTCCAGGTGTTAACCCAGGCTTTATGAAATGGGTTATGAGATTGGTTACATAGCAATGAATTTAACATTTGTTAGAGGTATGGTACAAGCACTATACAAACTACTCCAGCACCACCTAGCATAGGTACCGGCTGTACCCTCTGTGTACAGGTGCCTGAGTTTCTTAGTGTTTGAATTCCTAAGGAGGGGTCTAGGCAGAGATCATTAGAGGGCATAAATTTGAATGTGGCTTTCTTTGTTGGTTAAGAGAGATTTCTAGCTGGTTTCTCACAGATAAAATGGCTAAGGCCCTGAGCACACATTCATTTAATGGCATGATAGGATCCATTCCTTGGGTCCCAACCCGGCAGCTTCAGGAACTAGTGCAAGAAGCAAGGGGGAGTTCCCACTTTTATACACAAAATCATAGGGGTTAGGGTCACAAGCCAGTGGGCCAAAGGGACAGAAAAGGTAAAAGGTAAAGAAACATCAATACTGCAGTAACATTCAGCACCTTAATTTCCCCCCAAAACCTCCAGAGGTGTCCCCAAACAAGCCTTAAGTCCCAACAGCCCTTGCACAGCACCCTGCACCTACCCCCAAATCTGAGTCCAGGTCCTTTAGTCCACAGTCCTAGTTGATCGACCTAGTGAGATCTCCAGCTCCACTGTACACTCCTCTGTGTAGGGTGGACTAGCTCCATGTACACCCTGCTCTCTGTTCCCTTTACTCCAGCCTCAAGCTTCCTCTTTCTTGTTTCTCTTATTCCCCAGCCCCTGGGGGTTTCTGGGAGTTGCAGTCCAAATTAACTGTCAGTACAGTTCTGCAGACAGCCCCCTAGGTCCTCCTGCTGTTACACACTACATTCACATTACACCTGATCCCAACAGTTGCTCCTCCTGCTATGTCTCATGTGCACAGAAGGATAACCGATTTCCAAAATCAGGGATCAGATCCCAATCATACCATTACTACTTGCCAGTGCAGGGAGAGCCTGGGATCAGAATTGCAGGCTTCCTCTGCACCAACAAGTTGAAAGCTGGGTGTGAACTAGTGTGATCTGGTGTCATTAGTCCCAGCCTTGTGATGCTAAAGCTCTTTTGAGACCCTTTGCCTTCCCAGGGTTGGGACTGAGTCAGCTGGTCATGGGTCCCAGTCCCAGGGCTGCAAGGGAGCCTGTTCTACAGCCTGTGCTCCAGGATGTCCAAAAACTTGGAGCAGGGCACATTCTGCTGCTGGGTTGCAGTGAACCCCAAGCCTCCCTTCAACCTGGCACCTCAGCACAGCTGATGAGCTCCCTTCTACTCAGTACCCTGAAAACAGTGGGGTACAGCCTCATGTAGGGCTGTACCACATGGCTGGCATCTTAGCGACAAGGGGGAAACTGGCTGGCTGGCTGCCAGGTCTGCCCTGCCGCATGTTCAAATGAAGTTACAATGGAACCAGTCACAAGTGTTGCACATATTGTAGAATATTTTTGTGGCTGGTTACCTTTTTTGCCATGCCATTACTTCCTTAAACGTGTAGCAGAATTACTATTTGTGGCATGATTAATAGGTTAATTGCATCTTAAGTGTAATGTTTGCCAGGGATCTACATCCTAGCAAACAAAGATATACTACAAGCAAAAGCTCATGCCCATTCACTGACAAATTGTAATTCATTCCCAGGCTTTATTTTGTTACTTAGTAGATAACAAAATTTCACTTTTCCTTCTATTGTTTTCCCAACCAAGACAGACCCATCCTCTCACTCCCTTTCTGATATTAGATATTTTTGGATAGAGAACTCAATTAGAGTGCCATAATTTTTCAGTCTAAATACTTTTTTTTTTCCCCAAAGGGTTTTGTTTTTCTCCATGTCATACAGTTCAGTCTACAGCTTCATCTTCTGGTAGCTTATATTAACACATGCTTCAGGTGTAATCTTTAAGAAAAAGATATTTGATCTGATCTGATCTATTACTGTTACAATGCTTGCTTGCTGGATTTTTCTAGAAGAGTATATACATTTTCTTCCTAAATGTGATGTTTGCCAACATATGCACAGAAATGCTTGTAATTTGAGATCTTATAATACATTATTCCTAACATCGTTATATTATGAACAGAGTAGTTAGCCATGTTTGCATGATGAAGGGAGCTGTTGCTTTCAAAGGCTTATCCCTCTCTAAATTAGAGAGTCTGTATGATGTCACTCTTCCCTGCCTTAGTTTAAATTATTGTAATGCCTAAAAGGCCAAAACACATTCTGGGCCCAATGACACTATAGAAATCAATAACACATGACTGTTGCCATCCAAAAGAATGTGACAAATGTTTGGCATTTGGCATAGAATATTGATTCTCCAGTAAGGGTTGGCCATTCCCCCACCCTATTCAGGAAAACCCTAATCCAAAGGAGGCTCAAGATTCAGTGGATGTTAGTACAGAAAGGATGGATCACAAGGAAAATGATAAGTGACTGCTGTAAGCTTTGCTACAATAATATTCTGCTGTAAGCTTTGCTACAATAATATTCTGCAATATTAGCATTTGGAGCCTCTCTGTATTGCTTTCAAGCCTTACCTTCTCACTCACTCCAGAGCATGTTGATTTAGATCTGTAAAATACAAAAGGCATCCATCTAAAAGCTTTGGGCAGCCTGCCATTACTTAAAAATATATGGAAATGTTATAGACTTGATTATTAGCTTGACTGGTAAATTGTGAGTATTTTAGCACAGACTGTATACCAGGAAATTATGTCAAGTGACAAAAATAGACAATGCAGAATCTATGATTTTTGCTAGTTGACGTCATCTGCTCATCAAGCTATGGTATATAGCAAACAGACAATCTAAACTTCCATGATGAATAAGAAATGCTGTTATTGCAGAAAGACAAAGAACTCAAATAATCCAGATGGAAAGATTAGTATAATAATTATTCATAATGAAAGTAAACATCTTGCTGTAGCTAAGTCAATTGAAAAAAATCTGACAGTGTGCTAGTACATTGCCAGCCTGATCAAAAATTAATTAACTACATTCTGCTGGGCCTTCAATGAGATCATTGTACGGGTGACAGGTACAAGGAGCCCCCCACATTATCTGCGAAACAAAAGCAAAACAAAACAACAACAAAATTCCCACACCAACAGGTTTGTAACCTCAGGGCACTTGTACACATGATGATGTCACAATGTACACAGGACAAAAATTTCCCTTTGTGTGCCTGACTGGCATCACACATTACACGTACCCCAGTTTTGTGGGTTTTTAAACAGTTTGCATTGTGGTAAACTAAATTACATCCCAATACAGTTTAGTTTGCAATGTTGCAATTTGGAACATTGCAGCCATTAGTCAGCTTGCCCCCTGGCCATGGGAGAGGTGGGCAATCTCCACGGAAAAAACAGCCCCTCATTGTTTCTGCCTTTAGCAGGCTCCTGTAGCTGGCAGAATGCCTGGGAATAGGCTGGCTTGCCTCGGGGCAGTGCAGGAAGGTGGCAGGACAGCGGCTGGGTGTACTGATGGCTGGAGAAGGCAACATGGATGGTGCATGAGGCACTGGCAACCCAGGTGGGCTGCTAGCTGGCTGGGTGCTGTCCCACTTGGAGGCAGTCAATCCAATGTTCCCTTAAGTCTGCCCAGGCTTCCAGCACCCCGTGCCCCATCTCTGCCACCTTCTCCTGCTGCCAGCACACCCAGCTTGCCCCTGGGGCAGTGCAGGGTGGCAGCAGGATGGCGGCTGGGTTAGATGGTGGGTGGAGAAGGTGGCGGGGATGGTGCATGGGGCACTGGAAGCCTGGGTGGGCTCAGGGATGTGTTGGATTGGGCGTCTCCAAGCTGGGGCAGCACCTGGCCAGCTATCAGTCTGCCTGGGCTTCCAGTGGCCTATGTACCATCCCCGCTGCTTTTTCCAACCACCAGCAAACCCTGTTGCCTTCTCGTGCTGCCTCAGAGGTTTCAATTAAAAAACCTGTACCAGAATGTAGGTATATTGGGTAGGAGTAAATCAAAAACACATATTAAAAGAAATATTGACCATCTCCTCAGTTTCCCTCTCTGGCACACTGTTTTGCATAGCTCCCAGAACAGAACTAAATGAGACAGTTACAAATAAGCCCTTTATGAAAACTGAATTGCAGATGCAGCTTTGTCAGTATTCAAAAGGTAAGGAATACAATTTGATAGCTTAGGCTTGATTCTGATTTTACACACACTTGTGGAAGCCTAGATGAATTTGAATGGATTTAAATTGCTGTAAATAAAATCATGACCTGGCCCTTAAGGAAGATAAAGTCCATAAGCAGAATAATGCTTGTCCTAAATCATGATGATGTAATTTCTTGTTTATATTATTGTAGTGATGGGAAGCCTCAATTACATATTATAATTAAGGACCTACCAAAATTAAGGAGTCAGGCAGCCAATTTTGAGGGCAAATCATGGGGCTGGCAGCCATTTTCATTGGCTTATTGCAGCATGCCTCCGATTGGCTCCACCCCCGTGGCCCTGCCCCTCACCACTGATGGAATGAAAGAGCTCTTTCATGTGGTCCTGCCCCTTGTTGCTGATTCACCAAGAAGGTCATATGTCATGTGGCCCTGCCCTTCCCTGCTGATCAGGCAGTCCTCCAAGCCAATCAGTGGTGAGGGGCAGGGTCAACTGCTATCTTGGCTGCTTCCAGTCATGCTGCCCTCCCCCCCACAGCAGGCTGCATAGCTGGGCTGCAGCAGCCATGAGGCCTGTTGACTCCCACTGGGGAGCCAGTATTTTATTTTTAGTAAGTTTTTTCCCTCCTGCAGATTTCATGGGCATTGCCCGATTTTGTGGACAATGCCCAATTTCAAGATTTCTGCAAAATCTGTGAAATCATGAATTGAGTAGGTCCTTAACTATAATCACACTGTTCTGTGTTCATGAAACATCTAATACAAAGACCTTGCAGTCTAAATAGAGAAACGAGACAGGGAAGTACAATGTAAAAATGAGACAAAATTGGTCAGCATGACAGGCAATGATCAGCTTGACTGATGTGAAACTTTTGTAGTTATCACACACAGGAGGGTTTTAAGGATGTATAAAAAGAGGACAATGAGATACAACTGGGGATATTTATAAGTAGTTCCTCCCAACTATTAGGGAAGCATGGAACAAAAACACAGAGCTTGCCTAAAAAATGAATAAGCAGGCAAGAGATACTGGCATCTTGGACTTATTGGAGGTGGCAGCTGACCTCTCCATATTGGATGAGATGATAGTCTGTAAAGGATCTTGAAAATGAAGACAAGTAGCTTTAATATGACAGAGCAGTGATATTGAGCCTCCAGCCGCAGGTTAAATCCCGCCCTATGGGTCATATCATCTGACCTGTGGGTCACCCCATTGTTCTGGAAATTTGGTGGCAGGGGAGCAGCAAAGGCACTAATTGCCAGTGCACAGGGTAGATCTGCATCTGTATCCAGTGCATGGATCTGGGCTGGCATGCAGGGTCACCCTGTGGCCAGATTTGTTATGCCAGATCACACCTGCAGACTGACCCAGAGGGCTAATCTGACATGAGATCCAGCCTGTGGACTGAACCCACACGTGGGATCCAGCCCGTGGAGTGGCCTTGCACCACTCATTCAGCCCAAAAGGAAAGAGAAACATTTAATTGTCAGCCCTGGCTAGAACCTCACCAAGACCAGTTCAGTTCCCCAGCAAGATCAATTGATTGCAGGCTCCAACCCAGACAGCCTTGGATCTCAAACTGGATCCAGGGCTACCCTCTGATGTCAGAACCAAGTGGCCAGCAGCTCTGGCTGGGCTTCCAGCCACAGGGGGAATCAGAGGTAGGGAACAGAAGGACAATATCTGAAAGTTTTTTATCAAGCAAGAATACCCCAGTATTTCTTTTAAAGGCTTTCAGTGCATTTTGATGGTTAAGCATTGGAGCAAGCTACCCAGAGAGGTTGTATAATAATCTCCATCCTTTGAAGTTTTTACAAGTAGGTTTGTCAAACACTTGGCTAGGATGGTTTAGTCAGGGATGATCCTGCCTTGAGCAAGGATATTTGACTAGATGTCCCCTTGAGGTCCCTTCCAGCCTTTCATACAATGTTATCTCTGTAGCTTGGCACAAAAGAGTTTTCTACTTTGCATATTCTTTTAAGACCACTTCCCTATGCATTTTCCTACTACTTCAGCTTATAAAAGTACTTCAGTAATGACACAGAAAAAAAATGTCTCTCTCCCATTGACTATGCAAGGATGTAGGAAGAAATATTTAGCACTTGTTTCGTAGGTAAGAAAAAATCTGCATTGTATAATATTTCTACTTTGTTTAAAATGTCAGAGTTCAGCAGTCCTCAGTTAATCCCAGTAGTATTAATCACTGAATGCTGATTAGAACCTCTCTCTTTTGAAGAGTTTACTGATCAGAAGTAGTAATTTGATTTTCTATTTTTTAAATTTCAAGATAATTAAAATACTTCCCAGCTTCTCAGAACTCCCCAGGATTTACAATAATAAAAAGAAGACCCTCCTTTGTTTTAAAGTATCACAGCTATTGCATTATAAAAACTGTAGATAGACTAGACCTAAGTTTCAAAAAACAAGTCACTACAAAAGATACAGGTGAGGTTACCCTATCTGGGGTGACCTACATTATGAAAAATAAATTGTAACCATGACATTGTCCCACATTTACAATGCAGGTTATGTTAACTTATAAAACATATATATATATGTGTAATCCAATAACAACAGGAAGATTCTCAGTAGGAAATAGTTAGGAAAAGGTCTGTTTCAGACAAGAGTAAGAGATATTGATGTAATGGCTAGTGAAACCTTACAAATCCTAGCCCTTCTCAACCTTCTATAAGGGAAAAAATATTCTATTTCTAAGAACAGATAGCAACAGAAAATATTACAAACTTTCATTTGTCAGGATAAAGTTTTTAGAAAGTTGTTGGGACAGGCAGCTTATCACCAGGGATCTGGGTTTTCTGTTTCCCCTTTTAAAGGAGAAAAAACCAGGAAACCATGGGAGTCTATGGTGGGTGGGGGGTGGCATAGGCAATGTGCAGGGAGATTAAGGTGGCAGTGGTAGCTTATACCTAGCTCACATGGTGAGGGAGGGAGTTGGGCAGGGTTGATGGTTGGTGGCCGGAGCTGGGGACACTGCCCACCCAGGGCAGTGCACGGTGCCCAGAACCCGGGCCTGGGGCAGGAGCAGGCAGG
>NW_005842211.1:935607-937420 GCF_000455745.1 Alligator sinensis | reverse complement strand
GTCCAGCCAGGAAATAGGATAGAGCCATGGGCAGCTCATCTAGAGGAGGCAGCTTCCCACTGCTGTACACACTCACAGGGAGGGGTCAGGCCTATAGGGCATACATTGAGGAGGCACAGAGAGACATGCCCCCTCCCCCCCCCCGATTTCTGGACCCACAGTGGGGCACAGGGCTGCAGCCTGGCTGAACCACCACTGGGAAGGAGCTGCCTCCACAGCCCAAAAGGCAGGACTGGGCACAGAAGGCACACTAGGGAAGGGAGACTCTTCCACTACCACCAGGAGTGCTATGTCACCATGGACACAAAGTTAAGTCATCATGTTGGCAGCACAGAGCTATGCTTCCCACTGGGGCAGCAGGCAGGGGGCACCTCACCTTGGCGGCCATGGCAACACAGTGTTCCCATTGGTGGCAGCACCAAGCCTCCCCACCCTGCTCAGCCTGCTGTGCTAAGTCCTGCCCAGTGTGCCACAGAGGTGGCTGCTGCCTGGTGCAGGTCCAGCCAGGCTGCAGCCTTGTGTCCTGCTGTGGGCACAAAAATCTGGGGCGGGGGGGGGCACATGCCCCTCCATTCCTTCCCAAAGCATTGCCTATGGTGTTGCCTATGTCCACACAACCTCTGCACCACACAATCACCCCCTGTCCCATACACTGGGGGGCTGGAGCCTGTGGGTGGGGGGCAGCAGGTCAGCAGTGAGGGGCACTAGCAGGGCTGGGAGGGGTGTGGGGGCTGTGGCTTGGGAGTGAGGGGCAATGGTATGGGCAGGGGCAGGGCACTAGCATATCGGAGCTACTCAGCACCACAAAAGCAGCAGGGGGAAGACAGCTGCAGCTGGACTCACATCCCAATGACTGAAGGGGGCAGGGGGAGCTCTGATTTTCCATGATAAAAAAAAACCAACCAAAGTATATAGGTGTTTAGAATTTATTTTAGTATAAAGACAGAGGCACTGGTAGGCTTCCAAACTGCTTTAAAATTTTAAATATAGCAATAAAACATTGTGTTCAACTGATACATATTGGTGTTTCTCATTAATTGTGGAAAAATGCAGATTTGGGGGTTTTAAAATCAGAGAATAATGGATTTTTAAATCAGAGAAAAACCAAGATCCCTGTTATCATGTGAGTTTGAGAATGGAGGAAATTTCTAAAAAAATCTCTATTTGGACAGGAAATACAATTTTCAAGTGATTGTGAATCAGTGATCCAAACAAAAAATTCAGATCATGATCAAAAGCAACATTTTATTTGGGTAATTTTAAAATGTTGTATTTTGATTTTCATCTTATTTAACCTGTTTTTAGTATAAATTAATTCACATTTTAAAAAGGAACCTTTGAAATTAAAAGCAAAACTATTAATTTTGAAAACATCAAAACAGAGCAAACAGGGTCCCTCTGCATGCAAAGGTAAAGATGCAATGAGATCTAATGCACGATCCACACAATCTTGCCACCTGCCATGCCACATGCATGATTGTAGGATCATGCATTAGATCCCACTGTGCCTTATCGTGGATGCAGGAGGAGCCTGGGATAATGATCCTGGTCAACTAGTCAAGCCCTGCAGCTGACTAGTTTTACAAGGCAGTATTCCTTGTACTACTCCCGCTGCAAGCATTGCCAGCTGCAGGGCTCACTGCACCCCACTGTGAGCCTCATGAGAAGCAGGGCTCATAGTGGTGGCAGCATTCCCTGCACTGCTCCCGCAGCCCATGTTGCTGTGGGGATCACAGTGGGGGGACCTGGAAGAATGCTGCTGATGTTACAGCCCCTCCCCCACCACCAGATGTGGGGCTCACAGCAAGGGCTG
>NW_005842211.1:928517-935597 GCF_000455745.1 Alligator sinensis | reverse complement strand
GAATGCTGCTGCTCCTGTGAGTCCCAGAGACTAAGACGCTGCCCTGGCTGTGAGCCCTGAAGCCGAAAAGGTTTACAGCTGGGGTCAGCATTCTCTCTGCTGAGAACCCTGCAGCTGACAATACTGCCACCACCATGAGCCTTGTCAGCTATGGGGGGGCAGTGCGTGGGCCCTCAGTTGATGGGGCTCCCAGCCACAGGGGCAGGGCCAGATTACTCCTTTAGTGGGCCCTAAGCAAACAAATTCATGGGCCCCTACTTTTTTCCACTCAATAATTATAATATGTAAAATAAGCACTATTGGGCCCCTTCTTCACTTAGGGCTCTAGGTGTGTATAGTTTGCCTCTGCATTAATCTGGCCCCACACAGGGGAGCACTTGGTCATCCGTTCAATTAACGGCATGATGAGAACAAACTGCAAAATTATCCCACACAATTTTGTGGAATAACTTTGTAGCTTATTGCTTGTTTTATCACACTGTTAATTGTTTGAATATGTAGTGGGGTCACAATTTAAGGCATGATTACCTGGCTAATCATGCCCCAAATGTAAGGTATAGAGGGGGCTTGAGATCCCTCTCCTTCCCCAAACTGTGCAACCACTCCCTGTGAACAGTGTTAAATTTTCACATGAAATGGTTTCAACACCCCTCCCCCCCCGCCCCTCCAAAATTTCTAAACAGGTTAACTGTTGAGTCTATTAAGGTTTAGTTTTATTTTCTTCACAAATTTCTACAGAAATTCTACAGAAGACCTCTTACACTGGGAATACGGCAACTGGATAGAATAGCAAAAGGTGCTGAAAATGAATGTGATCATTCATTATGAAAAAATATTAGTCTTCTCTCTATTTGGAAATGGTTATTAAAAAAAAACAGGAAAGATTTGGTTGGGGTGGGGGAATTTGATCCTGTACAGTGGGGAAAAAACACATTCACATTATGAAGATTTTGAGATGGAGGTTTAGATTAGATATTTTAAAACAAAACTAAAGTGCTATGAGAGTCAGAGAGAGAGAGAGAGAGAGAACATGAAGCTGTGGTATTCCATATTTAAGAAGCAGAAATTTTACACAATACAGACATAATTCAAAAGTCTGATGAGATCCATAGGAATATTTTCAATTACTGAAATAAGCTTTGAATCAAGTCCACTAAACCAGAATTTTCTCACTGAAGTGGAACAGCACATTCTTTCATTATTATGTATTTAAACCAGATAGCTATGCATCTGGAGCAGTGCAAACACATAAAGGATCACAATTCCTGTCTTTGAGGTGCACAGGAAGTTCTTTTGCTTCAGTGAGAGCATTCACATGCATCCAAGATCATTAGTAAGTCAGAAGCTATCCAAAAAGCACAGTAGCCTGAGAAAGGCAAATTTGATTGTCTAGAGTTTGGTGATACCACTTTGAATAGAGCTTCTTATACTTAATATTTATACAAAATAACAGCAGTAACTTTTGATTATTTTGGAAAGCTGATAAAAAAAGATGTGGGTCATGATGGATTTCTCACTTTTACTTAAGTGAATTGCCAAACTCTCTCATTTACAACTCATTTGCAGCTCAGCAGCCAGTCTGAGAATTGAAGGAAGTAAAAAATGTATAAATGGGTTTCAGTACAGAATAACCATGTGAAAATATGTTTATGCAATGCATAGTTAAATTGTGGAATTTCATTGCATAGGAAGTGGTAGAGGCAGATAGTATAGCCAGGTTCAAAAAGGTCCTGGATAAATCCATGAATGATAAATCTATTAATGGCTATTGAACAGAATGACTGGAGATGTTTCCTCTGGCATCTCTAATCCAATCATAGCAGATGCCAGGGAGGGTACTAGATCCTTCTAGAGGAAAGTGCTGAAGCAGATACCTAGAGCATTGACTTCTACCCCTGTTGGATACAGCACACTGGGCTACATGGACCATTGGTCTGACCCAATTTGGTGTTTGGTATGATCTTATGATAAGGAACATAAAAACATTAGTTGAATAAATGAATTACTTCCTCCTTCTGTATTCCGTTAGTAGGATAGCTACTGAAATGATGTGACAAAGGAAGAAACTAGCAAGAGGAATATTCTGGTCAGAAGGGAGTTACTTCTGTTAATTTCCAGACGGCCCTATAATCAGTCCAAGGGTGGGAGAGTAAAAATGACAATATTCCTGATCTTACAGGGTGAAAACCGGAAGAGAACTCTTAATGCATACTTAAATGCAGGCACATGCCAAATCCAGCCCTGTAACAGGACTGGGCCCAAGGGGGGACTGTGCTGCCTCCTGGTGGCCAACGAGCTGTGGTTTTGCCCTGATTCTAGGTACATTCCCTTCCGCTCTTGACTGTCATGCCTGGATGTATTTGTTAGATTGTTAAAGGGAAGCTTCCTAAGGGTCCTAGAGTAAGCCTTAGTCCCCTCTGGCCTGGATCCTACTCTCCCACCAAGATGGGCCCTCTTGGCCCCTTCATGCCCCAGGGGACCTGTATCCTTGTGGGCTATTCACAGCCTCCAAACCTCCCCTACAGCCATGTGCATGCCCTACAGATTATAGATAATATGTTAATCATTTCAGGGCCCCCAACCCCACTCCTAGCTAAGGCCACTGTAGGCCTTTCTATCCGTTGTACTCTTGAAAAGGCTTCAGCCTGTTCAGCTTCACCCCCTTTGTTTTTGCTGGTCCCTTTCTGCCTAGGCCCACTGAGCTGGGTCAGGCTCCTGGGTTTCAATCCTGGTCAGCTGTCAGTCTCTGAGTCTCTGGTCCTTGTGCCTCTTGCTCTGGGGTCTAGGTCCTAGAATTCACCCCTGTGGACAGCTGGACCTCTGGCCCCTGGTCTCCCTCCTTCCTGGCTGATCTTGCCCCTCCTAGGCTACCGGTCCCTGGCCCTGGCTCTCACCTCTCCTGGACTACGCATCCCTGGCCCTGGCTCTCACCCCTCCTGGGCAATGGTTATGTCCCTGATAGGCTTCAGGTGCCTGGCCTTCTGGGCCAATGCTGCACTCCCAGCCCCTGTCTCTACCCTACTAGGGTTCTGGGCCTTCTGGCCCAGTTACTGCTTTGAACCTGACCCGCTGGGCACTAATGGGACCTCCAAATCACCCCTTTCTAGTTCCAACCTGGTCCACTGGTAATAGCTAGAACCAAAAGAAGCAGTCCCTGCCCCCAACTGAAACACAAGGTCTCAATATAACCTCACCTTCCTGGCTGAACTGCACAATTCCCCTCCATACTGCATCTGGCTGCCCTGTAAGCTGTAGGCAGCTTGCTTACAGTTCTCAAGGCATCACAAGTACCAGTAAGGCAGTCTCCTCAGCCTTCCTCCTCAGGAGCTCTTTCTTCCTCAGCCTGCAGGGCTATACTGATCACTCTCTGGCTCAGATCCTGGGGTTAAATGCCACCCAAGTCTTGCCCCTTTTATCATGCAACGTCCCCAGCTGCCCACAGGTGTTTCCAAATTGCATTTTCTAAGCTGGACCTGGGGTAGCTCTGTGGCTAGCCTAGCTGCAGCAGCAATGCCTTGTCTCCCTTACAGAGCTCCCCTTGTTGTCCCATGGCAGAGCCTCTAGCTCTGCAATAGCCTCCTGAAGTCTGCATCTCAGGGAATCTGCTTTGCCACCTAGCTGCCACTTCTCCTCCAGCCAACTTCTGCTAAGCAGCAATCTCCTGACTGGCTGCAAGTGTTGTCCTTTGTTCTTTAATATGCAGCTCCCAATCTTGTCAGCAGTGATCCCTGGCTTCCCACCCTCTCACAGCTAGATTCGGTCCAGGTACTCTTAGTTTTAACAGTATCATTTTATCCTGTTAAAGTGACAGGAGGCCAAGGTTTCCCATCACAAGCCCTATTGCAGTAAAGCATCTAATTTCATAGAAAATTTAGAGCAAGACCACATATGGGCCATCTCCTTCTCTGAGGTAGAGGACTAGCCCTCACAGATGCTTGCCTAACCTGTTCTTAAAAGCTTCTAGTCAAGAGGGTTACACAACTTTTGTGGGTGCAGACAGAAGTGCAGCACCCCACTGTGTAACTCAAAACACTTCTTGTAAAGTGCTCTCAGTTAATAGATTTTATAGATTCCATTGATGCTTAGGGTCAGAAGGGACCTTAGATTGAGTCCAACTCCCTGCCCTGGACAGGAAAGAGCGCTGGGGTCAGGTGACCCCAGCCAGGTGCTTGTCCAGTCTCCTCTTAAAGACCTCCAAGGTTAATGATCCACCTGACCAACCAGAAGTTCACCGTTGGTTCCAAGGGGGAGGGGGATCCAGCTGCTGGCTGGGAGCTTGCAGCTGCTTTCCCTTAGAAATGGCCCCTCCTCTCTTCCAGCCTGTCCCTGTTACAGAATGAGAGGGGGACAAGGGAGCAGAAGGAGCTATTTATAGGGGTTCCCCAGCTGGCTCTGGAGAATGGGGCATGTGAATTAGAGCACCCCCACCCACCCTGAGGGGTCAGGGGATTCCAATATACCTTCCCACTCTCCAGCAGGAGCTGAACAAAACCCTAGACCAAACTCCCTGTTCTCTTTTCCCCCTCCCATTTTTAAAATAGCTTAAGACTGGGAGGCAGCACAGACAGAAGTTACAGAAGACACTGTTTTGAAACATCTTCATCTACCCCCTCATGCAATTTACCAGATCAGTCATTTTTTAAGCTGTCTGCAGCCGTGCACTTGTGTTTGGTCATGGCTAGAAACTGCTTTCTATGGCCAAAGCAGGCAAAAAGTGTCACTCCTGCCTGTGCCCTGTAAGTCATCTGTATTAGTGCTTAATTTTCCTTTTTGTTAGCAAGGAAAGGAAAACTTGCAAAGTGAAGCTTATTACTTATTATTGAACTCCTAGTGGGCACAGAAAATAAATAATCAGACTTAGCACTGTTAACTCTTTACACCAATTTTTCCATGTTGGAAGACTCATATCACCAACTCATTTTTATCTTTTCCAAGGAAAACAAAACCCAACTCTTCAGTTTCTCCTCATAGGTCAGGTTTTCCAAACCTCTTTCTTGTTGCTTTCCTCTGAACTCTCCAGTTTGCCTACATCCTTCTTGTAGTTTGGTGCCCAGAATTAACAGTAATTCATCTGAGGCCTCACCAGGGCCAAGTAGAGCAGAATAATTCTCTCATGCTTTACATGTAACACCATACAAGGAGATTTTACTTAAATTAAAACAACCTAGAATGAGATTTGTTTTTTTTTTAAAGCAATACATTGTTGATCCACACTCTGTATAAGATCCAATATTATCTAAATATATTTTTTCTGCAGTACCATAGCTTATTTATTCTTTATTTTCTACTTGTGCATTGTATTTCTCATTCTGAAAGGAGTATCTAGCACTTGGTTTTATTCTGTTTCATCTTAACTGACATCATATGATTTCTCCAATTGATCAAGATCATTTTGAATTCTAATCCTGTTTTTCAAAGCGCATTCAACCCCTCCCAGTTTAGTTCCATTAATCAATCTTATAAGTGAAGTGTCTGTTCCATTTTTCAAGTAGCTAAAGAACATAGTAACTATTACCACACCCATAACTGACCCTTGCAGGGCTGCGCCTGAAATGTCCTTGCAGTTGGATAGCAAACTGTTTACTATACCTGAGAGTTTTTTCTCCAACCATTTGTACACCTGCATTGTGGTGGTTTTATTTAGACTATATTTTCCTAGAATGTTTATGAGAATGTCATATGGAAAAGTGTGAAAAGCCTTACTAAAGTCAAGATAATGCACAACTATTATTCCCCGCTTATCCAAGAGGTAAAAATGAGCAAATTAGATTGGTCTGTTTGTGACAAATCCATGCTAGCCATTTATCACCTCATTATCCCCTCAAGTGCTTGCAAATTGATTTAATATTTTATTATCTTTTTAGGTATTAAATTTGGGCTGACTGGTCTGCAATTCCTCAGATCATCCTCTCCCCACCCCCAATTTAACAAGATAATTACTATTTTCTCTTCTCCAGTCCTCTGGGACCTTTTCCAGCCTTAAGGAATTCTGGAAGAGAATTGTCTTAGGTCCTCAAGAACTCTTGGGTAAATATCAGTGGGCCGTTTAAATACACCTAACTTATCAAGATTTTCTTTAACATGACCTTTCTTCATTCTATACCTTTTTAAAAATTAACTGCATTAAATATCAGTGCATAATTATGTGTGTGTGAGAAGCCAAAGAAAAGCACTGAATACCACTGAATCTGTGCTCTACTTTTCCAGCAATTAATAGACCTGTTTTCCTTGTTTATCTTACTTCTCATATATTTATATAAAAACTTTTCTTGTTACCTTCCATACCCTTTGCTAGATATAACTCAATTTATGTCTTAGCCTTTTTGTTTCTTCTCTGCATGCTTGCAGTCATCTTTAGTTATGTCCTTGTTTCTGCTATTTATACAATTTCTTTGTGATTTTTAGATCAGTCAATAGCTTCTAGCACTGACAAATTGGTCTTGTTGGCTACAAATGTCCAACTCAGGATACTTAAAATTCTGGTTTATTAAGCAGATGAAAACACTGTAATGAAGTTAAATCATAAACCTTGGGGCTGGTCCCCTCCCACCACACACACAGTAGCGAGCTACAAGAGTTAGGTATACCTATCTCTTCCATCCTACCAGTGAACGGACGCGGAAGACGGCATGAGAACTGCATCCGAGAAACCAACTGGTGGCTTCGGCAGTGGTGTCTCGAGGCAGGCTTCGGCTTCCTGGACAACGACCCGCACATCACGATGAGGGACATGCTCAGCTGGGATGGGCTTCACCTGTCCCCCAAAGGTAAGCATGTGTTTTCTTCTAGGTTGGCGGATCTCCTCCGGCGGGCTTTAAACTAGGCTCGTTGGGGGGAGGGGAAGACGAGGGCGGGGGAAGCTGTGGACCACCAAACCATGTGGCACCCACAAGGACATCCCAGCCTGAAGAAAGAGAGCATTGGGAACCTGAAAGCCATGGGGAGGCCAGCACTACGACACAGGTAAGAAACGAGAAGGTAAGAAACAAAGGGCCCCTTGGGACTCGGAGCGGGGGGGGCAGCAAAGGCACCAGTCGCAGGGCTCAAGTGCCTATATACTAATGCTAGGAGCATGGGGAA
>NW_005842211.1:882564-925616 GCF_000455745.1 Alligator sinensis | reverse complement strand
ACATGTACATGCAGGTTTGGGAGTCCGTTGATGAATTTTGAATAGGGCTCTGGGAGTGGTCAATCTGGAGATATTCATCCCAAAAGTTGGTCCCCGGCATTGATTAACTCAGACCAGGGCTTCTAGCCATTGAACAGTGATGTTTAGAGATTTCCCAGTTGCTACATTGTCTTCTATTGATTTCTTCTGTTGGTTGATCTGTGGTTTTCCTTGGTGTTAATTTCTGTCTGCTACTGTGTTACGCATTCAATCACTGATTCACTCGCTCTTTCAGGGGCCGCCTGATACAGGGAAGTGGCAGTTTGACTCCTGCCCTTGTTACAATTGTTACAATGTATAACTTACTTCTGAAACTAAACACATTTAGTTGAAAGGTGAGGAGTATAAAATATAAGCTACAAAAGTAATGCCATGGCACACAAATAGATAAAAATACCAAAATACAAGGGGAGATACAAGATGCACACATACAAATTTTAAAACACAATTCCTTATCTTAAAGTGAAAGAAAGAGGAAGGAAGAAAAGGTAGAAGAGGAAAAACATATCCAAGGAGGGGAGAGCAACTGCAGGCAAGAGGAAAAGGGGGCTTTCTGCTACTGTCTCTTATTGTGCTTTCTGTCTTTCTTTCCTACTGGTACAGTTTACTGATGTAACTTCAGTACAGGCTCATTTAGTAGCTGCCAGTTTTTATAGGCTCATATATCCTAGGGTCGGAAGGGACCTCAACAGATTGAGTTCAACAATGATCTTATAATCCTTGATCTTTTGAATTTCTTTCCAAAAGACACAACCTACCAATTTCCTAAGTTTATGAATGTCTTTTCTTTAGCAGTACATTTTCCTTATTCTATTGTTATCACTTTCTTACCTGACTGTGCATCCATATGAATGCTTGCTTCATAATGAGTCACCCAAGTTACCTTCAACCTTTTATTATCAATTAGCTCGTCTATATTATCCAGAGTCAAATTGGTGTAGCCAGTCCCCTTGTAACATTTACCACCTCCTTAAACAACATATTGCCCTCAACATATTTCATGAAGTTTTGGATAGTCAGTCCTGTATATCCCGCTTCTTACCTGGATACAGAATGTCTCTTGTTATCATTAGTTCCTGTGTTTGGAGTCTTCCAATAATTTCTCAAAAAAGCTTCACCCATCTTTCCCTTCTGCTGGTGACACTTGACGAGGGCTTCTGTCCATCTGAACAGCAACTTATCTTCTCCTGCAAGGGATCAGCAACTATAAGCCTCCCAGTCTTTGGGACATGCGATTTGTTTCCTGACCTATATTCCATTTTCTTTTGGTTCTAGGATTCATCAAGGTTCTTTATCTTAATAGATGAAGAGCTCTAACTTCCATGCTAAACAAGCACAAGCATATACATAAAGTTAAGCCCATAGTCAACGGAGATGAATGTGTGTACCAGTGTTTAAAAATTGTACTTTGATTTCTTTAAACATGAACATGCAAGATACTAGCCACAATTATCTCTGGTTTTGAGAGCGGTGGCGGGAGCGGGGGGGGGGGGGGGGGGGGGGGGGGAGGAGGTCAGGAAGTGCCTTGAAAGACTGATGTTTTTGATTTGTCTGGTAAATTATATTTTTCAGTTTCCTCTCACAGATTCACAGAAGTTTAGGGCTGGAAGGGACCTCGTGAGGAAAGACTGCTGGGGTCATGTAACCCCAGCAAGGTAAGTGTCCAGTCTCCTTTTAAAGATCTCCAGAGTAGGTGCCTGCACCACCCACTCCAATGGCTTGTTCAATTAGATTGGAGGTCATCTCTGTATTTAATAACCAAATCAAGCCAGGCATCATAGGGCAAATTCATCCTTAGTGAAAATTCACTAAAATCACATTTGGTCCTTTTCTGTCATGGTTTCTATACACTTTTCCATTCCATCTCACAGCTCTAAAGAGCTCTTTGATTGGATCTTAATCTCTCTTCATATTGTACTGAATCATTTTTCAGATTTAGGAGTAGCTTATGGAACAGGATGAAAAAAAAAAACCCTCCAAAAAACCCACTCATTTCCCTTTGACCAGATCGGTTCTCATAACTGAAAGGTTCTGGTAATAGTTTAATATATACTACAAAAAGAGGGGGGAGAGGAGGAATTTGTTTATGTACCTTGAGACAAATTTAAGTCCATGTACAATTTCACAGATTCACAGAAGTTTAGGGCTGGATTAGGTAATAGAATATACAGGTTCATTATACAAAGGCATATTTAAGTCTCTCAAGAAAATTTATATATAAAAAGACAGGGCTTTTAATTAATAAAAATTACTACAATTTTGAGTATTTCTTTGTAGATTTAAAAATGTTCATAAACTCACTGAAAGGGATGATTTTCCCAGAGGAATATTTTTATTAGGATAAGCAAATCATGTAAATATTGTGATTTTTAGCTCCAATACGTGTCAAAACATTTTACCACTCTTGTGGATTTTTTAATCTGATTAGAAAATCAGGAACTTGGTGGGGGGGGGGGTGGAAGGTGCACTGCTTGGAGGTGCCCAATTTGTCCACTGAAAACAAAAAAAGGACACCATCTTTTGGATTCAGGAAAGTGTTAGAGGGAAGGGAAACACGTGTATAACTGTAGATATTAAGAACAGCTTGTAAAAGTAATGTCCTTACTCCTATCAAAGTAAATAAGTCATATAGCCTTAAACCAACTTAAAAAAAAATTAGAAGCGATGTAAATTAGTATCAGAGGTTTTATTTGACAGTCACTCCTGCCAAGTTAGACACCACCACTCATGTTGGTCTCCTGCGGTATTTAATAAATGTCCTATTACCAAGCCAGTGAGCTGCAGATGTCCCTGGAAAGATGTCACATTGTTTATGAAAACCTCCTGGGGCAGCTGCCCTTCATCTCAGTGGGCATGATATGTTTATGTTTCTAAACCCACATTTTTCATTACAGCTTTTATCCTGATCACAATAGCACTTACTATGACTGATTTTCAAGGATCTGCTGCATTTTAAAAAACATTAGATCCCTGATGAATGTCTATATCCTACAGAATCTGGACATCTTTAGATTGGGATGGGCTACTCACAATTAAGTCAAAAGAAGTATAACAGCACATAAAAAAATAACTTGAAATTATTGCCCAAGGGTCATATATATATATTTTAATGGGAATAACTTGCATACCCTTGAAAGCCCCAGAATACCCTTGAAAGCAATAGTTTAACAAATTGCACATTCTACAGCCATATTTCTCAGACAGAAATACAACTGATGTGATGATAAATACTTCAGTAACATAACTATTATCTTCAGAGGACCACATCTTAAATTTTACTAGTTACATAAGGAACATGGATCTCTATTTTGCTCTGGCATCCCAGGGAAAGCAGAAACCAAGGCAGTCAAGAGGTCTGTAATGATAACCAAGAATCTAGGGTTTTCCGTTTCCCGTGGAAAAAGAACAGAAAAATGCAGCAAAAGCCCAGACTTTCTCCTTTAAAGAATAAAAAGGTGGAAAACTGCAGTTTTTCCCCTTTCAAGGTGGCAGCCTTCCAGCCTACAAGGAACTATTTGGGCTGACAGGAACAAGAAGAGGGGGAGTGGGGGCAGTGGGTGCCACAGGCATGTGCATGTGCATGCACAGACACATCTGGCCAGCATATAGTCAGGCAAGGTGGTGGGAGCAGCCATGGCTGCTAGATACAGGTAAGTCTGGGGCAGAGGTGGGTGGGTTGGAGGGCCAGGACTTAGGGACCATTTGGGAAGTGGGAATATTTGGCGGGCGTGTGTCGTAGCATGAACTGAACTAATGAAGCTGATGTTAACACAGAGTGTAATAATAGTAAAATATAACCATGTTAGTCTTGTCCTGTAAGCAACTTGAAAACTCCATTTTGTATCCTTCTTCTTGACATAAGTGAATGAACTCTGCATAGTTTTTATGTATGAGTCTGTGCAAAAAAGTGTAAATGGTAAGAGAATGGCATAGAGATGGGAGAAGAAAATTTAACTGTTTTGTAAGCAACAAGGCACCAAATGTAAGTTACCAGTCAGTAAACTAATTAATGAATGGCTGAAGACTCTGTTTTAGGCCTAGGGCACAAAGAAGATAATGAGGAGAAGGAATGCACCCATCCTGCCAGATGGGCAGCAAGAACACTCCAAGGCTGAGATAAGCTGAAGACAAAAGAAGAACAACCACAAAAACAGAAACTGGGTATAGAAATACCCCAAAGCACTGAAACGAAGGATGCCAATCCCTATAAAAGAACACTTTGAAAATGCCAAGTTGAGTGAGTCTCTTTCTCTACTGCTATTTCACTTGAGCACGTTTTTACAGACTAGTATACTGGATTTAAATAATAAAAAATGGCAACTATAATAAGTAAACATAGTATTGGGAACTTGAGTTAAGATATTTAAAAGGAAAACAGTAAAGAGTGAGGCAGATGTGAAAGATGTCAAAAATCACCTCCCTACATATCTGCAAGATATGAGTCTTTTAAAACAAGTGCTGCAGTGATTTAGACATAGCCCGTGGACCAAGCAGGCAGTAAGAGATGCCTGTACCATTGCAAATTTAAAAGACAAATTTACAAACTATATGCAGATATATAATATACCACCACACTCCATGAAAAAGGAGGCTGCAGACATGTGGCTTTTATAGAAAGCTACTAAAAATCTGTTCCTCCATCTAACTAACTGTTAGGAGGCATTTTAAAGGGGTTAGCTAAAATTTGTAGTAAGGTAAAGTTGTATACTAATTGTGACTAGCTTTGTAAGTTTTGTGCACGAAAGGTGGTTTGTTACTGCTTACCAGAAAACTTTGTTTGTCTGGGTCAGGCAGAGTAGTAGACATGAGTACATGCTGTGGTCCGCTTGGGATTAAGTAAGAAGCTCCTGTTGTGTTTGCAGTAAAAAGCTAGGAGAGAGCAGAGAAAGTCATCTCTCTGCTGAAAAGGCTGTGTATATGACAGGGTCTTTAGACAGAATTACAGTCTTTTATGAATAGTTACAAGAGCAATTATGTGTTTTCTTTAAAGTTTGTAAAGTGTAAGTTACCAGTGCAAGTTATGGCAAGGTAAAGTGTTATGCAGGCAGTTGAGCTTCAAAGAGATCAAAAACAGTTAGAAAAATGTAAAACTGATACTTTAGGATCCTGTGCTTCCTCCCCCCCCCCCCCAAAAAAAAAAAAAAAAAAAGAAACAATAGAAGTAGCTGGTGGCACAAAAAGAAACAAGGTATGTTATTAGACATCTGCTCAGGCAGGCAGAAAATTTGTAATTGTAAATAAGAGGAAACTTGGTTCTCCCTCTCCTCCCCACCACCTCTCCAAGAACAGTGAAGGGCCTAGAAAAAAATAGGGATTCTTACAGGAGCATAACAGCTTGTGTTAGAAAACATCAGGGTACAGCTGTGTAAACAGAGATCAGTGCCCAGAATCACTTTGAGTTACTTTAGGTAGAGAAAAAGCAGTGAGTTTATCAGAGGCATGTTTTGTTTTTTTCTCTTCAAAGGCATAGCTTAAAGGTTCCTTTTTAAAGATAAAAAAAGTTTTTCTAATGGAATTGTGTGTGATGTGCAATTCATCACCCGTGGTCTTTTAAAGGGAGCTAGAATGGAGCTTACTGGACTGTGCATCTGTGTGAAAGAGACAGAGATTGTTTTTAGTTTGTAAAAAGCAAGGCCAGCACAAAGTGTGCATCTGTAAGAAAGAGAAAAAGAAATCAAAATTTGCTAGATGGATTAGTTTGCAGAAAGCAAGGCAAGAAGGGGCCACTGATAAGAATTAATTGTAAAGCCTGTAGCCTAGAAAGGGTAATGGTTAAAATCTGTTAACAAAAGGAACACTAGAAGTTAAGTAAGACCTAAAAAAAAAGGAGTGTTGGGATTCTAAAGACTTGCTAAAGAAAAAGATCTGCTGAAGAAAGTATTGCCATCAAAGTTAAAAAAAGATTGCTAAATCCAGAGACCTGTGAGAGATCTGTAAAGGTGTTTAAAAACAAACTCACAGAGCACAGAAAGGAATTAAGAGTGGGTGCTAAAAAGCAGAGTCCAGCCAAAGTTTGTGAGAGCATAAAAAGCCAAGAACTCAGTCTAAAAAGTAGGTAAGGCAGAGTCAGTGACCTGGAGTCTAAGAGGGGTTAGATCAGAAAAAAATTAAACTGAATGAGCCCAAAGGCTCTGAGGGGAGCCAAGAGAAAAAAAGATCTGAGAGGGGTCTGCAGGGCCCTAAAAAACCAAGTAATCTGGCAGTCCAGAGAAGGGGCACAGAAAAAGACCACTGTTAGAGCTGCCAGAGCCAAGAGCCTGCAATCTCAACTGGCCCAAAAAGGGGCCAGAAAGCCTAAAAGTGAGAAAGTGTGCCCATAAGAATTAAAGAAGACCATAGCAAGAAAGTAGAAAGTTTAGTCCCAGGTATAACTGAAAACTGCCACCCTCCTGGGTGTAGTTAGTGTAATAAAGCTACCTGTAGCAGGGTAGTCTCTGCAAAATGGCACATAATAATCAACCTGGGGAATAGGCAGAGGCAAATATAAGGTGCTTTAAAACCGTAGCTTCCACCGCCTTGTAAGTTACCCTTAACTAGAAAAAAAGCTAGGGGGAGCATACCCCAACAGAAAAACCTTTAGTAAAGGCCAAAGAAAAAAAATAATAGAAAGTAAAAAAACAGGCTAGGAGGCAGCTGGAGATGGTTATAGATGGAGAAAGTATTTAAAAAGGAAGAAAAAAATAAAAGTTTAATAGCGTTTAAATGCTAAAGCAGGTAGGAGAAAAGAGTAAAAATGTAATTTTAAAAATAACTGCTTTAAAGCAGGAAAAAAGATACAGTTGCTTTAAAAAAAAATTTAGGTCCTGATCTCAGTGTGCCTAAGGTCATGCTGTGGTCTGTTTAAGTTAAGTACAACAACTTCTATAACTGGTCCAATAAAAAAAAGGAGTGTTGTATGTTTGCTGTGTGTGTGTATTGCAAGGCAAGAAAACTTCTAAAAATAAGTATCTGCAATCTCATTGATAAAGGGGGTGTGGCAGTGAGATGCCCCCACAGGCTCTCAAAGGGGATGGGGCAGACTCCTTGGGCCCCAAGCCACACAAGCAGACCCCCCCCCCGGGGAAACTTACCTCCAGGAGCACAACCAGAGCAAGAGCAGGAGCCACGGCTGCAGGAGCCAGCATTACGCTGGCTGTTTAATCAGCTGTTCCTGGGGCGGGGAAAAGCTGAGCCAATCACAGCGGCCGGAGCAGCCACCGTGGGAAGATTTAAAAGCCCCACTGGAACCCAGCAGAGATAGAGAAGGAGCTCACTAGCATGGAGCATGCTAGGTGTGGTGAGCTGCTGTGCCGAACAGGAGGGTTGCAGCCAGCTCAGTGCCAGCATCTAGAGCGGGGGGAGCAGAGTCCCTGGGCAAGGTGGGGAGGGAAAAGCCAGTCCATGCCCCCCCCCCACCCTTTTCCAGCTGCCTACATTACTGAAAATCATTAGAGGTGTCCCGCCCAAAGGCGGCGAGGAAGACGCCAGCAAGAGAGCGCCTTGCTCGTCAGCACCCAAGGCAAAAGCGCTAGCTGCCGTGAAAGCTGAGCTAGGACACCAGTACCCATGCTGATGCTGGTCCCCTGGAGAAAGGAGTCTACAGGGCACAGCAGAACAATGCAGGCTGCACCGTTGGTTGGCGAGTAGATGGGGTGTAGGGGAGGTGGAGCCCCGCAGAACAACACGTCAAGACTGATTACCACCGTCCCCAGGAAGAGGATCACCACTGAACCCTTCCTTTCATTCAATAACACCAAGTCTTGGCAGGCGGGTTGAGGGGAGGGGGGCCCCGCTCAGGATGGATAGTACGGCACTCATTGTACCCCATCTTAGGCACTTCTACAGGGGTAAAAAAATTTTGTTTTTTTTTAACCTCCCCTCAATTTTCAGAAATAGTGTAAAATTTTTAAAAAGGAAAGTGTTAACATCTTGTTAAGGCAAAAAAAAGAAAAGAAAAAGAAAAGAAAGGGTGTTCATAAAAAACTTAGTACATGTCAGCACTGTAAATGTGTAAATATAAATATTTTACTGCAAAAAGTTTTCCTTGGCAGGTTGGTATGTATCTGTTTGTTTTTTTTATTTTCCTCTCTCTCTCTTTTGCAGAAGCTATAGTGTAAAATCTAATCTAGTAGCAAAGGTGACTAAAAAACTACAAAGCCAACAACAGCGTTTTCTTCACCTAAGCCATAGTTTTACCATCACAGCAAAATTGTTTTGTCTGTTTGTTTTGTTTGTCCTGTTGTGTTGTTTTTATTTATTAAATTAGTTTTTTTAAGTTTAAATGTATAAATATGATAAAGATGTAATAAACATTAATAGTAATATTCTCTCTAAAAATTAAATCTGTCTGTAAATCCCAAACCTGAACACTTCCATCCAGTTAGACTAAAAAGTTGTTCTGATCTTTAAAACAAAAAACAGCAATTCATATAAAAGTTCTCAGTTGTAAAGTTTACTTGTTTAGCAAAATAGCATTTAGTAAAAAAAGTGATATTTGTGTGTTTAGTAAATAACCTTATAAAATGTTTTTAAGACTATAAAGCAAATCTCATTTGTATATAAATACTATTAATAATAGCACTGTAACAAGTTGTGTGTAAAAACTGCATTAACCCATTGCTTTATAAAAAAAGTTAATAAACCTAGCACATCAGTATTTGCATTAAAATGTAAAAAAAACCTCTTTACAAAATACAAAATAAACAGCCCATAAAGTTAGTAATAAATGTAAACCAGTTTAATAATGTAAGAGATACCACTAATTAAAATGTGTATAAATGTTTAGCACAATTAAAAAAAATGGCAACACATTTTTTAGGAAATTAATAATCAGTTATGTATTTACAACTAAGATTTAAAAAACCCCATACTTTAAATTCCAAGTAAATTAGACTAGTGCATATCACTAACCATCTTAGTACAGTGGTATATAAAATACAATTAAAAAAATCAAAATAAGTACAAGTATTTCAGTTATAGTTATTCAGTTTATACTTTATAAAGTATAAAGTTTATTATGAAATGTAATGTATTAAATTCATTTAAAAGCCACAGAATGCCAATGACCAGTGACTGCTAAACACTAATAAAGAAGAACAAGTGTTAATGTGTATGTTATTGTGTTTTTCTATATTTAATATATTTGTGTGTCATAATATTTTAACTTAGCTTTGCTTATTGGGTTTTTTTGGGGGGGCTTTTTTTGCTTTGTTAAGTAAACCCTTAATTTCAAAAGTGTGTGTAACCTCTGTAACTGGTCTGTCTAGTACGCAAATAATTCAAGCATTACTAAACACACACCCAAAGATATTATAGTCATTTATAACCCTCCCATATGTTAAACAAAAGCACATTTAAACCCCTCATTTAATTGGCAAATATTTAAATAACCAAAACAAAATTGTCAATCATTGTATGTGCAGTAAATAAACTAATAATCAATGGAACAAACAATCCACATGTTATTAAAATAAATTAAATAATAGCACAACCAAACTATTTTAATAAAATAAAGTGTGTGTATAATAAAACTGAACCAAATTATTTAACAAAGAATAAAAACATCATTTCCTCCCATGCAGCAATGTATATGTAATGTCACTGTTATTCAAACTCCATTTTTCACACATTATTTCACCAAACAAATAATTCAGGATATAGTTATAAGAGATAACAATTTGCTAAATTTTAATGTTTCCATAAAAATCAGTTAAACAACCCTGCTCAACTTTTTAATGCAAAATTTGCAAATAACCCAATTACCCACTGCCACACATAATAATGCACAAGTGCACAGTATTTCTATATTGCATCTAGGTAAAAAAATCCTAAAAGTTTCAAAACAAGCCAAACAAATGTTAGCATATCATTAGTATAACATCTTCACAGGATAAGCTCCTTCAGGGACAGCTATTCTTAATATCATGCTGCACCCTATAATATTGTTTATGGTAATAAAAGGTTTATTTCTTGTCATGTGTTATATGTGTTGTTAAATAAAATCAATGTATCCAAAACTTTGGAAACTGCAACTAAAAACAAAATATCTTCTTATCAAACAAATGTAGTTTATGACCCATTCATCACTAACGTTTGAAGGGTCAAAGGGAAGACATAGCATGAACTAAAATAATGAAGGTAATGTTAACATAAAGTGTAATAGTAGTAAAATGTAACCATGTTAGTCTTGTCCTGTAAGCAACTTAAAAACTCCATTTTGTATCCTTCTGCTTGACATAAGTAAATAAACTCTGCATAGCCTTTATATATGTGTGTGTAAAGGAGAAAATAGTAAAAAAAAATAACATAAAAATGGGGGGGAAAAAATTAACTGTTTATGTAAGTAACAAGGCACCAAATGTAGGTTACTAGTCAGTAAACTAATTAATAAGTGGCTAAAAAAATCCCTTTTAAGCATAAGACAAACACACACAAAAAAAACCCAACAAGAACAAAGAATGCACCCATGTTGCTAAACAGGCAGCAAAAACACTCCAAGGCTAAGATAAGCTAAAAACAACCTCCCCCCCCCCCCCCACACACACACAAAAATAGAAGCTAAGTATAAAAAAACCCCAAGGCACTGAAACAAAGAATGCCAATCCCTATAAAAAAAAAAACAAAAAAAAAAACTTTTAAAATGCCAAGTTAAGTAAGTCTCTTTCTCTACTGCTGTTTCATCAGAGTACAGATGCATCTGTTCACTCCGCTCCAGCTGTTATCTTCAAATCTGCTATCTTCAAATCATCATCATCTACTCAATAAGCCCAGGTTAGCTACCTGAGGCTAATATTGAGCAACTATTGCTAGTAACTATATGTAGTGTATGTGTAAATAAAATAGTTGTTTTTTCTATGTATATGCCTGCGTGTAATAATGTTTATAATAATTTGTGTGCGTTTGTATAAATAGTGTGTCCAAACCTCTATGTCTAACTCGTAATCAATAAACACAGCACCTTGCCTTATCCCCCTTTATAAATTCTCGCACGTAATTTAAACAATTAGCAATTTAAGTAACAGTGATGAGAGGATGCTTGGATAGGGGATGCATACCAGCACTGGGGGAAGACATTTGGGCCGGGGCTGCGGTGGTGCAGGGGCATCTAAGACTGTCCTCAGTGCCACCAGCGAGCCCAGCTCTGCATTGTTGCCAACGAGGCCTGCCCAGAGGTGCCCTGCCTCCAGTGGGGAAAGGGGGTGGGAGCATCCGTCAGAGGCAGCAAGGAGCTGCATGGCTGGGCTGGTGGTGCCAGGGGCTGTTGCCTATGCTTTCAGGGGCAAGGTGGCCAGGAAACACTGCTGGGGCAGGGGACGGGGGATGCGGTGACCAGGCTGCCAGATGCAGTGCAAGAGCCCCAACCTGGGGCAAGGGGGCTACAGACATCTCCTTTTCCTTCCCCCAGGCCATTCCAGGGCCAGACTTGCTTTGTCCCTCACCCTCCTCCTGCTGCCCACAGCATGGCCCAGGCCAGAGCCATGCTCAACTTCATGCTGCTGCTGTGGAGCATGTTGCAGGTCCTCCCAGCCCCAGCTCATGGTACCCCACCTGCTGCCTATGCTTCTATATGAGATGCGCTGCATGCATTTCATTCTGGAAGCCATCCCCACAGACCACTATCCTGTGAGTCTGCCTGGGGTTGGACGGGGTGGGGAGCAGCTGCAGGTCCACCTCCGGCAGAACTGTGAGAGGGCAGGGGGTTGCTGGTCAGGAATGAGGGGCAGCAGCAGAGCTGGGGGGAGGGGAGGGGGACTAGCAGGACCAGGCTGTACGTTAGGAGTGAGGGGCACCAGTGAGGATGAGTGGTTGGGGACTGTAGCTTAGGAGTGAGGGGCATCAGCATATCAAGGCGCTCAGCAGTACTAAGCAGCAAGGAGGGGAAGACAACTGCAGTAAGTCCCATGTCCTGGTGACTAAAGAGAGTAGGGGAGCTCTGATTTTCCATGATAAAAAAAAAAATCAAATGCCACCACATATAGGTATTTAGAATTTACTTTATTATACTTGAGGCATTGTTAAGCTTCTAAATTCCTCTAAAAATTTAAATATATCAATAAAACATTGTGTTCATCCGATACCTACCTATATATACACCAACCCAGGCATGCACATGTACACAGTGGTGCTTCTTTTTAATCACAGAAAAATGTGGAGGGGGGGTGGTGTTGTTAATCAGAGAAAACCAAGATTCCTGATGAAGACCATAAGCTAATAAGCTCTGCCAACTCCTGACTAGCCCTTGCTCTCTGTGTAGTTATCCCAGCTCCGGCACCGTCTTCACCTCGATGCTTCTTCCATTTAAGCCTCTCTGACTAGAACAAGTCTTCGGATCATCTCAGCCAGCTGACTGCTGGCTCTCCGCTGCTGCAGCCATCCCACCCCACTTTTTGGGCTCCAGCCTGAGCTGTGTCACTCTGGGTCCCTTGCCGTCTTTCTCTTTCCATGGCTGCTTTAACTTTACAGAGCAGTAACTATGGAAACGTGGCTCATGGGGAGCTCTTTTTCTTCACTGGCTCCTGCCTGCTCCTGAGCAGCATAGACGCCATCATCTTCTCCTCTTTACACCGGGTCTTAAAAAAACCTCCCAGGACGGAGCTTTTACAGCCTCTCTGGGTCACCTGTTCCACTGCTTTACTACCCTCCTAGTGAGAAGGTTTTACCTAATATCTAACCTAAACTTCCCTTACTGCAACTTGAGACTGTTGCTCCTTGTTTTGTCATCTGTCACCATTAAGAACAGACATGCACTGTTCAATGTCTACTAATTTTGGAAATAAATAGGAGCTGGATTTCCAGAATACTTAGCCTTTTATAAGAACTTTCATTTTTCCAGCACCATCCCATTGATTTTATCCCAGTTATAAGTACTTATTATAACTGCCTGTCAAACTTGCATGTTCAGAAGAGGAGGACACAAAGTTTGCTTTAAGTAATATGTGCAACATCTAATATTAGAGGGAGGGATAGAATCCATTTTTCTAGGTTGGCAATCAACTACATTAAGAGGAAGTCATAACTTTTTTTCCTGAAAACTCACCTGCCCTCATTCACCCATATTTTCTCAGATGCAATGCACAACTTCCCTGCTCCCTCCCATGCCATATTGGGATGCAGATATTAAGCAGAAATGCTGCTTTCTTTGCTGGAAAATAAGTTATCCTGGAGACATTGTGCATGTATTGCAGCTGTGAAGATGGCGGACTCCTGTGTTAACCCTCACAATCACAGCTATTGGCTGAGGACTGTAGCTTGTGCCTGAAGCAGCGAGTTGGTGATAGTATCTTGATGCAGCTTGTGACATGAAAACAACAGTTTGTTTCAAGTAATTTATAAAAGGACAGCTTATAATAAATAAATAAATAAATCAACAGGTCTTGGCTACTGCTTTTGCAAGGGTCTAGGGCCTGACCTTGTGAAACAATGTCCAGGAAGTGTAGCATGAGGAAGGTCCTTCTGCCTTCACCCAGATGTCTCCTCTAATGACATACTTCCTGGACACTGTGGCTGCTTACAGACATAAAAACATGCACTTGCATGTTAAAAAACATGCAGCAGCATGTTAGTTTGACCCATCTCCACAGTGTCTATATGGATCAGACACCGCACCAAGGCTTTTATGCACTTTTATCAAATTTAATCAGCTGTTAGATAAAAACACCAAAAAAGCCCCACTAAAGTGCCTGATCTATATAGATGTTGCAAGAAATAGGTCCAACTAATGCAATGCCTCTTCTGGGCATGCACTGGGCTTGGCAACAGCAGTGTGCCAAGTTTTTAGTACCCTTTTTTTTAAGCATCTGTAAGCAGCCTATGTTCCCAGGAGGACTGTCACACAGCTGGCCATAACTCCAGAAAAAAAAATTACATTTTGCCTTCCAAAACCAAGGCCTGTGTTTTATTTGGGGGGCATGTTATACATATGAAAAAATACAGTATTTCAAGGATGCCATCCAAGCATCCTCCTATGATGAAGGTGATGTCTTCAGTAAGATTACTGACCCTGAATTTGAGACCAGTGTATAGGTCTACAAATCTTTAGATTTATATTGTGACTAAAATAGGTACTTACAAACTGACTTGCATCTGATACATGCCAGATATATTTAACACATCTGCAGAGTGTGCATTTAATGGTGAAGGAGAATAGAGGAGATTCAAAGTCTGAAAAAACTAATAATCCTAATGGCTGAAATCATAATTTTTATTGCCCATCTTGTGATACCTTACAAGCACCAATATTAGGAGGATTTGTGCTCATCTGTTAAACTCCACTCCGTTTGAAGTATCTTAAGTTGGGTTCCCAAGTATTTGAAAAACACTCCAAAAATCATTAGACACTAAAAAAAAAACTCCAAACAAACAAAACTGACAATTTTTGGATCTGTAAATACTATTATTTTTAGAGAGACAGAGACAGACAGACATTCTTATCCTAGTTTGGGAGCACCTGAATATTTTAATGAAGAAAAAATAAGAGGCTCGATACTGTAGCTTCTAGCATTGTCAATGTGTGTTTAAGCTTTCAGAGGAATCTTGATAGACAAATATTTCCATGCTTTCCTGATCTTAATTAAGAGAACCTTAGGCTTCTGACATACATCATATGCTGTAATAATGGAGGGACAAAGGGAAGTAATTGAGCCAATTAGTCTGGCTAGATACCCAAGGGAAGCATATAAAGCCTTGAAGGTAAGTGACATTTTTGAATTAGAGACAGTAAATTGCATAAAGAAATTTGAAATTCAAATATATGGAAGGTTGAAATTTTTTTTTTTTAAATGGGGGGGGGGGGGGGGGGGCCCCTTTTTTTTAGAGGGGGGGGGGGGGGGTTGTACAGCTCTAAGTATCTCCCTGCCCAAAAGACCTGAAGATCGCTGATTATTTGTTGTTTCAAAGAGTTATGCTTTGGCACAGTGTTGAACAGTTAGAAGACAGGCAGGGTGCAGGGGTAATGATCCTTTGACAGGAGTCCCACAAGTGGCATGGGCAGCTTCCTTGTTTGTGGCATGTGGTAGATCAGGGAGAGAGCAGACAGCAAGAGCAGAAAGGAAAGCAGCAGACTTGACAGGGAGCAGAAAAGAGAGGAGACCATTAAGCAGGTGAAGGGAATCAGAGTGGCACTTGAGGAGGGCACAGAACTTAGTTTGTGGCACACTTGCCTAAAAGTTGCCTCCTGCCACTACTCTAGGGAACAGGGAATTGGGAAAACCATATTCTACTTACAGTTGTGGCATTCACCCTCCATGTGTCTCTATTTAAGGACATCATGCTAGCCTTGCTCTGGAAAATAGTACTTAATACCTACCACAACAGGTGGACAAAAGATAATACTCAGCATGTGACATTCTTATTCATTCTGGCTTGACTGGGTTTATAAATTTGAGTAATTGGGGAGAGGGCCCATCTCACACAATGGGTTTATAGGGCACCTAGAATACTGGGGTTTCAATTGGAACCTGTAACTGCTATTATACTCACAAGAACAGACCAAGTAAGACAGTAAAAGCTGTTATCCGGCATCCCCTGGGAATGGGGGATGCTGGATAATAAAATATGCCGGTTAATTGAGTGGACCCAGCTGCTGCTTCTCCCGCCACATCTGGGGCATCCCTCCACCCATCCCATGGCATTGCCGTCCCTTCTGCTGCATTGCCACCCATCCTCCGGGCCCCATGGGACAGGGAGGCGGGCCTTGCACAACTCCACGCAGCCTGTTATGCCCCTGGGCCATGGGGGCTTGGCAGTTCAGGCTACTTTGCCCTTGGCTGTGGGGGCTCAGAGAAACTGGAAGTGCCACGGTGTGCGCTTCCAGTTTCACTTTATCTTACAAGCTGGCATGATGGTTAGTAGAGCATGCTGGCTTGTAAGATGCCAGATAACGCAGCTTTTACTATATGTAGAAATATTAGATCTTCACATTGGATAAAAGCTTGAGACAAAATTTGGAAAGTAATTGCACTCAGAAATCTCTCTTTTCTTTAATTTATAAGTGTAAAAATGATGATAACCAGGAAGCAACTGTGACCACCTGAAACTTGTGGTCCTGCTCCTGCCTGTTTCAAGGTAATTTGCATTATGCTAGAGGCATGGGTTTCTTAGGACAATATTTTTTAATGGACCAACTACATAGTTAAACAAGCTTGAGGATCCAAGTAATGTTTCCTCAGATCTCCAATCATAGGAAGCCAGGCATAACTTTTTGAAAAACAGTAGAGGAGAGGGGGGTAAGACAGAAAGGGCCTTGTTATACATTGCACTGAGCTGATCAAATGTTAAGCAGTGCTAGTGCTAGCTCAAGTTTGGAAAAGTCACACCTTAAGGTTAAAAGCCTTCTCTGACTCTCCCCACACCTGCACAGCTGTGACTGGCCCCTAGACACCTGGTGAGCATGGGCCCAACTAGGAGCTAGTTGTGAGTTGCTGCTACAGGGTTGGTAAGCCAGGACAGGCTTCTATCCCTGCTCTAGGTGGGGATGTGTGAGATGAGGTGGAGGGGAAACAGGAAACTGAGAGGCAGATAGTTAAATGGAATGGAGTTGGGAATGAAATGAGAAGTGGGAGAAGGGTAGTGAAATGAAGGAAGTCAACTACTGAAGCATAAAAACATCATCCTATTTAATTTTTGGCTGTATTAGTGTGTGTCAATTTTCCATCAACTTCAACCCATAGTTAAGATGATCTGCCCCTCAGTGTTGTGACTTTGCTCAAACATTTTTACCCCAAACAAGATTTTTACCTTTTTTTGAAGATGCATGTGGATTTCTTCTATGGGTGAAAAGGGAATGTCAACTCTAAGGGGACAGAAAAAGCAGAAGAGATGCTAATATAGAATGTCAGGCAGCTTGAGATCAGTGGAGGTAGGTGACAATTGTTACGGGGGCAGTGTGAATGCAGGGGAGGTGTGAATAGGAGAAGGAAGGACACAGACAGTCAGAAAGTTAAATGAGAAGATGGAAAGCAAACAGAAGACAAAACAGGAAGAACATGAAAAGTAGAGACCACAGAAGAAGGGGCATAGAAAGGAGTGTAAGAGATAAGAATGAGGCAGCTATAAAGCATTTTAATTTCTGGACACTACCTTTAGCTGGTAGTATAACTCTCACACACTTTTATTTTTAATCATCTACTTGCAACTCTTGATTCTTAATCCACATCAACAACATGATGTTAGGAATGGGGATTCCATGACTTCAAAAAACAATCCTTAAGGATTGCTGTTCCAGGGGAACAGGAATTGTCGAAGGATCCCAGGAAAAAAACAAAAGAAAACCCCACTTACCTCCGGCAGGGACCAAAGGACGCATGGCCAAACCACCGGAACGATTTGTCAGCCGTACCTATATCCGGCTGAAGCAAGGTGATGTCAGAAAGAGACGCCACCCGGAGGGGATAAAAGACGGCCCCGGGAAGGCAGAAGGAGAGGGGCAAGGAGCCAGAGGCTCGGGAGGAACGCTCAAGACTCGAGGAGTGCTGCGGCTGCGGCAGCGGCAGGAGCAGCACTGTCCCGGCCGAGAAGGTGGGGGCAGAGCCGGCTCAAACAGGCAAGCCGGCAGCAAAGGAACCAGCGAAGGCTCAGGAAGCAGAGCCAGCTGGGGAGTCAACGACGACTGAAGCCGGAGAACCAGCAAAGAAACCAGTGAAGCATCAGGAAGCAGAGCCAGCTGCGGAGCTGACGAGGACTCAAGCAGGAGAGCCAGCAGCAGAACCGACGTAGGCTCAGTAAGGCAAACCGGTGGCGGAGTCAGCGAGGGTTCTGATAGAGAGGTTGGCTGGGAGGTAGACTGGCTAGCCAGCTGGCCTCCTGACACGGAAGGCTATTGAAGGACTATTATTGGATGAGACCCCTAGGAGGGGACAAGCTGCTAGATTATAGGGGAAGTCTGGGCTAACAGGGACCCACTTGTGGCTAGCAATCACGGTGAGGGGGATTACACACCACTCGCGGTGCAGGTAGGAGCAGACCTGAGTGCGGGGATAGTTGAGGCTAAGGCAGAGGGCCTCAGGGCCTGGGTAGCGTAGACAAAGACCTGGAGTCACTGGCGGAGTGGCTGGCGGGCCAGAAGAAATCGGGATAGGGACCGAAGAAACCCTGAGGGGCTTGAGGGCTCAAAGACCCACAATGGAAAGGTGGCGAATGGCCGGGGTATAGGGGAGGTCGGAGCCCCGTGAGTGCCCGCCCCACGGTGTGTCTGCCCTGAAGGCTACCCTTAGGGAGGACCCCTCCGCTGAAGCTAACATCAAAGTCATGGCAGGCGAGAAAAGGGGAACCCCAAACATCCACCAGGGTAGCCTCAGGGGTCCCACCCCAGACCTTGGACCCAGACGATCTTTGAGTCGGGCCAGGGCAGCTAGGGAGCACCTCTTAGATAGGAGGTGGGCACAATGGCCAACTTGTGATTAAGGGGAAAATACTCTTCAGTTTATCAGCTATATACTTTAGTCTCCTAAGTATGAAGACTACTCAGACACCTTCAGGTGTAGCTTAAAATTAAAAAAATAAAATAAAATAAACTACCAACTACACATTAGGAAATGCAGGTTATAAATGTAGGTGTTAAGTCCAAGCAGTAAAATAGAATTTAATAATGAAGTCATTGAAAAGTAATAGTCAATGACAGCTTAATTTACCTTGTGTTTACACTTTATACGAGAGTTAGCTTTACACATATTACTTGTGTACTTGTTTTAAAAGGGACGGTTTCTGATAATGGAATTACTTGCATTCTCTTAATTTTGGTCATCTTATATGTCATAATGGATATCATATTGCCCTTTTCCTACTATATGTTTCCAATCAGAAAGTTAAATTATTATTTATTTCCTTTCAAAAGGTTTGAAACAGCATTTTTAGCAAGATACGTTATAAGAAGATTTTCATAGGGTCCAAATAAACAAGCACTTAATATGCCAAGAAGTGCTTAAGTCCCATTTTCCAAAGCAACTTCAACAGCCCAGAACGAAAGGTTGCATCCTGACTGCAGCCAGTTTAGGTATTGACAGCAATTTAGCCTTGGGAGTATGAAGCGCAGTGTAGGGCAATCGACTCTGTCAAGAAGTACCTGTACTTCTCCAACCCAGTTAGGTGTTACTGCCCACTAATGACAGCTTTTCCTAGGCATGGTGCAGTTCTTATATACTGGGCAGACTACTGAAGGAGAGTGAGCCTTGCTTGCAAAGGTGCAGCACTTTTCACAACTTTGGGTCCCTTTGGAAAGCCTCCTATGACTTCTTAGTAGGCCCACACCTTAATGTCCTTTGGTTTGTTATCAGTCTCTTTTGGTCTTGTCCAAGACACTTACCTTCACTCATTCTCTGTTGGGTCCTTTCCAGTATTAGCCTCCCCAGCCTGTGTTCTTTCCCCTTTCTTCCCTAAATGAAGGACCAAAGGGTGACCTATTACAGGAGTTAGAGCTAGCTCAGGCATCTCTGAAGATGCACCCCTTAAAATTTCATGGAAAAAAGGGAGCTAGACACCCAGATTTCAGAAGTATTTAGGCACCCAAGAGTGTCACAAGTGGGATTTTTTTCAAGAATACTTAAACTAAATGTTCAAGTCTCCTGAAAATGGTTTCTAAGCCACATAGGTCTTTTAAATGATCTGTCTATCTTTATCATTTATCTTAGCATTTAAAGATTTTAGAAAACTGAACAAAACTTCAGATATTCCCTTCTGTAGCTCACCAAACTAACTAGCACTGAAGTAGTTACATTTCCATCAGGATTATTAGAGAGAAAAAGGTTTTTCTACTTAAAATTCTTTTTCAGCTATCTGAAGGTTCTTCGGGCTGGAAGAGTGGCGGCTTTTCTTGCACAGCAGAATTGTCCACCTCACTGCAACCATTACAAGACCCCTGCTGCAGCTGGACAGAGCACTTTGACAAGATTCTGAATAAATAAGAGATTAAAAATTGTTTAGGTTTAACTTATAATACTAGGATTTTTTTTAATGTTAATGTTCTAATATGAAGCCAGATTTACACTGCACTATTTACTGTAAGAGACAGGACAACCTTCTGTATGCCGTGCATACACAGCTATGTGCTTGTAAGTTCCCAGATCAGAAGTACTTACATGGCACCAGGGGCAAGCTAATTAGCATCATGATGAGTCAATGCCAATTAGCCTGTCTTCAGTGTGTGTAGATGTTGCTACACTCCTTTTAGTACAGAAGGTGGGACTTTGTGTATTTGATGGTGGCACTGCCTGGCACAGTCAGTTTGTGGTCTAGATATGACAACTGATACAAATAGGTGGGGTTTTACATGAACTTCCTATAATTATGCCATGCAATTGGGCTACACACATTTTCAACCTCTCTGTTCTACCCTGCATGGAGCGGGGTATAACTTTTTAGTACCTACTTACCCTATTTAGGCCATTTAAAATACGTTAGATATATTGCATCATTGAGTCTTGTTTTTCATGGATTCCTGACTTGCTGTATTATTAGACTGCTATATCAGACTTACTGTATTTTCAGACTATCTCCGATTGTCCACAGAGCACAACACAGCTATAGCAAATAGTCTTAGCTACTAAGGTCCTAAAACCTGATGGGTCACCATATTTACTTCTGAGCTGCCTCCAATGCCACATTCCTCCCAAGGCAACCCAGGTGCCCTGCTTCTGTGTTGCCAACTCATTGTTAATCTCGCTTCATTAGGAGATGTTGTTCTTAACTCTCCAACTCCTGGATTCAGATGAATATGAGATACTCAGGTTTTATTCAAGTAAAAATATATTGCAAGTGCATGGGATTATAGAGAGCCCTTAAAAAAAAAAAAGCAGGAATCTTTTGTGTTTGCATCAGAAGGTAGAGAGAGAGAGAGAGAGAGAGAGAGAGCGCGCGCGCGCAAGAGAGAGCTCAGAAGGTATCATTTGTAAAAATCTGAAGGATTTGGTGGCTTGACTCACAATTTAGACATTTGGGGCTGATAATATTGCAGTCCTCCTAGTCTTCCCCCTTTGTACCACAAAAATCCTTCTCTACAGAAGTTTGCACAGCCTCAGAAAACACAGCAGAGCAGCAGATTTACCATACTGCTTTCTGCCAGCCTGGGATCTTGCATATTCATTTCACCAGCTTCCATATGTCTACTGAACCTTGCACAGTACTATGTTAGGCTATGGACAGCCATTACGCATAAACCAGTATAAGTGATCAAAAGCCAATCTAAACCTGTAACACAGCATAAGTTCAGTACAAATAAACTGATATAAAAATGTGGAACTCACTCTAAGACAGACCTTGATGAATGTAGTATCAGATTTAATCAGTTTAGGTTACACCAATATTTAACTTCTGCTCTGCCTTAACCCCCTAAGTCAGTATAACCAGTGGGTCCTGTGTAGCAGGGGGCTCTGCTTCCCCTACCCCCAATTCCCAGTGTGACAGATAGCCATGCAGGTCTGAGCTGCAACTCCTGTATGAAGCCATCATGTTTGGTGGATGGGGGTAAAAGCAGAGACCCCCCATGATGTGGACCTGGCCCAGCCTCTCCCCATACCCAAGGCAGCAAGCTTTGGGGGGACAGGGTCCCTGCACAGCAGGAGGGCTCCACTTTCCCACCCAGTCTGGCAAACAGCCACACAGCCCCAGCCCCCCCCCAGTCTAAGCCAACGTAGCCAGAGGGGATTCCATTTTGCCCCTTCCCCCTGCAGTTGACAACTGGTTGGGGTGGGACTGGGACTGGTGGTTGTTTAGGTGGGCTTGGCATCTTCCAGCAGCCTGCTGGGAAGTGTGCTCTAGCACCCCCAGCCTGCTGGCCTCAGCCACTGCAGGCCACCTCTGTGCCCTGCCCGACAGAAAGGGTGAGTGTTAGGTTCTGTTCACTCCTGAACTCATCTAGGGCACTTAGATAAGAGCCGTGAAAGTCAGTGCAGGCTTTTTGAATGTTTATACTTGGCCTGAGCCATCTAATGGATATATATTTTTAATACGCTTAAAACTGATCTTTTCTCTCTGTTCTTTTATAGAGATGGCATTCAATCCAGGTACTTCTTATACAGTCATTTAATTTAACTCAGTCTTGTTAATTCTTGCAATCTGCCCCAACAAGTCTCATAACATTTGGTACTTTCCTTAAGTAGCTCTGGCAGAAAAGAAGTCCAGCTATGCAAATCCAAAAAAAGTTAGAGTCACCCGACTACACACTAAAAAAACATGAGGCATAAATTCAAATCAGAATTATACTAAATTTTAAAATCTCATGAATTTTATAAAGTTTTCCCCAAACTTTTGGCATTTACAGCTCACCATAGTAAAGTTGGTGAGTAGCACTCCCTATTCCCTCCACTACTACTGACTATTACCAGATCCCATGCAATCCCAGCTTTACAGAAGAACCTATGACAACCCTACTTAAGTGGACACACCCCAGTTTGCCTTTCCCAGTCTCAGTATTTTTTTAATTGAGTTGGTAATACCAAGTAAAATAAAACCTGCACGTAAGCCCACCTTAAAAATGTTCATCTTATGACATGTTTCTATTCCCTTCTAGCCAAGTTTTCCTAGGCAACTAATTGTTACCTGTCATCTCTGTATTCTTGGGGAACCCTGGCGCAGTACCTAGCCTGTCCAACTCATGAGGGACTTCGCACCCCACACCTCTACCTGAACCGGAACTGATCAGAGGAAGGACTTACAAAAGGCAATGAAGATGTAGTTGCAGATGCTCTTAAACCCCTCCAGACAAGGGTGATAGGAGTAAGGCAAATCCCCTAGTCTTATTTACATTGAAGATGGGACAAGGAGGCACCTCCTTTAGCATTCAGAGTGGAGAACAGAGATTTCCAGGCAAGGACTCCACTGAACTCTGGGACCAGAGAAGCAAGGAGCACTGCATGTTGGGGGATCTCTGCTCCAAATGCTAACCAACCAATGTCTGTACACACCCAGCTCAGCATTTATCAGACCAATTCTACTGATGACTCCTTTATTGGTACCCAAAACACTGAAACTGCCTGTTGCATTGTGAGCTCTCTCAGAGTAACACCGCCTATAGCCTGAAATGATCAGCTCCTGTTGTCCAGCATAACAAAACAACTCTGGTATACTCCCTTGAGTCATCATTTACCCATAAATAAACCTAATGTTCTCCCTTGTAGTGCATATGAGGGTGTCAGCCAGTAAATGCTGATTGACCCAGCCGGCTCAGATGTGTTCTGTTCTTGTGCTGATTCTGGGGTGCATGACGGTATCAGCCTGGAAATATTGAGTAACTGTGCCCACTCAGATGTGGTGTGTGTGTGTGTGTGTGTGTGTGTGTGTGTGTCTCTCTCTCTGATTTGGTAGCTGGAGGAACCCAGCCCCATTGAAACTAAGCCCTGTAAGGCAGCTCCATTGGGGGTGAGTACTTGCAGAGGGGAGAGGTAGAGCTCCATATAGAAACATAAGTGACAGAAGCAGTACATTGATAGAATTGAAAGACCCCAGAAATGTAACCCTAATAAAGGAGCGCACCTCAAATGGCTGGACAAATCTGGTAACATAATAGGCAGGATAGACAGCTCTTTATTGACCTACTTACCTACTAGTGATGGTCAAGAAGGGACTTTTGCTGTAAGAAGTTTGTTTTAAAAAAAATACACACCATAAAAAACCCCAAAACAACCACCAGCGCTAGCCAACTGAAAGGAGAAGCTGAATGATTTCCTTGCCTCTAACAGTTACTATTTCTTGGTGTACTGTTATAGCATTTCTTTCTGAAATAACTACATCTCATTAAGATACCAATGAACAAAATATTTTTAAAAGGGACCAGATCACATCAAGTGGCATATTTATAGAAAAAAAAATCCCAGAAGATAATACTTGTGGACTGACTAAGATCTTCCCTCCAATCCTAAAGCTGCATATCATTTGATCTGATGGATAACAAAGTATCCAATTCATAAGGAAAAGCCCAGTGACCCAGTGTGAAAGCATATCAGTTTCTGTAGCCAACAGAAGGCAAGGGAATGAGCCAACATCAACTGCCTTTTACTCCCCAGACCAAGTGACCAGGTCAACTGGGGATTGCCTTGTTGCACCAGTTCAGAGCAGGGCTTGAACTTCCTTTCTCCGAAGCCACAGCAAGATGCTTTAACCATGCTGTCACCACAGCCCCATTTTCTTATTCACACAGTGAGTATATTTGTCACTTACAAAGGTCTAATCTTTCTAGTACCTTTGTTTGTACAGCAGCGGTGCTATTGCACAAGCTATGGCAGAAGGGGCCTACACAAAAGGTAAGCATTGTAACAGTACGGCCCTAAATGTACAACAGAAAGTCCAAATCAAACTTGCCTCAGCTAACACTACAGTGTGTTACCTCTCAGCTGTGTGTCCTTGGGGAACCCTGGCACAGGACACAGCCTGTCTGACTCCCGAAGAATACCACCCCCCCTACCTAAATGAAACTGATTAAGATGCAGTGGGAGACACACCTAAAACCCTCCAGATAAGGGGGACAAGAGTGAAACAACTGCCCTAGTTCTCATTTGCATCTGAGATGGAACCAGATGACCATTCATTTACATGAGAGATGGAGAACAGAAAGCCTGAAGCAGAGACTGCAGTGAATTCTGGGACCAGAGAAGCAGGGGAGCACTGCATGAAGGGGAATCTGTGCTCCAAATGCTAATCAACCCATGTTCACACACACCCAGCTCAGCATTTATCAGACCAGTTCTAAATCTGGATTTACCCCCCCCCCCCCCCCCCCCCAACACACACAACTCTAAGTTTAATAGGCATCCTGGTCCCACTATGGGAGGCCTACTTAAACTTGATTGACTAAAACTCGGTTGCTGGGTTAGGGAATGCTGAGGCAAGAGACTGAGTCAGAGGGGGTATGGGCAACATTTGAACAACGGTAAAGGGTTCATCATAGCGTTGGAGCCCTGACTACAAATGTTGTCATACTTTTCCCGGGACGACTGGTGGAAGTCCTCCTGCCCAAATGTTAAACACCTCAATAATTGCCTTAAGTCTGTTAAAAGACTATAGTAAGATCTCGAAAAGTCATGCTAAGCTGAGGCTTGTTCACAACAAGTAAAAATCCAAAACCCTGATGCTACAAGCTATCTATTGTTTCTGAAGAAACCATGAGATATCCCATCAGTATATCTGCTATCCACAGGAATTTCAAGCTGGCTCCCAAATATCTGGTTACCCCCTAAACTTATGTGTTTCCTGATTATCAGTTTCTGGAGATGTTCCAAACCAGATAACCCCTTGTCAATAGAAAAGACAATGATTTACACTATTGAGAATGCTTTGAAGAAGCCGAACTGTGGGTATAAAAATCTGTAAAAAAGCAGCAGTACAGGCTGATTGACACAGTTTAACTCAGACATGCCCTTATGAACTGAATGCTGGCCCATGAGGGTGTCAGCTGGACACCCAGCCGGATTCAGAGGGATTCTGTTTACCTGGGTGCTTGTGTCCGACTGCAGTGTATTGTTGCTCTGATAAACTGATTCTTGGCATATGAGGTGTCAGCCTGTCCATGTTGATTGACCCGGCCAGGTCAGGCGTGTCACGTTAATCTGTGTGTGTTTGTGTGTATGACTGATTTGGTGACTGGAGGAACCCAGCCCCATTGAAACTGAGTCCTGCAAGATAGCTCCATTGGGGGTGAGGACTTGCAGAAGGGAGAGATACAGCTCCGTATAGTAACACAAGTAACACAAGCAGCACATTGACAGAATTACCAAGACCCTAGAAATGTATCCCTAATAAATGAGCACACCCCAAAGTAATGGGCAAATCTGATAACAAGTGAAGGTCTAAAAATTTTACTCATTCAACCATACCCCAATTCTTCTCTCAGATCTAACCATTTTTTCTAGCTACTAACACACTGTCCATCTAAGGATTCATCTGCAACATTTCTTTATAATATGATTTGAGTGTCTTAATTGCCCAGTGCCTCAATCCTGTTACCCTGCAAATCCCTACACTGTGGGTGCATCTACACATGCACTTTAAGATGCAGTAGCTTGTTCTACTGCACAGTAAAGCATCACATTAAAAACTGTGCTAATATGCAAATGGTCAGTGGAAGCAAGCTCCTGTTCATTAAACATGACTAAAAAAAGAAAAAAGTATGCACTTTTGCTACTGCACATTAGCGCAGCCTAATCTCTGTTTATGTAGTACCTCATATTAGAGGTACTAAACAATGTGCAGTAGGAAAAGGGCATTAATGCACAAGTAGATGAACCCTATTGGTATTAATAAGCCTGTCCTTTAGCCAAAGGATTAAGTTCCCTGACAGACTGACTTATATACTCTGTTGTGCACAGGAAAAATATACCCTCCTCATTCGTTCTCTTGCCAAGTTCTCTTTTTTTTTTTTAAGCTAAAAAAAAAGAAAGTAAGTTTCTTGAGGAAAAGGCTCAGGAACAAAGAAGTGATGGAAACTAAAAAAAAAAGTATAAAGTTGCCTTCAATGGCATGACCTTATCTGGAATAATGCATTTAGCATAACTGGAAAGTGTTCAGAAAAAGTGACAAGAATAACCACTGACCTGGAAAAATTCTTATGAAAGAGACTGAAGAGATTAGGAATTGTACACCTTAGAAGATGAACGAGAGGTGATACAAAAAAAGATTATATAACAGAATTAACATTGTAGAGAAGATTGATAAGGAACTTTCTGTTCTCAATTTTATAAACAGAAGACTAAAGGAAGGGACATTCAGTGAAATTAAACAGGTTTAAAACAGGTGAAGGCTAGTAGTCCAAATACACACTCTATATATATCTATATTTAAAAAAAATCCAAGAGAGAGACATGTTAAATCTGATACTTCCTGTGTAGACAGGTCTTTATCAAAAGCCTGGAGAGCTGATGTGGGGCACATTAACTTACTCAGAATCATCGGATAAGAACTGCCTTTGGAAAAAGGAAACTGGATCAAATCAAAGATTCATCGAGTATGACATTTTATAGCAGATCCTAAAAGTCCTGGAGTGATCTGCTGTCCCCTGGCAGTCAGCCCTCACATGTCTGCCCTTTTTTCACATCTCAAATGCCCAATTCTCTCACCTGCCATGACTTGGTCGTAATAAATATTAAAGGAGTAGGCCCTCAGTTCAGTTAAAGTGGGCAACCTTAGATGCCTCTCCCTATGTGTTCACATCTGTTTCTACTGAGGCTCAGTGTTTGAGACTAGGTGAGCTCATCCCATCCTCTGACCAGCTCTTCAGGCTTCTCAATCCTAATCAGCCCCTCAGGCTCATTAGTGTGTAAACTAGAGATCCCAACCATCTCTGACATAATCCAAACATCAGTTTTCCCAGGTTAACAGGTTCAAAGTAACCCATAAAGAGACTATGCATTTCCCCCTGGAGTGCCTTCAGCAATCTTCCATCTCCCCTGCTAGCTGTTCCGTGCCTCACAGATCAAGCTTCTGCAAGGTGGACTCCTGGCTTTAGAAGCCCAAGCCAGAATCAAGCACAAATCTATCTGGGGTGCTTTTTTCCCCCCACTTCAGGCTTCTCCTCAGTTCTGCTTGGGTTAGCCCACTTTCAGCCCTCTTGGGCATACTTACTCAGCATAGTCTTCAGTTCAGTCTCTATAGCTCTCTCTGGGGATCATAGAGAAGTAGGGCTGGAAGGGACCTCACAAGTTCACCTAGTCCAGCCCCCTGCTAAAAGCAGTTTAATCCCAGCCAGGTGTCTCTGTCCAACTTTCCCTTGAAAGTGTCCAAGGACAGAGATTCCACAATTTCTCTAGGTATCCTGTTCCAATACTTAACCATCCTCAGTCAGAAAGTTTCCTCTAATCTCCAACCTAAATTTCTCCTGCTGAAGCTTGAGTTTATTGCTCCTAGTTCTGTCTCCTACAACCACAGGGCAAAGCCTATCTCCATCGTCTCTATACTCACCTTTCAGGTATTGGAAGACTTATTAAACTGCCTTCAGTCTTCTCTTTCCCAGACTAAATAGGCCTTGTTCTTTCAGCCTTTCTTTGTAAGTCTTGCTTCCCAGATTACAAATCATGTTAGCTGCTTGCAGATGTGAACAAACAGTACTTTACTGGAAGAGGAAGTGTGTCAGTTTGACCCAGCTCCCCAGTGTCTGTATAGACTGCGTGCCTCAGTGGGGCTTCTCAGTACTTTTATCTAAAGTCAGTTCAATCAGCTATTAGATAAAAGCACCAAAAAGTCCCGCTGAAGCGTTCAATCTATTCAGATGGTGGGCAAGCCAGGTTAAATTAATGTGATGCTTCTTCTGGGTGTGTACTGTGTTCAGTGTGGGGGTGCACCGAACTAAGAGTAAATCACTGGTTTTTTTGTTGTTTGTTTTCATGTCTGTAAGCTGCCTTTTTGTCACTGTGCTGGACTCTCTCCAATCCATCCACATGGTTACTGAAGTGTGGCACACTTCAGGTGAAGTGTGACAGTACTTCAGGTGAAGACTCACGAGTGCTGAACAGAGCAGAAGAATCACTTTCCTTGATTTTCAAACAACACTTCTGTTAATATCACCCAGGCCCTTCTCTGCAATACTACAGCCTAGCTAGTCATTCCCCAGTCTGTATTTTAGCATGTAATTATTCCATCCCAAGTGCAGGATTTAGCACTTGTCCTTAACTGAATCTCATCTGATGGATTTCCAGTCATTTTCCCTAATCTATCTAGGTCATTCCGAATCCTAACCCTGCCCTCCAGAGCAACTCCCCCCTGTACCCTCTTAGCCTGACTGACTCCCCTTCCTTGGAGCTGGACTTGTAAAGCTCCAGAACCACTCCATCCAGGCTCCAAGAAGTCCACCTTAAAAGTTCAGTGCCTTTTTATCCCAAACTCTCCCACTCTTTCTCTAGTAAGTACATAATGAGAGTCCCCTAACCCTCTTCCTATGTTCCTATTACAGTTTCACTTTTTAAGATTGTGTGATTGACTATGGTGTTCAAATCCCAGATAATTCAATTTTGAATTTGCAATTCAAATCTGTTATTGTAATTCACTGGCCATGTCTACACATGCACTTTACTGTGGAGTAGATTAATTAGCAGCAGAGTACTGTCTACACATATGATGGTATAAGGATGCAGTAAAATAGTACTTTTACAGACAGCGCTATCTTATGCTGGGGTAGTTTAACTGCAGTTAAATCCATGTGTAGACATGGACCATGGGCATAAAATGGGTCCAGTCAATATAGCCTTCTTGGGACCTAGACTTCTGCCTGTTACCTAGCCCCACAGCTCTGCACTTTCAGCACCTTTGTGCCCCAGCCAACCCATCTGCTGCCTGATGCTGTCACCCAGAGCCCAGGGCTGACCCCTTCTGCCCTCCCACCCCATGACCCCTGCCAGCTCTGCCCCAGCTCAAATTATTGTTATCTTGAGCACATGTGCAGATACTGCACCCCAGAGTAATTTAGTCCAGCTCAAACTGGTCCAGAATGTATTGCTTTAAATTCATTACATGTGTAGATGCATCTATTAATTCCCAATTGCCTGAACTGGAAAGGAAGTTCAAGTAGGTCTCTAGATTTAAATTACTGCTGTGTAAGTGTGTTCAATTACCATGTTTGTCTTTCTGTCCATTATAGAGGTAATAATTGTGTGTCCAAATGTGTAGTTTGAATCAGGTTTTGGGTCAAACATGTCTATCTGTAAAACTTTTGCTTTTGTTCAGGGGTTGGAATGCTTAAACTAACCCCCAATATATAATGATTTGTGAATCTTCTTGCCATAAGCGGATATGGATAGTTTGAACTAGTTTTAAAAAGGATCTGCACAAATTCATGGAAGAATAACAGATCATTTCCCTCTTCCAGTTTCAGATCATGTCTTAGATTCTCTGAAAACTCACCTTTCACTTCAACTTCAGGGTCATAATAGGAAGATTATTTAGGGTTGCAGGCAGGTCACTTGCTCTGCTTCCTTATACAGGCAAGTCAACTTTAGCTTCAGATTCTCAGACTAGCTTGATTCCTTTCAGAAACAGTTTTGAAACCACAATAAATGAACCAAAGCAAAACCCTTCCATCTTTTCCAGACATAGAGAGAAGGAAAGATTTTAGTTCTAGGGTTCTCCAGGCTCACTGTATCTCTACTCTCCTTAGCAGCTGGCCCCTAACTAAGAAAATGTTATTGGACCACTGCCTACACCTGGGTTCCAAGCTCCTGCAGCGCTGAGACCTCCTTACAAGGATTTTCAATCTAGATTTTTATTTTCTTTTTTCCCCCACCACACTAAGTAGCTGAGGCTTCAACAATGTGGTTTGGGCTGCCTTTAGAGAGACTGAAATGCTGTAGGGCATTTGGAACCATATGAGGCACAAAAACTGCCACTACAGCTGCAACATTGAATTTAAAGCATCTGCTGTGCAAAACTTGCCATTTCCCCAATCCTCTTGGCTTTTCCTGGCTTCCCCTGTGGGGTCAAGGAATTTGCTAATAGAGGCTATAAATAAAAGATCACTATCTGGTTCACATAATGATCTCCCTGCAATTAAGTTATATAGATTTTTAGAGTAACTTCTATTAACCTTACCAATCTCATCAATGTAAATACTCTATAAAATGGTTTTAAATGCCTACTAGCCAAAAATAAAATAGAATAAAATTAAAATATATATATATAAAAGCACAACCCACACACTGGCTTTTATTAAGATGAAATGATAAAGAGCGTATTTTTTATATTCTATTACTGAGTAGTACTTCCTCCCTGAAGTCCCAGTGAAATATAAAAATCATAGTTCATGATTACTAGTGGTATAACAGTTTGGTCCAATGAGAACAGCTTTCCCCCACACATTATGGATATGTCTCTAAACCTGAGCAGAAACACCCTTAAGAGAACATCACCTTGCTCTAATTTTCCAAAGTGCTATAACATTACAGAAATCTGCAGTATTTTGGATCATTAAGCTAAAATCATTCCAGCTTTACTGATGTATTTTTCCCTTAAAGTTAATCAACTTAGATGACAGTAGAGTCAACAGGAGAAAGGAGTACAATAGCATCCAGAGTTTATATCCTAAAGAAGCAAACCAAAATATTTTACATCTCATGTTTGAGTTTTGAGTGACATTTAGGTCAGTTTTTATTGTAGTGGAACATACTTATCCATCCCTAGGTAGAAGGGAATTTCAATAAATGACTATCTGAAAAGGCCTGGTGGGGTTTTCAGTAGACATATGCTCAGTAAAAAACATACACATTACAAGGTTCATTTCAGGAGAAAACTTTCTGACCCCATCAAAACATGCTTTAACCATCATCAATAATTGCTTTCAGGACATTACCTCTACTGTTTAAAACTATATATTCACATGTCAGTGCCCATAATTCTAGTACTTTTGAAATCTCTCCTTCAGTTTAAGCAAATTAAAAATCAAGATGCATTTGCTAAAGTCTAAGGAACAGGGAAGTTATTTAACTTTACCTTTCTGATTCTTCAGTGTTCAGTGAACAGTCAGTTTGCTCTTTCATTCTGATTTTAGCCACCAAATCAGCCAGTTAAAACCAATATTCAGGTATTTCTGAAAAAAAAACAAACTTCACCAACTGCGTTTGCTAGCTATCTTTAATTCATAATGTAAATGCATGCATATAAGAACATGGAATATTCCAGGTAAAGTCTATAGTATATTTTAAAACCAACTTTCATTAATTTTAATGAATTCTTCTCCAACTGTGTCTCTGAAATTTGGCATAACCCTTGCTTCTTTATATACATCAAAGTAAAATACTATAGAACCCAAGATGGTGCTGTTTGGTGACTAGAAATAAATGCCAGTTCCTGCCACTGTAAAAGTCCATCTGCACTAGATTTATCCACATTACAATCAGATTACTGAATAGGATGACATTGAATATTCACTTGGCTAGAGATACAGATTGATAGTAAACATGACTCTTACCTGGTGGTTAATATATGTAAAGATAAAAGGAAACTGGATTGCTACCTCTTATTCCAAGGATTACTTAAATCCTTGGAATTTCACAGTAATTGTGATGTAAAAAGCAAGAACAATGTTGACAAGAGCAGTGAGAAAATACCCCCACTACAGAACCCCTCTGTATCCTGGTATGTAGGACACTCTCCTGGGAAGTCAAAGATAATGTATATATACAAATATAAGATAAGGGTCCCCACCCCCTTCAAACAGTAAATGGAAAATAGCCTCTTAACTTATGCTTGTGTGCAAGAAAACCTCATCAAAACACACTGTCCATCATTAAAGTGGTGCGAAACAGCATGTGTTCTGTCATGGAAACCAACAATGAAGCTAATTAAACGAAGCCAATGCTGAACATGACACATAGCCCATATTGGACAAACACACTGATGAGAACTTACCAGAAGGATAGATTAATGTAGCCCATCTGAATAAGATTATGATAGTGTCCATTGCAGTCTCCCCACTCAGCACTGACTCTTTCAGGTCATGGTGAGCCACTACATCGACTGCATTTTCACTGCCTCTTCATTCCCACAGCTGAGCTGCACCTTTCTTTCCCATTTCCAATGGGCCCCGTTTTTTAAACCAGCCTTAAAAGTATAGCAAACATCAAATGGAGCCTTGAGAAGTTCACCAGAATCTGTTACCTTCTCTCAGCCTGCTGCATGATTAGTATGGGCCTGTCGTCTAAATGTGCCCTGTGCCTTATCTCCATATACATTTTTGGAGTATCCCAGGGCTTGTGATAACAACACCCCATTCCCATCATGAGTTAATTATGACATTAATTAGTTAATTAGGGGATTAATTAGCACATTATTGTGTATGTGTAAGCATGTATGTGTGTGGGGGGGGGAATATCTGGAGCACACACACACACACTGAGCAGTGCTGAGCTGTGGGGTCACCATGGCTTGAAATAATGCTGTTCGTCCTGTGGCCCAACCCAATGCACTATATGGCAATTCATGAGTCTTTTGGCTTTGGACTAATGTCACGCATAGTTTGTGCTATATATAAATAGGTACAGCAGTGCTGCTCAAGTGTGTTTATGGAGTACCTGTGTGAAAGCTTACAGCAGTTTCAAGAAAGGCAAAATGCATCAGTTCTGGATGAACCAAGTCTATGGGTAGTAATTTGCCTATATGTAGAGATCTAGTAAATCCATGGGAAATGTGGTGTGTGCTGTGGCTCCTTTAATTTTGCAAGTTCCCCCATGCCTCCTCCCCCCTGCTGACTGGTGGAGAGGCTCCACTTGTGGCTTGCTCCTGATCTGCAGGGAGACAAAAAATACAGTTTTAAATATGGTACCATTTTTGCCTCCCACCATTGATTGATTGAGGGCCCCTGGATAGCCCTTCTGTTTGCTGCTGATTGACAGGGAGACAAAAACAGCACCATGCTTAAAACCATGGTTTTAGCTTCCCTGATGATCATGAGGGAGCAGCAGTGTCCTCCACTAAATCAGGAGTGGCGGCGGGGGGGAGGGGGGGGAGAAAGGGATGATGCGCAAGATTAAGGAGCCACCACACACTCTACATCTGCCATGAATTTGGTAGGTCCCTACCTATATGTTTATTTCAAAATCAGTGTTCTCATGTTTGCCCCTTACTTCCATGTGCTCAGGGGGAACACAATCTGAAAGTAAGATGAGGGGGGGAGGGCTGCAAGTGGATAAACTTGGGGGGGGTGGGGGTGGAGATGGCAAAGGGGCTACCTGATACCCCCCATATTTTCCCTGTTGTAGCAGTAGGAGGGGCGAATAATTAGATCCTTTACATTTTTTCATGTACAGAACTAGAGTCATTTTATATTCAGGGTCATTTTATATTTGAGTAAATATGGTAGGTTAGAAATAGATTTCAATCCACTCATGCTAGGAGCAGATCAAGAGTGTGGAGGAGGAGCCATGTTGTGGTTGCACCCCCTGCTCCCCTTTAGCTCAGCAACATGTGTGGGGTCTCAGTTTCGGGCCTAGTCAGAATCATTGCTTTCACATGGATATGGAGCCTCAGTTCGAAAAACACTATCACAATTCTTCCCTTCCTTTTTCCTGTCACTGAATTCAGTGAGTAGGGGGAGGGCAAGTGGCAGCAGCACTCACCCGCTAAGCACTGGAGCCACATAAAACATGATGGCTTTAGCCAGACCCTGACCCAGTCAGCTGGTGAGCTCGAGATCACTACACACGCACAGCACAACCAAACAGCACAACCAAACAGCACAACCAATGCACATGCCTTGGCCAACTCCCCCTTACTCTATTTCTGGATCTGCCATGGATTTCAGAAGAAGGAACTGAGCCAAATTCTGTGTACTTAAACCCCTGAGTTACTGGATAAAATAGCAGTAGCACAACAGCCAATTTTTGTATTAGAACCTGAATCATTAGGTGTCTGAGACAGCTATCAGGTAGAGCTGCGTGAAGCTTTGGTAGCCAATTCAATTTGGAGGAGATTCAGCCTGATTTGGCAGTAGAATCTCTGAATCCAAATTGAATCAAAAGCCTCCAAATTGATTTGGAAAGATTCAGAGATCCAGAAGGCTTGCAGGAAACAAAAACTGAGAAGAGGAGGGGGAATGGGGATGGGAGGACAGGACACAAGTGACAAGTGACCCCTTTGTTCCCATGGGTTTAATGTGTAATGTTTACTTGTTTGATTGTTCCCCAAGCTCCATGTGCAGATGGAGTGAGTGCCACCCTCCTCACTCTGCACCTATTTGCATTTTTATTTGCTTTCAGAACCTTGAGGTGCACTTTTACAGAAAGCCCCGCACCACTCTGCCTGAAACCTAGAAGGCCTCATGCCCGCATGAGGGGCTACCATCCCTGCTGCATTCATCCTGCCCTGCCTTAAACACATGCAAGTAGGGTGGCCATCTGTGACAGCGGTGTGCCGCCATCACAGGCACAGACGGAGGTCAGAAAAGGTTGCAGGGCAGACACAACCCCAAGACAGAACCCCGGGCAGGGTTATTTACCTCCAGGAGAGACGGTGGCGTCGGAGCCGAGACCGCAGCAGCAGCTGCAGCCTCAATTACAGCTGCGCGAGCCGGCGTTACGCCGGTTATTTAAGCAGCTGTTCCTGGTGAGGGAAACAGCTGAGCCACAGCCACCGTGGAAGAGTTTAAAAGCCCCAACAGCACCCGCGGGCAGGGGAAGTGAGAGAGAGAGAGAGAGAGAGAAGGCGGGCAGCGTGGCTGGTGAGCTGCAGCTCCCCCTTGGGAAAGGCACCAGATAGGCTGTGCTGGACCCATGCTGAAGCTGAGGCAAGGTTTGGAGCCTCTGACAGAGGCAGGAGGAGGTTTGAAATCGGAGCCGAGACCGCAGCAGCAGCTGCAGCCTCAATTACAGCTGCGCGAGCCGGCGGTACGCCGGTTATTTAAGCAGCTGTTCCTGGTGAGGGAAACAGCTGAGCCACAGCCACCGTGGAAGAGTTTAAAAGCCCCAACAGCACCCGCGGGCAGGGGAAGTGAGAGAGAGAGAGAGAGAGAGAAGGCGGGCAGCGTGGCTGGTGAGCTGCAGCTCCCCCTTGGGAAAGGCACCAGATAGGCTGTGCTGGACCCATGCTGAAGCTGAGGCAAGGTTTGGAGCCTCTGACAGAGGCAGGAGGAGGTTTGAAACCTCTATCAGAGGCAGGTAGCAGGAAGCTCTCTGCCCTACCCCAGGTAGAGAGTGGAGAAGTACCAGGATCCCTCTCGGGAGGAGGGAATCAGGGGGAGCAATGAGGCACCCCGCACAGATTAGCAGGGACCCTAAGGGAAACAGAGACAGGGATAGGTGGAGCTGTCCCTAGGGTTTGCTGGGTCCCGGACACCAGACCGGGAAGTCTCCCCGCCCAGGCAGAATATTATTTCTAGAGAAAAAGGGGAGGGAAAAAGGACAGCCAGAGCTAGCTGCGGGGCCAGCAAGAGTAGAAGACAGGCTGGCCCAGTGATACCGCTAGGCCTGGGTCCCCACAGTTGGAGGAAACCAATGGCAAGCAAGCCTGCAGTGCACCGCAGGCCACCATCCCACTAGCATGTGATCGGTTGGCGAGTGGACGGGGTGTAGGGATGGCGGAGCCCCGTGGAACAACAGGATCAGCAACCGTGAGTACACCCACAACGGGGAACCCCTCAGATAAAGAACTCCACTGAAACCCTCTCACAAACCAAACATAACAGCAAAGTCGTGGCAGGTGGGATGAGGAGAGGGGCTACCTAGACGACGGGTGATACCGGACTCAAGACGTCCGTCATCACACCATCATAGAGGACATTCTAATTTTCTGCTACTCTGTCCTCTATTGATACGAAACCCAACACCTTTCTGTCCTCTATTTTTCTCTCTTCAAGAGAAAAATTGAGGACATAAAGGTGCCCAGTTTTGTATCAATAGAGGACACAGGACAACCAAGGGCTGGCTGAGCCCAGCTGCCACTCCTCATGTACCCCTAGCCCAGCTATATGGGGCAGCACCACCCCCCCACCAACACCCAAGATTCTGGTGCAACACAGCATGGGCAGTGCTGTACCTAGACTCCTGGCGGCCCCGGGCAAACTTTTAGTATCAGGCCCCCCTTCACCAGGATAAAGACTTTTGCAACAAAAAAATCATTATCACATCTGTGGTATCAATGTTTTTAAATAGTTTGTTTTCAATTGATAACATTGCCAGTACTGTCAATGTTTTTTAAAAATTGCAATTGTATTCTTTTTTTTTTCATTTTCAGGCCCTCTTTCTGTCCAGGTCCCAGGCAGCTGCCCAGTCTGCCCATGCCCATGCCCCCCCTGGTCTGAGTGTGGGGTGGGTAGAGGGAGAAATGTGGTGTGCCAGGCCAGTCAGGCCACCTTCTTATCGGCTCCCAACTTTCTGCTCTTCCCTTGAACACAAAAAACCCCTTACCCTTCCTGGCCACTGGCTCTGCTCCACACATCTGCCCCAACCTGCCCCACCCCACTCCACACCTTCTGAAGCGCTGAGTAGGTAAGTGCTCCATTCCAGTCCCCTCTGTGCTCCTCTCTGCTTGGGTGGCCCCAGCTCCAGTCCCACACCAGGCTCACATAGCAGCAGGACAGGACCCTGCCCCACCACAGCAGCACCTGGGGCACAGCCCACCCCAGCAGTATAGAGGGCAATGTAGGGCAGAAGTGGTGCTGTCTGCCCATGGCATGGGAGCTAATGTCCCCAAGGCTGCTGCTCAGGAGGAGCTGGGTCGGGTAGTGCCAGCAGGGCAGTGCCTGATCCAGTCCAGTGCCCCTGCCTGCCACCTTTGAAAAACATACACAAATTGTTTTTCATCCCACCCATTCTTGCACTGTTCACATTTTTACAGTATGCAGTTGTGTTGATCAAAGCCCTTAATGGCAACTAAGCACTCACCCTCAAGTATTATTGACTTTCAGAAAATCTTTGATAGTTTGGAGACTACAGGTCTACACATTTGGTGATCTGTAGACCCCATCAACACCAATGGATACCTCTGTACCCTATGAAACTTTAAATTGAGAGAAGCAGAGGGGGTGTGAGTTCCCCAGAGCAGCTGTGGACTACTTACCATGATTTTATTAGTTCATATGGCCTATGGACCATGGTTTGGAAACCCCTGGAAGAGGTAAGGTGTCTTTGGCTTGAAATCCATTAAATCCTATTCTTTATCAAAAAAGATACAGATTCTCTTAAATCAAGATGCTAAGTGTGCTGTGATTTCTAATGAGCAAGTAATCAGCTGGATCACCATTACCACTAGAAATGGCCATGGGTGCATTCTCTTTTGTGATGGTTTGTGTTTTTGATGACAGACCTCCACTATGGAAATTGCCATTGTATGGCTAAATGGTGTGCCTGGATGTATAGATTTTGTGATGAGATGTGTATCCTGAATAAGAATCAGGAAACAAAATGCAAAGCCATATTGTCAAGTCAGAACAGTTAAAACAGCTAGGCCTAATAACCAGCAAGTTAAAAGCAAGTTGTATGGCTTTTTATAATCCCATCATTGCAAGATAAAGTTTGAAATACTGACGTAATCTGTTTTTTAAAATCACAATGCAAAAGAAAGAGATGGATCTATAGAAACATTTGCATCACAGTAACTGAAACAGAAATGTATAGATCAATCAGCTGAACAAACTAAAGGAATAGCTCAGGATAGGTGTGATTGGTGGTGAATGACTTTTGGTTTATATACCTGACAGTAGAATGAAGAGGATTAAATTGATATGGCAACCTTGGGTCAGTGATCACTCTACATTCTATGTTCTTCAGATTTGATCATTTCCTCTCTATATAGAACAGAAGTACCATGAAAATTTTGACTCAAGTTAGATGTCTTCCAACCTATCATACAACCCATCCACACCACTCTTTACAGGCTCTCTCTTATTTTTCCTAAGTATGGAATGAGAATCCATGAGGATGCCAGTAAAATGTGAAAATATGTAACAAAGTTATTGAGAACTTTTTGGCAAGTAAAACAGCAGGTTTTATCACAGCATTCCAGTTATGTTCACATTTGAATTACTGGCTCTGAAAAACAGACTGAAATTTCCAACAGAAAAAAGCATTTAAAATATGCTAGGATTATACCTAGCATTTCTATCTATGAATGAGAAGTTAGCTATTTTTAAAAGTTAGAATGGAAGTAGCAACAGAATTATAGGGTAAAACATTAGGGAGAAATTAGGTAATAAAACTCTAAGATCCCAGAAAAGACAAGTGGGGAGAGTCACCTGTGTATGAAGACAGGAACATAGACAAGGAATAGAATACCTGGCATTGAATGTTGAGAGAAGAGGTGTAAATACAGTCAACATAAGAGAGGAAAAGTACTGTAATACCGGTCTAAAGCATAAAACTGGTCTTTAAGCTTAGAGGTAAGTGAAAGATTATCACAGCTATCTAGTTGCACTTAATGGAAAAAGATTGCACCTCTTCAATATTGTCCAAATAAGAGTTTGTTGAAATGCAGACTATTTGATTTCATTATGCCTCTTCTGTCTACTGTCATCCCCTTTCCATTTTTAGATTATCTTCCCCGAAACTAAATAGACTAAAATGTTATTTAGTCTCTCACCGTGAGGCATATTTTCAAGGCCTGGAAGATTATACAAGATGTAACCACATGAGTTTCAGTGGCTATCTGGTTTGATCTAAATCATAAGAAATGGATCACCACACAAGTACAAGAATGATTCAGAGAAGATCTGGAAACTTTTCATTACTTAGAAAATACAACAATTGGGATTAAAGATCAAGGTTTTAGACTGGCCTCAGGCATGGAAGAATCAACTAAAATATCTGATGGAACATAAGCCTGCATTCCCTCTCTCAATCTTAGAACAGCTAGATTTCTGGGGGGAAAAAAGGAATTTAGATGGGAAAAAAAGAACATAAGAATGTAAATACCATACTGATGATCCATTCAGCCCAGTTCTGCTCAACATCTCCCCTTGCAGCACTCATTATTAGCCTTTGATACCTACTTCCATTCCTGTTTTCACTTTAGCTGCCCCATGCATTATGTTGTGTTCCCAGTAGCCTCCCTAATTAAGGGAAGCTAAAAGTTCTCTTGGTAGACCTAGGCCCTCTAAACCATGGCACAACAAAATAGGTCTGATAGTGGCAGAAGTGGATGCTATAGGGGGAAAAACATTGACCTGGATCTCCAGAGTGATCTATCCCCTGTTCAATACCTTCCCTGGCACCAACCATTATAGGTTTAAATGTACCAGTGAAAAAATCCCCAACCATTATGTGGAAAAGCCATAAATATATTTATTATCCATGAGTTTATCTAGTCCCTTTTTTGACCTGGTTATAATATCTGCCTCCACTACCTCCTGTGGCAATGAATTCCACAGGTTAACTACACAGTGCATAAAAAGTTAGGGGAGGGAGTAAAAAAAATAGGTGAAGAAAAGAAGTTAGATTCCTTTCACTCTTTCACTTTTGAAGAATGGGAACTACAAGTTATCTGGCTCAATAGTAATGAAGTATCTTGAGCACATTTCTATTGGTTTGGTCAGCTTTAGATAAGTTAGTTGCTGGAAAAGCATGTAAGTGGGTAATAATGCATGGCATCTATTAAAAATGGATGATAGGTTGAGACATGAATCAAGGGGAATAAACTTTGGGTAAGATTACACATTACAATTAGACCATGTTAAGAGCACTTAACACTTGAATGATCACACATTAAGGCTCATTAACAAATGCTAAATGCCCTCTAAGTGTCTTTAAAATTAAACCACTTTGGGCAAGGATCATCTTTGAGCTGTGCTACCTAACTTGATTTGTTAGCTTCTGGGGTGTTCACCCAAGATTAAACTAATTTGTTTTCCTCCAGTATCCAGGAGGCACTGATCCCAGGTGCAGTCCTGTTTCCAGGACTATAGCCTGGAATGACAGCTGGGAACAGCCAGGCAACAGGTGCATGGGGAGGGAAAAAAGAGGGATTAAAGGAAGCAGGGGAAAAGGGAAGAGGTAGGGAGAAAGGGGAGCAGGTGGGTAGCTTCCAGGCTGCTGTCCCTTCCTCTCCAATTGCCCCACCAACCTCTGAATCAGAATGCTCCCCTGCCACTCCAGCTATTGTCTGTCCACCATCTCATCCCCTCCATCCATTGATCACCAGCCTGCTGCCACAATCAGCCTTAGAGTGCCAGGGGCATCCATGGGGGTTCAGGGGGAGAGATATCCCCCTTCCCTGCCGGCTCCTGGGCCCCTGCAGACCACACTGCCTAAGCATGTCCAGATCCAGCCCCCACCAGGCTCAAAAACTAAGGAGGGGCAAGAGAGCTCAGCAGGGGCTGGATTACAGCATGGAGGTGTCATGGGGTTCAGGGAGCCCAAGAGCAGGCAGGGATGGGATCCCCCACCACCATCACTGCTGCTTTTATGCTGATTGGGGTGGCAGGGCAGCAATCCAGGGGCAGCGGGGCATCAGGGTGATGGGGAGCGGGGCAATCCAAGTTTGGGGGGCAGAGGGGAGGGATTTTGCTTGCCTCCACCCCAGCTTCTTCTGTGGATAGAGAACCAGCAAGGAAGGCAGGCATGGAGCAGATTTATAGTCTCTAGCTACACCCCTGCTTGCCAGCTCTATTAGCAGGTTGAAGCAGTGCATATTAGAGAGGGTATTAGTGACTGACACTATCACTTTGTCCTCAATACAGACTGACATTCTTTACAAATAGCATCTGCTAATTCTTATGTGCCTTTGTGAGCATTAACACATTCTCCATGATCAATCTCCCCCTTCCCTTTGTTTTTCCAATACCATTGCTGAGTTAATAAGTGAATCTTTTTTTTTTGCCTCTTCAGTTTCACTTGAACTGCCCCACCTTTGCCCAAGGCTCTGACCTTGGACATTCAGAATAAAGCATAAGAGCTTGTATTGTTGGCAAATCATTAAAACCAACAATGAGATAAGGCTTACCAATGAGAATGCTTCTGAGAATAGTGAAGCTCTACTGAAGTGAATGCTCAAGATGTTTGCTGTAAACATTTCAAGCTCCAAGTATTTCAGGTGAGTAATTTTCCTAATTCATAGAAATCATCCTTGTCTGATTAGCTAAATCACATGTTTATTAGGGCTGTGCGAAGCTTTGGTAGCCAATTCAATTCTGAGATTCGGCCCAGTTCGGGGGCCGAATCTCCAAATCTGAATCAAATTGGGAGACCCTTTAAAAGATCCAAATTGAATTGGAACCCTCCAAATCAATTTGAAAGCCTCCAAACATATTCAGAGATTCAGGCGGTCCCCGCTTGCTGCCACAGGGAGCGGGACCTGGGTTCCATGCCAGTAAGTAGGGGGGGGTGGGGCTGGGGAGAGGGCAGGGACCATGGGGCGAGATCTGCACAGCCCCATCCCCCACCTGCTCCCCAAGCCCCCCTCCATGGCTGTCCCACCTGGCCCCAACATCCCAGCACTTGAAGAAGAAGAAAAACAAAAGAAACACACTCACAGGTTTCAGCAGCTGCAATCAGGGCCTCTGGGGATTTGTGCCAGAGGGCCCCCCCCGCAATGCAGCGCAGGGCAGTGGGGATTGCCTCCCCTCCCCTCCTGGCATCCGTATAGCAGCTGTCACATCGTGCAGGTGCAGTGAGGCTTGGAAGTGTCCTAGAGCTGGGGCAGCTCCAGCAGTTACCTGGAGGCTGGCAGCACCCCACCCCAGCTCTAGTTTCCAGACAGTGCATGGAGCCCTGCAGCACCCTGCCAGGCTGCACTGCACCCTCGCAATGCGAAAGCTGCCAAGCAAGTGCCAGGCAGCAGGACCCAATCCCTGCTGTTCTGCTCTGCACTGCACAGAGTGACTCTGCCATGAGCCCCCAGTAACCCCAATCACTGCTGCTGCAGAACTGCTGCTGCAGCTAGTGAGTGTGGGGCTTTATTTATTTATTTAATTTTTTAAAAGAACTGCGGCCAGGTGGGGCAGTCATGGGGGGAGGCTGGGGGACTGGCCAGGGGGTGGGACCCTGCTCCCAGCTGCCAACACTGCTGCTGCCGCCTGTTCGATTCAAAGGAGATTCAGCCATATTCGAACGGAATCTGAATCCAAATCAGCCAAATCAAATCAGGATAGTGATTAGAATCACCATCCCTCCGAATTGGCTGAATCCGAAGCTGAATCAAATACTTTCTGCTTCGCACAGGCCTAATATTTATGTGAAAACAAAGAAAAAATGAAATTTCCAGGATATCCATTTCTTTTGGGGGAGGGCGGGGTTGCTGTATTTAACCACAGAGAACTGACTGCCTGCTTCGCCCATCCAGAGTTCAATTCCATCAGCTTGTAGAATCTACTATACATTTTTATTCCTTAGGCAGAGACTTAACTGGAAGTACATAAAACTCAACAATAGCATGCACTTCCTTGCAGCCTAGTACAGATTCTAGAACTGCCACAATCATCTCTTAATCACATATGCTCCTCCAACATATCATAACATGCAAGGATCCATCACTCCATACATTCTTCTAAAACCCATCACCTACCCAACCATCAAGTTACTTGCAACCATCTCCTCAACCTACCATATATTCTGTCCTTTTACATCCATTAGTTCCATGCTTTCACATATATACACATTGTTAATCCTCTTCCATATCCTTCTTCATGTTTACCTTTAAGTCTCCAGGCC
>NW_005842211.1:876116-882533 GCF_000455745.1 Alligator sinensis | reverse complement strand
AGAGTTGGGAGGAATTTACCAATTTTGTTTTTTCAGGGAAATAAAATTCACAATTAATATAAATTGAAATGATTAAAGGGGAATATTACATGACAGAGTACTGCAAATCCATGTTATGGCAAGGAGGAGGAGACTCAGAGATCGCTGTCTAGTTTAGCAAAGAAGTGGAAGCTTTTTTAACTGCTGAATAAGACAGAGAAGGCAGGTTGGAGTGGAAGTTTAAGATGTAAAAGCTTGGCTATTCCAGAAATAGTTACTCAACGTATATTTGAGGGTGGTAGGAGCATTCATTGATCAACTGGGGCAAAACAGAAAGGCTAACACAAGGATAAATATGGCAAAATATACTTGAGTTACCCAATTATAATATTTTGCTTTTTGTTAGTGAGATTTACACAGCTAAAAGGCATTTTGTCTGATGATGGCGATTTATCATTCTTTCTAAAAGTTTTGCTATTTCAGCAGCAAGCTATAGTCATTGAGCATAACAAGAGTAAAGTGCATAACAAGCAAGAAGAGTAACACTAAGGCAACTCACAATAGCACAAACAATGGGTAAGAATTCTGTGCAAATTAGCAGAAAAATATCTAACTTGGTCTATTATTAATTTTTGTGGCAGCCTGTCCCCAGCTACTGTGTCAGGTATTAGGTTTATTACTATTCTAGCACAAAAAGTTGTCTTAATCTGTTTTGATATAATGCCTTAGAAGTGTCAGAACACATTCTCAGTGATGCAGCCTCAGCCATACACACTACAAAACAAAGCAGAAATAAAGCATGGGCAGATCTAGAATTCTGAAAAGGTGGGGGCATATCACAACACATACATTTTTTTCTAGAGAAACTAGAAGCTTTACCAATATGCATTCAACTTAATATAAGATCAAAGCAAAAATCAACATAACTATTGGAATATACATTAGCTGCTAGATGATTTATAACATTTAAAAAAAATCTAGGCAAAAACAGTAAAAAATTGGTAAGCCATAGTAAGCTACAGTCAGAATCCAAAGCCAGAGACAAGGTAAGCTGAGTTAACCAGGATCAGAAGCTACAAGCCAAAGGCATAGGTCAAACCAGAAACATGAGCAGGGAACAGGAATTGGGGAATGCCAAGGGTCTCACCAGAGTCAGAAGCCAGAGCCAGGAATCAAAACCAGAGGACCAGCAAGGAAGGACATAGACAGTTAGAAGCAAGAACTTTCACCTTTGTTCAGACAAGAATACTGTGGGTTGGGCCCAGCTTTTAAGAGCTGGAGCATGTGGGGCCTGTTGTCTGTGGCTTGAGGGGATTGGCTGCCCTGATTTTCTCACTCAGCCTAGCTGGGACCAGGGCATTGCTTGGGCTTGCTGAAGGTGGTGTGTGTCCAGAGGATGATTTCTTGACTGGTACTGGCTGGATCCAGGATTCTGGCCTGGCCTTCTTAGAAAAATAGTCAAAAGATATTATATTATTAGTCCTGTAGTCATATAGTTCGATGTACATCTTTTATTCAGATTCATAAAACAAAATCTAGTTTTTTTGATAGTGCTAGTTAGTCTTGATAGTGCCTCCAATACTTCACTGTGAATCATTTCTTCACCTGAATTAGTATTGCCACACCTGAGTTAAGGTTTTTAGCTAAAGCTGAAACCAGTCTGCAGGAATATGCAATAGAAGAGAGACATTGTCAAGAATGGCTAACAGACAGCAAAAATGTAGGAGAGTTTGAACAATGGAACATCAAAACCATTAACAAGGAGAGAGGGTCATTAACACCTGTGGAGTGGAGCAAGATTAGCAGGAATCAGGGCAATGCCAATGAACCGTGAAGTCAATTGACTCTCGGCACTGTCTGAACAGAAATGCTGCTGCCCCTCCCAGGCAGTTTGTTTTAAAAATTGGATGAAGCAGGGATCAAAGGAACCTTCCTGGATCCATCCTGGAGATGACCTCCATTTAACTGAACCTTTCTGGGATGGGCATGTTTGTAAAAGAGAGATTCAGCTCAGGTAAATAAATACTGTACTCTGCAGGAATTAAATGTGGTAACTTCATGACTTGTACCAGACCATCAGGGGCAAGTTCATTGCTGTTGCTGTTGTGATGGAAAGGGAGATGGCTAGAGCTTCTCTCATTTAGTGGCTGCTGGCAACCAGTTTGCTCCCTCTGCAGCAGAATTTGGGCACCTCCCAGAATAAAACATTGCTAGGTACTAGGCTTTTGCTCATCATATCCTCTCCTATTCCTTATTTGACTCATTTCTCTCCCAAACCTCATCTTGCCCTGGAAGAACCATCCAAACCCATGAAGGCTAAAAACCGTGCAAGAGGAGAAGAGGGACGGCAGAATTTGCACCTGCTTTCTGATGTATTTGTGCCAACACAGTCTCTTCATACAAGGCTGGGAGATGTAGACTGTATTCTTAGATCCATTCCTTTTCCTTTACACACTATTGTAGCAAGAGTATTAAACAGTCAATCTTATGAAGACAACTAGAAACAGAATGAGTTAGCATGAAGATGAACTCTGAGCTAAGCTTTTCTGGTGACTACATCATGCAAAGACTAGAGCTGTTTAAACTAGCATTAGGATGAATAATGGTTCATCCCACTCATCTTTTGGGAATAATTCCATAATAGTTTTCACTTTTGATGCTTATAGGAGAATCCCCAAACAGAGCGTACGCCCTAATTGAAATGAACTGCAATTACATACGTATCATTAAATATTGGGGAAACAAGTGATTATAAAAAAAAAAGTTTGTATACAATTTTATAGAAAAAAGTTTGTATACAAAGCCTTTTCATAACACGTTGTCAGACTTGGCTTAGGAAAATATGATTACAATCCAGGATTGGGAAAAGAGAGGCTGTTCAATTAGTTTAGTCATACTTGTAGTTCTTGAAACTCGTGCCTGCCATGAATATCCAGAAGGAAATTTCACATGAATTGGGCAAACGATTGCCTGTAAGCACCACTTTTCTATACCAATCAGTTTTATCTCATCATTACCTAGGCCTCCCCTTCTATCTCTGTTGGTTCCAACTGTAGTCTCTTGCCTTTTACTTACATTGTAAGCTCTTTGGGGCAGGACTGTGCTTTTGATCACTTTAAGCCTAGCAATGCGAGTCCCAGATCTACAAATGGGGCCACTGGTTGCTACCAGAACAAAATAGTATTGAACTGTGAGTTCTTTAACATCCATTCTCTTATAGCAAAGCTTGGGTGCAGTGGCAGAGTGGTTAAGACATGTTATTAGGGCTCTTGACTCATACCAAAGTCTGCCCCCTGTGCATCCAGCTACAAACTGGTAGCTAGTGATTTGGGCTTTGAAGTCGAAGGCAGCCAGATAAGATGCTTTTATGCTATGGGCTACAGAAAGCGGTGTGCCTTAACTACATTAGCCCAGTGGGCTATTAAGTTTGGGTAGACCTTTCACTTAACTAGGGAAAAACCTAGGCTCATCTTTAGTGAAAAAGGGGGGGAAATAACCCCAATATCTCTTCCAAAGTATAGATACATAACTTTCAAGGCATTATGTAATGCTAGGTATAGATTTAAAAGGTTTAAATTTCACCATTTTTTTCAATCCTTGATTTGTGAAAACAGATCTGCAGAAAACGTATACTAGATATTATTCATATTTCAGTAATAAGCATTATACAACCTGCTTGTTCCCTTGGTATAACAATGAATCTGTAGTGCAAATTCATTCCCTTGCTCATTCATTCTCTACAGACCCTCTCACCTAATAGAAATATTAACTTTTTGAAATTTTAAACCATTTCATCTACATTTCTTGTAGAAATGCTTCCTCATGTGAAAAAAATATCAGGACTCATCCCTCAACTCCCTGGCCACTCCCACCTTTAGTAGCACTTCTCTGTGGTACCTGGGCAGAGGTGAGAATCAGGTCTTAGAATAAGGGTGGGCCAAATGGCAGATCCAGCCAGTAGCCAGACTCCATTTCCCAGCAGCCCCTGCCTGCGTTGCTGTGGCCAGTTTCCAAGGAGACCCCAAGAGCAGCAGTGCCCTGACAGCATGGGACCTGGGTTTCCATGGACACTAGCCCCAGCTGTACTGGCAGGGTGCATGGCTGGGCCAGGAGCTGCTACGGGTGAGATCTTGCAGTGCTGACAGTGTGGTCTGGAGCCAGGGTAGAGCTGCAATCTGCTTCCTGTGCACCCCTGCCTGAGGCACGTGGGCAGCAGATTGCAGCTCTGCCTGGCTTCAGGTCATACTTTCACCACCGCAAGATCTCAGCCCCAAAGCAGCTCCCCTTGCAGCTGCACACCCAGTAGTACTGCTGGGTCGATCTCCATGGAAACCCTAGACCTGCGCTGTCACAGTGCTGCCACTCCTGGTGTCTCCACAGAAACAGGCCGCAGTGACATGGGCAGGGGTTGCTGGAAGATAAAGTTTGCCACGGAACTGATCTGGCCCCTGGGCCGGACTTTGCCCAGCCCTGTCTTAGAGGATAGTGGGCAAAGGAAGGGGGTGATGGATATTCTCCATAATGTCCTTTCTCCTCTGCAGCAAATTCTATTTCCTATGGCCCATTTCTGTGCAATTTATGCAATTTTGTTTCCCACTGTGCTGTGCAGTGGACCAGAATTTAGGGATAGGTGATTGTTGCAGGTACATCTCGTAAACTGAAAAGCACATCCAGGCTTTCATGATTTGTTCACAGAATTCAGACAGCAGGTTCTCTATGAAGTGAAAAGGAGAAGTAGATCAAACTATTTCAAGAGAATATTATGAACACTCAAACAGTCATGTCTATAACCATCACTAGCTACTTCTATTTTTTCTTGGTTCTGTACTTGAAAGACTATATAAATATATATATTGTGTCTAGGGAAGGATTGGAAAAAGACGTGAGGAGTGACAAGACAAAAAATAAACATCACTTGGATATGAAAGTCTGATTTTGACTATATTTAGTTTTATATTCCCACCTGGCAGGTTTCAACAAAGACCTGATCTTTTTGTAACTGTATAAAAGCAAACCTATAGTTCTGTGTCTACAATACCTTTATCCTAAAAAAAGCTTGAAAAATTAAGGGTGAAGATTCCGTTCCTAGTACAGTAAATAATTAAAATTCTTGCAATTGACTTTAATAAGACCAGGATTTCCCACAGAGGATGCACCTACCTTGATGTAAAATAACATTAAATAAGGATAAGGGATTGATTTGTGTGCAACCAAATGTGCTGAACTGTGCACTCAGCATAGGTAAATATGCTGAATTTTTGCTGAGGTTTTTACATAATGAATAACATCCACTAACATTATCAAATACACTTCACTCTCATCCAGGTAAATGACATTTGAGTTTCTTTTTACATGCATATTACATACTAAGTCCCATAGAGAAAGTACTCACTAGGAATCAGCAGTCTGGGTCTGGGCTCTCCTCCCACTGCTGCTAGAGCTGTCAGGTCACCTCCTCTTCCTCAGTTCCCCAAATGAGGAAACGGGAATCTTGAAATTTGCAAATAGGTTTTATCTAAGAACCAAAGGCAGCATATGCACATCATTGGTAAAATGAAAAGCTAATTTCATGTTTCCCCATGCATTTAATTTTCTATCAATTTCATGAGTCACCACATTGAGCAAAACCAGGAATAAAAAGAAATAGGGATTTTTTTTTTGTCAAAATATAACATGAATGCAAAGTTCATACAGCAAAACTAGTGGATAATACCCAGTACCACAACAATGGATACAATAGAAAACCCTAAAAATAATAAAGTTGTGGCGGCAAGAAGCCCCCACAGGCACCGGAAGAAGGTGGGGAAAACCTCACCAGCCCCACGGCACCCGAGCAAGACCCTACCACCCAGGGAAACTCACCACCAGAGTCAGGGTCAGAGCTGGAGCAGGAACTGTGGCCACGCGAACTGGCATTACGCTGGTTCTTTCAACAGCTGTTCCCGGGGCAGGGAAACCCTGGGCCAATCACAGCGGCCAGAGATGCCGCCACGGGAAGGTTAAAAGGCCCTGCCCGAACCCAGAAGGGGGAGAGAAGAAGACGACACTGGCAGGGAGCATGCTCCACCTGGTGAAGCTCTGGTGGTTGGCAGGAACCTGGCAGCCAGCTTGGAGCCAGCATCTTGAGCAGGGGAAGCTGGATCACTGCATTAGACCAGGAGGGAGGAATTACTTCCATCCTCTTCCCCCACAGCATCTAACTTCTAAAAAAAAAAAAAAAAAATTCATTAGAGGCATTCCTCCCAGAGGGAAGAGGAGGACGCCAGAGATAGGAAAAGAAAAGAGGAGACCGGAGCCTAGCCTGGCCACAGTCGAGGCTAGGATTCCAACCATCATAGCAGGCCGAGCTAGCCAGTAGGAATTTTCACTGACACTGGCCCTTTGGGGACATCAGGGCCCACTGGGCACAGCAGGACAACGTGGGCTGCACCAATCGGT
>NW_005842211.1:866450-876106 GCF_000455745.1 Alligator sinensis | reverse complement strand
TGTAGGGAAGGTGGAGCCCCGTGGAATATCGCACTGAAACCATGAGTACCTCTGTCTGTTGAGTCCCCAGGAAGAGAATCACCACTGAACCCCTTCTTTTCATACAGTAACACCAAGTCATGGAAGGTGAGCCAAGGGAAGGGTCCCCGGTCGAGACGGATGGTACTGCACTCATCATGTCACACCTAGGCACATTCACAAAGGTGCATAAAGATAAATGGGAATATCCATGGCAGAAGTACAGGTTTGACTCTGAATGAAATACAGCAGTCCTCATATTCTGTCTGTGTTAAACACCAATTAAATTAATTTCCAAAAGCCAGAACCCCAAACAAAACTTCAAAAAAGGAAAGGGAAGAAGTTCATATAAGCTGCTACTATCTTGGCCTTCTGGTGATGTTATGAATGATTGACTGGTTCCCTCTTTGTGGAGTAGGTGTTAAAAATCTCTCTGAAAATGTACTTTAAAGGTGAATTTAAATAAACTTAAACTTAAGAAAAGTAATTCCTCCTAAGTCTTAGCATTTCTTCAGTACATAAGGCTAGATCCCATTGGCCCACATGATCATGATGCTATGTTAATTTAAACATGGCAGGACTTGGTGCAATGTATTTAATATAACACAACATGGCATGTGTAGTCCTAAAAAAGGTAAAAGTTCTCCACAATTTGGATTGCTTACCATAATTCAGTGGAGATGGAAGAGTGGGAGAGGGAAGAGATGCTCAGCTCGCTGTAATACAGGCAAGGAATCATCTGAGGGTGTTCACCACACACACACACACACACACACACACACACCTCTCTCAGAAAATACCTATATAGGCATAAGATAGAAAATACCTAACCAGTAAAGGCAATTTAGCTTGGGGCTGTCTCCAGGAGAAATTTTCTTCTTCCTCTTACAATTCAAGGAGTTGACAGAAGACTGTTAAATCAGGGTCACAGAGAAAGCAGCTTGCTTCAGTCACAATGAGCAAGCATAATCACTGCCAACAACTGATGCAATGCTGTTTATTTCCCATTATTTTGTTTTTCTATGGCTGAAACAAGCCCTCCTGTGCTTCACTAAGCTAAATCATACCTTGATCCTGACAGCATGTGGCCAAAACAGGAACTCCACATGGAAAAGCACGTGCTTTAGAGAGTTACTATTTTGTTATTTATTTTGATTTTTCCCCCCTTTTTCCTGATGTCCCAAACCACTTCCTGGAAATTTGTGTGTGAAAGAAGTTTCTGTAAAATTTAAGATTCCAATATTTCTAACTTGACCTCCCATTTTTTATTATAGCATGATTATCTATTCTGTAAACATATCCCTATAATTACAGGACTAATTCAAAGACCTTGGAAGACTCTGGAGGGCCAGATTCTCTTTGACTTATTAGGTATCTCAGGTAAAAAAGTCTTTCTTTTTGTGCAGGTACTGGCAGGTTTTTGGCCAGGGATGGACGCTTCTGGCCTTGCCTGTGCACTGTGAATATGAAAGCATGTGTCCATAGACTGCCTGCACATCCTGCAACACACTGGCTGAGCACATGTATGTGTACTTAAGCATTAGCCTTGGAAAAAGCAGGGGTGTGGAAGAAGAGGCCTCTCTTATGTTTAACCCCAATAGCTGAGTGATTAAGGCACTTGTCCACTAATTGGGAAACCTGGGTTATTGAGTTTGAATCTGCACCTAACTTCCCAACACAGTACTGTAACAAGCACACCACAGGTTAGACATTATCCTGTCCACTATCCAGGCTTCCTTTTGAAGCTAAATAGTCATTGGATAAAATAGAGAGCAAAGAAGAAATTTCTACCCCACTGAAAAAGAGAGCTCATGCTAGGACTGTAGTGATAGAAGTTACACTTTAGAGATGCTCCCTAACAGACTGAGGGGTCAGGAGATCATCTCTCAAGTCAGTGATTTGCAGGAAGTCTGCAGAGGTCATCTACTGCTCCACAATAAAGCTTGTTTAGTTGTTCTCATTCATTGCATGCCTGTATTTATTGAACCCAGTGACCACTCATGAATGACTCATGCCCCCGGTGGTTGGCGGGGCACGATGGCGGTGGGAGTGCAGCGGTGGTAAGTGGGGGAGCTCCTGCAGACACTGCCAGTGCTGTCAGTGGGGGGATAGGGTGGCAAGCACGGACCAAGTGTCAGCAGTGCCTTTTTCTAGGGGGTGCACCACCCTGCTCAGGGGGTGCATGTGCACCCACGTGCACACCCTACGCTTTGCCCTTGTGACTACTACAAGCACCCCAGACTCCTTCCTTTCCAGGGAAGAAGCACCTTACTAGCGTTCTATTTTCCTCCTGGTCTCACATCTCTCTCCTTCTTGGCTGCCCAGGGACAGAGCTTCGTAAAGTAGACAGTGGAGAAGGGACTATATAATTCCTAATCTGTGGCACAGTGACTAGAGCACTGTGCTGGGAAGTAACTCTCTAAATGATGACGGGCACAGAACCTGGGTCACACATTTTCCAGGCAATTATCGCAGACACTTAATTATTGGAGATTAAAAAAAAATGGGGAGGTGGGCTGCTCTTGTTCCTCCTCTGGTAAATTGACACCTGTTAATTACATATTCGTAACTGGCAATGCTTCAGGACTTTTATAACAGAATGGGCCTGTGTACATAGCTGTGGATATGTCCAGCCAGTGCATTGTCTACTGCATGTGCCCAGGATACATGTTTACTGTTACAAATCCACAAAGAGAACTGGAATTATAACCTCTGTAGAAATATCAAAAATGCCACTTATGCGGTTAGAAAAATACCATTTAAATGTATAAATAGAAATAAAATTTTGCCCCACATGGATTTAGCATGATTCCTTTTCACCCTGCCCAAGTCCCTAAAAATCAATCCATGCATCTTCTTTTATAATGCACCATCATCTGGCCCTTAGGATTGAGTCAAAAAATCACAGGGGAAGAGGAGGACCCATCCACCTTGTTTAACATTTTCTAGGGGACTTAAGCAGGGTGGAATAGAATCACACTTAAGTGTGTTAATTTGACTTACATGACTAACAGATGGAATAGAATTTGGCCCTGGGAGTGTTGCTCATTAGGGTTATAATTACTCTTTACGAACTTTCCTCACATGGAAATATGTTTTTATATGCTGTATTCAAATTCTATAAATAGTAAAAGTGCAAAGGTATGTGGCCCTCCCAGCGGCTGGGCATGAAACACTTGTCAGTGACAAAAACACCATGTCACTGGAGATTAAAACCCTGTCCCTTATGCCCTTCATGGTGTTACACATGTAGGACCAGCCGTCCATCTTCTACCTTGCAGAGTGCCCCATCAATAGCCCAGTCTGACATAAATTGGTCCACACTTTTTTGTAAGATGAAGTGTCAAAATTCAAGTGTGACACATGCTCAGACCAATCAGAAGAGTTGGAGGGCATTGTTGGAGCTAGCCCCTGTGAACTGCTTTCTGTGGCTTTTCAGAGTGAACAATTTCCTGCTGTGCAAGGCCAGGCTGGTCAGGGAAATCATGCTTCCCTTGGCCACTTGGTACAGGATAAAGAAGATACACACCACAGTGTCCTAGAGAAGCCCAAGTCCAGTGCACTAAAGAGGGTGCTGAGAGTAGCACAGAGTGGCCACAGCTAGGGGCAGTCCAGGAAGACATGAAAGAGTCTCCTCTAACTCTTTGCTGAATGGGCAGGTTACTAGGCCTGTGCGAAGTGGCTAGTATTCAATATGGATTTGGCCAAATCGGGGGACAGTGAGTCGATTTGGTGATTCCCAAATTGATTTAGCCAAATCTTAAAAATGTAAATAAATAGAAAGAAGAAAAACACCTCACTCGCTGTCTTTTGCCAGGTGGAGGGTGATCCCTGCTGCCCCTCACTGCTCCACACTGCATGTAGGGGCTCTGCCACAGGCCCCCAAAGACCCTGATAGCCGCTGCAGCATCCAGTGAGTGCAGGGCTTTTGTTTGTTTTTTTTTTTTAAGTGCCTGGATGCTGGGGCCAGGTGGGGCAGCCATTGCCAGGGCTATTAGAGTGGATGGGGGTTGGGGGCTGCTCAGGGGAGCTGGGGGATCAGGTAGGGGATTGGGCCTGGCATGTGTCCCCCCATGGTCCCCTTCCCTCTTCTAGCCCCCACCTCCCTGCCCCCTACTTACCAGCACGGAGCCTGGTTCCAGCTCCCTGTGGTGTCAAGTGGGGACTCTCCCAAATCTCCGAATCTCTCCGAATCATTTCCAAATTGATTCAGAGGCTTCAAATCAATTTAGATCCTTTTATTGGTCTCCCGATTTGATTCAGATTCATAGATTTTGCTGCTGAAATTGGGCCAAATCTCCTCTAAATCGAATCAGCAGCTGCAGCTTCACACAGCCCTATAGGTTACCAATGCTGCCAGGTTTAAGTGGTGGATAAAGGTGCCTCTGGCCATGGCCCTGTGCAGCAGTTACCACTGGATGTCACCAGGGATTATTGACAATGGGTACATTGTACAGGGTGCAACAGGCTGGGCAGGTTTGCTCTGGTGTTGCTGCCTCCAAGTTGTGTGAGGGTAGATGGTGCAGACCTCAAATAATGCACTTTGACTGTCCACATGTTCAGTGCCTTCCCAGACAAGATAAAAAAGCATAGGTAAATATGCTTTGTGATACATCACTGTTCTTGTTGGGCACAGGGAGGGAGAGGTCTGTATGCCAGGCCCACCACTCTCATTGCTGTCCACACCCAGAGAAACAGGCAGTGAGAGGGTCTAGGGAGGGCTTATAGAAGGAAGGAGTGGGGGAGGGAGGCACCATTTTAAAAGTTACGTTTTGCATGACTTCATGCTTCTTCTTTTTGGACAACTCCCAGATAAGAATTCTTGCCAGGCTACAGGTCTTTTACTGTACAATATGCAGCCAAGGCTAAAAGCAGAAGTTCTAGAAGTTTTGAGAAAGATCAGGGTACTCAAGAGATTTGTAGCATAATTTGCAGACTCCTGCAATATATTTAAGATGCTTACTGAACCAGCCGAGAACGCTGAAGTTTTTAATTATTAATAATACTGTTTGGTTTGTGGGGCATTTTTTAATGGTAAAAGCTCATTGCGGAAGTAAACATACTGGACAGGAAAATGCTTATATGAATATTTGAAGGAACCATTCAAATCCTTGACAATCACATAGGTAATTAAACACTATACAGCCACATCATGGCACCATTTTTTTAAGCAGAAGTCTTAGTTAACACCTGATAACACAAAGCAGCTCTTGATTTCTTTATCAAATGAGGTAATCCTTCAGTTTCCAAAAATCAGGAATATTAGTGATTGAAATGAACATCCCCACAAAAATAGAGAGGCTGACCTGAATAAGAACAGGAAAACAATTCTGATTTTCTTCTTTAAACACCATATATATTTTCTCATCAAAGACATTTTGGTATCTTTTTTTGTCTATAAACAAACAGAAAACATTGAAAAGGCCACGGAATTTGTTCATGCCTTAGGGAAGCTGTTTCACATCTGAAGGACATTTGTGAAGATCAGAAGCAAATAAAGGGCAGAATCTGTCTATTTTCAGTCATCTAGAACAGATCATAAGTTAACTTGAAATTTTGGTGCTGAAAGTGTTTGGCAAGGAAAATAAGGAGGAAATAAAAAGTGCATCTATACTTACATATGAGTATCCATCTAGCACAACTTGGCTGATCACCCTCAAGTACTTTCCCCACTAAATTTGCAGAAGATCAAATTAAACAAAAAGTCAACATAAAACTAACTGTCTACAAAAAATCTACTCGGACAGTGTATCTAGGATGATGAAGTATAAGCCTGTTGGCCAAATCCTCAGCTGCTATAAAATGTGGAACTCCATTGATAGAAGGGAACTGATGTATTCCAGCTGCAATCTGGGCCTCTGAGCAGAGTTACATGATCTCCACCATGACAAATTTATTCCACACATGTTGAAAAATCTCTCTATACATGTTACAGGAGGTAGGTAGCTGTGTTAGTCTGAAATCAGGCAGAAGGCCAGACAGAGTAGCACCTTAGAGACAGCTGTCACTTAGAAAAGATTATGCCTTTCTGAATGAATTAGTTTCTATGTTTATAGATGTTATGTTTTTCTACGTTTAATCTGGACTACAGCTATGATTATATACATGTGGACATCTATAGTCTGAATTAAAATTGGCTCCAGCCCAAATTAACTAATCTTTATTGAATGAGGATTATAGTTAATATAGACTAGGGCAGTTCAAATTAGGTACCTTAAAAACTGTATTAACTTGTATATTAGGGGTATGCGAAGCAGGTCCTATTCAATTTGGATTTGGATTCGGCCCAAATCAGGGACAGTGATTTGATTCGGATCACTATTCCTGAGTCTGAATCTGAAGATTCGATGCTGATTCAGAGAATCAGCGATTTGGACATAGACACAGCTATTAGACCCCAACTTTATGCAGCACCCAACGACTAGGGAGATGATGATCCAATTGCTCATGGATCCTGTTACTCATTAGCCAGAGCAAGCAGGGAGCAAACACCACCACACATTGCTTGCAACAGCTTTATTCAAAATGGAGACAGCTGCAGGCCAGGTCCCAAAAAACCAACAAACCAGGGACCTGCACTGAACATTAGTTCTTTTCACATTTTATACACCTTGGTTCATGCTCATTAACATTCACTCCACTTTCATCCCTCCTTTTGTTCCACCCATTTCTCCTCCCATCTCAAGCTTTGCCTCTGTTTATTTTATTAGCATGGAATTACCTATGTATTTCATTCAATTTACATGCCTCTCTGCTATGAGCACATGTGTTAGACTTTGTCCTCCACTTCCTCCAGTCACTTTCTGGTTCTTTCTGGTTTCTTGCTGACTCCTTCTTCATCTCCAAGGTCTTGCTTCTGCTTTATCTCCTGATGATAGCTGGTGGGCTGCATCTTGTTCTTCTTATACAATGGGCTGTAACACTACAACCTTGTTAGAAAGCTGCTTGCCTAAGCATTTGCAATGTTATTTTTAATATATCATTCTGCCTTGTGACCAGCAGCTTTTGCTGAGACACAGGTTAAAGCCTTATATTCAGCTGCAAATCTAGTGCTCCCCCAAGATTCAAATATTGTCACCTTAACAACAGCTTTAAATGTTTTTTCTACATACCCCAAGGTATCAGCGTGGCTTGTGAATGCTGGGGTGCATGGAGCATCCCACAGGAGCACAGGGGGGCTCTCGCCATGCTCGGTGGCAAACCTGGAACTGGACTGGAAGTACTTCTGGTCTACTTCCGGGTCTGCCGGGAAGTGCACAGGGGCCCCCCTCATGTGCCCCTGGCTCAGTGATTGGCCACAGACCCAGGAGGCACCAGTCACCGAGCCAGAGGGGCATGGAGGGGAGGGGAGGCCCAGCGAGCTCCCCAGTGGATCTGGAAGTGGGCTGGAAGTGCTTCTGGTCCACTTCTGGGTCTGCTGCTGAGCACACTGGGGAGCCCCACATGCTTCTGTGGGACACCTCATGTGCCCCTCCAACAGAGCATTCATGAGCCACCTGCTACCTAGAGGTATGTAGAAAAAATCCTGTATTTAAAGCTGTCTCTATGTCCAAACCTCCGAATCTTTCCAAATCAATTCAGAAGTTTCTGATTCGATTCGGAGAGATTAAAGGGTTCTCTGATTTGATTGGGCTTTGGAATTTGGCCACTGAATTGGGCTGAATTTCTGCTGAATTGAATCAGTGACCAAAGCATTGTGCACCCCTATTGTATTTATGGCTGGTATCTACACCACACTGTTGCTTGTGCCCACCACCAGGCAGTCCCTGCTGTCTCTATTGTAGAATGTAGAAATGCATGAAAACCTCCCTTATGGTCAATTATCATCTATAAACACTTAATTTGAATTGAAATTGGATTTGAACTGTGTGATGTGAATCACTTAACATGGTTTAGAAAATGGTGACCATGTCTACAAATGTCCTGCACTATCTATATATATTATAACAGTTTGTATGGGAATATCATAACATGAAACCTTTGAGAGACAAGGTGAAAAATCATTGTAAGTTAAGATCTTGGATGGGGCATTCCATCATTTTTGATCATTCCACACAATGTCAGCTGTAAACATATTAAAAATATATATATATTTAAAGGTCATAGAAATCCCCATAACCATCAATTAGAAAGATAAAAGTATTTTTCATATCATTGAATATGTCCAAATTGTGAAAACTTGTCTCAAAGGCTAAGTACAGACAGTCAAAAAACTCTGAGGCTGAATCGATTCAATCTTCACAGGTTAGTCTAAACTGCGTAGATTAAGCTGATAAGCAAATGAACAGACATCCACTTTTGATTCTGGAAATGTAATCACATGCCAGAAGTGGCCCAAGTCAGAAGCAGGGGCCACTAGAACATGCCTCTCTGCTCAGCTGGAATAGACAGCTCGAGCCAAGGCTAGCATGCCCACCCTGTAAGGGAGAGACAGATTATGAGGGACATGCAAAACATCCTGGGATGCTGGAGGACTGTGCGCTAACTTAAATCTGTAGGGAATATGGGACAGAAGTTCAATAAACTGATTTAACATTAATCAGTTAAGTCTGATACTATATCCATCCAGATTTATCTTAAACTGGTTTCAGCCATTTTAAACGCGGTTTATGTGCACTGACCTTCCGTTGTTTTACAGAATTGAACCAGTTTCTGATCACTTATACTGGTTTCTGTGTGATATCTGTCCCTTGCCAAAAAGAGGTCAAAGCTTTAAAAAGATTGTTGGGTATAATCATTCCAGAGAAAGTAGGAGGGAAAAAAACGTAACACATCAAAGCAAAATTATACGTTATACAGGGCACTCAAAAGAAAAAAAAACAATGTCCACTTGTGAGTAAAATACAGATGTATCTAAGAGTTCAAATATTAAGACCACTTTTACCTGGGTTCACATGGGACATGAAAAATAGCTGCAGGAAAAATGTGTAAGTAAACAGAATCCAACAAGTACAGAACTATTCAGAGATTTATTATGAATCTGTGAAGGTGAGATGAAAGTAATCCACCCACATCATCACAATTAATCTACTTTTTCTACAGAGGCACAATTTTGCTGGAAATAAAGACAAAATCACCATGCAAAGAAAGTCTTTTCTATGAACTTGTGTGAAAACTGTCATGTCAGTCAAGGTATACACTGCTTTGTACATTATTACAATATTATCTCACATTTTCCATACTGGTTTCACCAATCATTCCTTCAAAAAAAATGACTCCAGAAAATGTACCTTTTTTTAAACAGAATGGTTCAACCAGAGGCAACATCTTCATTATTATTATTATTATTATTATTATTATTATTATTATTATTATACCCCAACATGGAGAATAAAAAAATACCTTCAAAGAATTCATTAAATTGTTTGACCCTAGTGCTCTTTCCTGCCATGGCAGGGGGTTGGACTTGATGATCTGTCAAGGTCCCTTCTGACCCTATAAACTATGAAACTAAGAAATTATGAATGGATTTAAAAAATGCATTTATCTCTAAGCTTTTTCAATTTTTTTCATACTCTTGTCACAACCCAAAGTTGTGGGTTTTTTAATTGTGCGTGCTTCGGCACAGCTAAATTATGTTCCCGCCGAATTGGAGCTCTTTTGCACGACGGAGTGTTCTGTTGTTATGGAGAACCCGC
>NW_005842211.1:850971-866044 GCF_000455745.1 Alligator sinensis | reverse complement strand
AAACTGTCCAGCCTGCACCGCGACCATCTCTGGTGTAAGTAAATAATCTTTTCAATCAACCATTACGCCTCCGTGACTGATTCTAGCTCGAGCGTACTACTCCACCCCGCGACTTTTCTCCGGCCCCGTGTGCCCGGGCTGCCGACCACAGCCCACGTGCACACAGACGGGCCTGGCTCGCGCCCGGCTCGGACGGGACTGGGAGCCGGCCCGCACAACTCTTAGCTATTACTTGCTCTAAAATTAAAACATTTGCACATAGAAGTGTATTTCTTAAATAAACACTTTAAATGTTTCTACAGCACTCATAATAGTAAGGTGGTTTGTATTTGTACCAGGGAAATGGGATGATCAGGTGTTTCCTTAATAAGGGAAACTCTCCTGATATAGAGATTTTTTTGCTGACTTCAGCACACTATGGAGCAGATTTTCAAAGAAAATATGAAGGTTAACAATGAATCTTTTTTGAACATTTATATTTATGTTGTTAATTTTTTTCACTATAGCATGTTGGCATTATTTATACATATTGTATTTTCTTTTTGATCTGCTATCATTTATAGTGTAACTCTTAACTTTTGCATAGGGCCAAATTTAAACTGATGTAATTGTGTTTCTATTTTTGTTATTACAATTCTTTCAGAATATTCCTTGGTTAGTGAGAATAGAAGCAAATTAATTTAAATTATGTTATTCATACTAAGCCTCTAAAAGCATGCTATTCCAGAGAAGACATAAAGCATTCACCTGATTTTCCAACAAGTAGGTGAACTTGATAGTGTTCACTACACTGCCAAACCTACACATGATTCATTCATCCAGTAAGGATTCAAAACCAAAAGGGATTTCTCTCAGAAAAGGGAATAACTATTCTATTGTGCCCATCAGGGGTATGACAAGTGCAAGGTAGAGGCTTTCTGAATGAGCTTGGGTAGTAGTAGCATTTTGGCTGTAGTAGCATGGAGCTCTGTGCAATCTAATTTATCCTGCTAAGAAAGAGTTACAGCTAGCTGAGGAATTTCTATCCCAAAACAGTGTGCTAAATAGACATACCCTATATTAAAGGTTTCTATAAGGATATGGGAGAACCCTTTACAACCTTATAGATATAACTGAGGTGTTCTGTCACTATCAAACAATTTCTAGTGCTACTGATGTGTAAACATGTATGGTTCCTTTATTTTTGGTACACTCCATCTTTATCTAGAATTAAATATGATGCTGAATTCTGCTGAGGTAAATATCAAGATGCATTCAATGAGGTGAACCTGAAGTCAATATTTCTCTCAAACAGCAATACATCTTGTTATTCACCATAATAAGAAGTCAATACCTGTGACATATCATTTGGAAATGTCTTCATCAAAATATCTGGAAATTCCTGTACTATGAGGAATAAATGTCAAAAAGAGAGAGAGAAAGAGAGAGGGAGACCATTGTTAGAGGGTTTGTTCTTCTGTATAAAACTAGGATTATATAAAGTTATCTTGTAAAGAAAATAAGACAACCAGGAAGAATATCTGCCTTTGGGAGATAAAAAAAAAAATCATCACAGAACTTGCTACACAAAACCAGGTGTTAATCTGCATGTTTTCCAATTAGATAAAGAATTTGCATCAGGTAAGTTACCACATTTACTCATATGTCACATGCACCATTTTCCCAAAAATTAACTTTCCAAAATTGGAGTGGGCACCTTAGAAGGGGAGACTGATGCCCCCCTCCTACCCCGCACAAGAACACAAGTCTGCAGTTGCTGTAAGATGGCTGTGGCTTCTTTTCCTACTCTTCCCTCCAGCAACTGCATGGAAACAGGGTTGGAGTTCAGGAGGGACAGATCCATTGGAAGTGCTGGGGTACAGTGAAACCCCATTTTGATTTCTGCTCCACCCAGTGTTTAAAAACCCCTGCCCAGTAGCCATGGTAGCATTTCTTTTCAGGTAGTCCTGAGGGAATCAACTGACTTCATGGCCCATTAGAATCTACCTGACACCTTGTAACAGGGCTGGGTCCCATTACTGCAGGGAGGATTGAATCCAAGCTGCCTCTGACTCAGGACAGTTCCCCCCACCTTGCTCAGAAACAGACACAGCTGTGACATGGCTGCACTGGCTAGCTGGAAGCCAGAGCAGTGAGTGTAACCACAGGAAAGGGACCCAGCAGGGGAAGTGCCCTCAGCTGTGGGCAATTGGAAGCCCAGCCTCCTGGGTGGGGAAGAAGTGACCACCCCCAAAACAGAGTGGGTTAAGAGCAGCCAGGAATGGCTGCACAGGGGTCTCAGGGTGAGGGGCTGGGGGCTGCTGGCAGGGACTCACATGGTCAGTGTACTCCCCAGGTAGACTCTCCTCACTCAGCCAATGCTCTATGGCCATCCTGTGCCCAAGGCAGTGTGACTGGGGCACCCACATCACAGCCTCGTGGACAGACCACAGAGGCCAAATACAACCAGGACAAAGATAAGTGGAACATTTTATTTAATGTTGTTTTGTGTTCTCAGTTATAGACCTGGGGCAGGGTGCCCAGGGTCTGAGGCAAAGCCCATGGTTGCGGGTAAACCTCAGACTGGCTGCCAGGAGAGGCCACGGTTCTGGTTGGTGGATCCTTGGCCAACCCACGACAGCTACAGTATGAGAGGGGGGTGGCAGTGCACCTGCACCAACACACCTAGCAGTGTCCCTCTGGAGTTGCAGCTAACATAGCATACTACACACCTGTTAATCATTCTTCATGCCACAGTGAGGAGTGATTAGTTAATGGACCTCTCTCCTTTTTAATAGTCTTGATGCTAATCAAGTTATCATTTCTTCTACTGTCTGTTAGCTACTCCTGATCTCTCTTCTGTTTTACAACCCTACAGGTTGTTTTTAGTTCTTTTCAAAATCCTAAACTTCCCATCGAGTCCAGTCTTCAGAAGTTACAGTTTCAGTTTTGGCCGAACAGTCAAGAGCTGCTGACAATTTAGCTGCAAAGGCCTTAAAACTAGGTTTTGGCTGAGTAGGAAAAGGAGGGTGAATGAGCTGAAGATTAGGTCTGGTCCCTGCCCTATGCAGCCTTAACTCTAGCATAATATTTTTTCTTCATCCTTTTCTCCCAAAGACAAGGTGCTCGTCTTATTGGAGGCATGTGGTATATGAGAAAAAACAGAAAGTGGCATGAGGTATGGGCAAGAAATCCATAGGACCCAATCCTGGTCTTATTACATCATAAGCAAAGTGGGGAGCATTTCCCATACCCCTTACTAACTTCAGCCCCATTAAATTCAGTTAGGCTACCTACATATACACATGATTTTATCTGAGCAGGGCTTATTAGAGGACTTAGGCCTCACAGCCTCTTTGGGCACCTATACAAGGGCAGTGAGACTGATCTGACGTACTGCAATTACAGTGCATCAGAATGGGCTTGATTAATTGAATCTGCTCAGTTAATAGTGTGATAACTACTGCTTTCTGGCAGTCTCTACCATCTCATGTATCAGTGTCCCTGCACTTCAAAATGGTGGTGGTGGTGCTTTAACTAAAGCTTGTTCAACGAGACGCTCTGAGCGCTTTAATTAGAGTGGCTCCCAGAGATACTCTAATTTCATAGATTTCATAGACATTAGGGCTAGAAAGGACCTTGGACGATCATCGAGTCAAGCCCCCTGCCCAAAGGACAGGAAATCAGCAGGGGTCATAGGATCCCAGCAAGAGAGACATCCAAATGTCTCTAGAAGGCGTTCATGGTAGGTGTTTGAACTACCTCCGGCAGCAGTCTATTCCAAACCTTGGGGGCTCGGACTGTAAAGAACTTCTTCCTTATGTACAGCCTGAACAGTCACAGAGGAGTTTGTGGCCATTCCCCCAGATCCTGATGAGCACTCCTGATAAACTTATAGGTGGCCACCAGATCACCTCTGAGTCTGCGCTTTTCCGGCTGAAGATTCCCATAGCTGTCAGTCTCTCATTGTAAGATCTGTTTTCCTGACCTCTTATCATGTGCGTAGCTCTCCTCTGGATCTCTCAAGCTTCCCCACATCCTTTTTGAATTGTGGAGCCCAAACTGGACACAGTACTCCAGCTACAGCCTCACCAAGTCCGAGTACAAGGGAAGAATGACAACCTGGGTTTTGCTTGAGAAGCTTCTATGGATGCAAGACAGTTTTGCTTGCTTTACTAGCTGCAGCATCACATTGAAGGCTCATGTTCATCTTGTGGTCAGTCATAACCCCCAAGTCCCTTTCATCAGAAGTGGTAGCCAGTGTGGACACTTTACCTCAAAGTTTGGTGTCATCGGCAAACTTGGTCAGTTTGCTTCTGACACCAGTGTCCACATCATTAATGAAGATGTTGAACAGTATGGGTCCAAGGACAGAGCCTTGGGGGACCCCACTGGTCACAGGACACCACGATGAGTGACTTCCATCGATTACTACCCTCTGGGTCCGACCCCGGAGCCAATTTTCCAGCCAGCGGATCGTGGAGGACCCAAGGCGACAGTTGGCCAGTTTCTCCAAGAGGCGATCATGGGACACCAGATCGAAGGCTTTTTTGGAGTCAAGATATATGACATCAATCTCTTCTCCCTTGTCCAGGTGATAGGTCACCTGGTCATAAAAGGTAATAAGACTGGTCAGGCAAGACCTACCTGCAACAAAACCATGCTGGCTATCCCTCAGGATTTTGCCATTGGCCAGTCTGTTGAGAATGGTCTCAACAGACTAACCCGTCTAATTAAAGCGCCCGCCCTTCCCCCCACTTCTGGAGCATGTGTATAACATGTCCTTTGGGTTCAAATTGGTTCAAAGAGAGCTATTTGGATGACTAAACCTCTATTCACACCAAGAGGTATAATAGAACAAAATATTGAATGGAAATTCACACTATGGAAAAGACTCTGCACTTATAGAATCCCCATCAAAATTGTAAACATTACTGAAGTTACATATAATGGCTTCAGTTGTAGCATAATAGTAAATGGAATATTATCGCTTTTCCTTGAAATATCAACAGCCAAACAAGGATACATTTCATAGATTTCATAGACATCAGGGCTGGAAGGGACCTCGGAAGATCATCGAGTCCAGCCCCCCGCCCAAAGGGCAGGAAGTCAGCTGGGGTCATAGGATCCCAGCAAGATAAGCATCCAGTTTCATCTTGAAGGTGTTCAATGAAGGCGCTTGAACCACCTCCGGTGGCAGGCTGTTCCAGACCTTGGGGGCTCGGACAGTAAAGAAGTTCTTCCTTATGTCCAGCCTGCAACGATCTTGAAGTAGTTTGTGACCATTCGACCTCGTCATCCCTTGGGGCGCTCTGGTGAACAAACGTTCCCCCAGATGCTGGTGGTCACCCCTGATAAACTTGTAGGTGGCCATCAGATCACCCCTGAGCCTGCGCTTTTTCAGGCTAAAGAGCCCCAGGGCTCTCAGCCTGTCATCGTAGGGTCTGCTTCCCTGACCTCTGATCATGCGCGTGGCTCTCCTCTGGACTCTCTCAAGCTTCTCCACATCCTTTTTGAATTGTGGAGCCCAAAACTGGTCACAGTACTCCAGCTGCGGCCTCGCTAAGGCCGAGTACAGGGGGAGAATGACGTCCCGGGATTTGCTTGAGAAGCATCTGTGGATGCAAGCCAGCGTTTTGGTTGCTTTACTAGCCGCCGCATCGCATTGCAGGCTCATGTTCATCTTGTGGTCAGTGATGACCCCCAAGTCTCTTTCTTCATGAGACTTCATGAGACATGCTTTCATCTCTCCTGTTTCTCCTAGCTGGTTAATTAGCAAAACCATTGAAGGCCAGCAAAGCACAAGCACAAAATTGACAACAATGACTAAACTGGAAGAACTAGCTTTTGTTGATATCTGCCTTCTATCCAGCAAGAGAGTACACGTAAAAATGAAATGACTAAGAACAAACACATCATGCATAATCATCAACACCAAGTAAACAAGCACAATAAAATTTAGCATAGAGACAACTAAACCAATTGTTTGTTAACAATACCCAATAGACAACTATGAGTACCTGGAATCCAAAACCCAGAAAAACAGAAAGAAAGAAAAATATCCAGACACACAAGCAACATTTATGTAACTAAACAATATCTGGAAGTCAGAAATATAGTTTTGAAATGAAAATTAAATGGGTTAAGAGCAAAGTAAATTCAATATTGTTAAATGTAAGTGAAAGCTGGAAGATGATAAATAGTCCTGGGAAGAAAACAGAATATTTTGCATGCAGATTCTATAAAACAATCCTGAAAGTTTTCTGGCTGAATCTGCTAACACAAAGATAGAAAAGAAGGCCAAGCAAAGAAACATCATTATGAAAATCATGGGCAACTGGTGCCGCCTTAGTTGGGGGAGGGGGCATGTGCCCCCGCCCCTGCAATCAGTCCCACCAATGGCAGGGGGGAAGGGTCCCCCTGCAGCTGATCCCATGATGGCCGATCACTGCAGCACTTCTGAGAGTGGCTGCGGCCATTTCTGGGAGCGGCTGCAGTGATCGGCTGGCAGTTACAGGAGGGGCACCAGCGCTCCCGCCTGCCCCCCCTGCCCATTGCCTTAGTGGTGAGCGCAGCCAATCAAGGGGTGCAGCAGCACTCTCAGGGGGAGCATATGTACCCTCTGCACATTGCCACTGATGAAAATCAAAGAAAAGATGGAACTAAACTAGTGATTCTCAATCAGGGTGGTACACAATATTAGCACTGTTAGTTGTGCTAACACGTGGGTGACTACATTTAGCCCTCCAATCTTTCCATCTCCAGACAGGCAACCCCTGCTGCAGACCGTCTCCCCAGACCTGCCAGAAGCCCCCATCCCATCAATTCCCCATGCAGACTGACCAGCCCCCCGATCATACTAATCCCCCCTACAGATCCCACCAACTCCTCCCCCCTGTGGACCCAATAGCCCTCCAGATCACACTGCCCCCCCAACTTACTTTGATTGGCCTCCTATCACCAGCAAACATATGTACAGCTGACATCCAATCTACAATCATGCTGCTTAATGTAAGCCATGTGACTGTAAATTGGATGCCGGTACATCTGTATGTGGCCATTGTCACCTTTTAAAAATTTTTGCAACAATAGACTTGCTTTATTTTTTCCATAGTCAAGAAATGAGTGAAAACTAAGAGCTGTCATTTTCCAAAGAATGAGTCTAAAAACATTGAGAACCCCCAAGTTAGACGCATGCTAAGAATTGTTGATGAAGAAATACCCTAAAAAGGCAATATTTTAGAAACCAATTTGAAAAAGGACAAGAGTAAGACACTAAGAGAAATGGAAGAAGGCAATAGATTGAGAAAAAAATTAAGGAATTTAGAACAGAAATATCAATTTTAGTAAGAAAAGCAGCCAGCAGAAAGAGGCTCCATATGCCACCTGGCATGAAAGACTAAGCAAGCAAGTCTCTATTGAAATCATTTAAGTGCTAGGGACTTTTTTTGGATCTGGCCCTTTGACTTCAGTAAAAGTGCTTATGTAAGTAAAATGTAAACTGATTGCTTCTGAATTCATTGATAAATGCAAAATCCTAAAAGTATATTAACACACGTAATATTTGTATGTCATCTGAGAAAGTTACAGGAACATCTTGCTTCATAAGCTTATTTGGGTTTGATGTTGACAGAGACTGTTCAATCTGAATGATTATGATGGCATCTTGTGTGATGTGGCATAGTGTATCTTGCAACAACATATGGCATATAACCATTGTTTTTTCACTAAGACATGCTGCTTTAATTCTATCTCCTTCTCCCACTGTTATATGTGAAATATAAAATTAAAACTACTGAACACACAACAATATTGCTTTACAGACTCTTACTTATAATCTATTTGCTAGGACCTGAATGTTTGCCTTGATTCTTTTTTTTACTATCTGAAGTAACAATTCTCCTTAGATATATATAAATTACACTTTCCCCTTGAAATTCTAATTAAAATTAATATTTTTTGCCTGAGAGCAAAAAGAATAGGCTGAATATTAGAAGAATTCTAAAAGAAATAGACATTGATATTAAACAAATTGAAATGTAAATTATAACCCTAGCTTTGGATATCAGTGTTCAACTCCTCAGTGTTCAACTCTCATTCTTTTCAGCAAAACATGAATTTAAGGAAAATTATACATCATACACTATTTAGAAAAGAAAAGAAATTACTTAACCTACTTAAGTCACGGTTTTGTGGATTTTGCGGAACTGAGAAATCTGAGATTGTCTGCAAAATCCATGAAATCAACAACAACAACAAAATTTAATAAAAATAAAATGCTGGCTCCCCAGTGGTAGCCAATGGTCCTTGATGCTGGGAGGGGAAGGCACTGGCTGGCAGGGCAGCATGAAGAGCAGCAGAAAAGATGGTGGCTTCCCCATTGTTCCTCCTCCCCCAACTGGAAGTCCTCCACAAGTCAGTGCCAAGGGGGAGGGCCACATGAAGAGCAGCCAACTATCAAATGGTGGCTGTCCCTTTGCCCCTCCCCCCCAGGGCCTCTTTGCCAATCAGTGCCGAGGGGTGGGACCTCTCCACCAATCAGCACCAAAGGGCAGAACTGCCACAAAATGACCATAAAATTAGAACTTTATGTTCCAATCAACCTGCAAGGATCGGTAAGTCCCCTCATGATTTAGGTAAACCCCCTACTTATGATTTGTTTAAAAAAGTCCAGGTAATGAAGCAAGACTTTTGTAAGCCTTTTCAGAAGTCAAAAGTACTTAGCTCTGGAGAAGTATTAGGCAATCAGATTGCATAGGGAAATACTGGCTACTGCTGCATTAGGGATATACCAGAAATCTCATCAGGACAACCTTTTGACTTTAGTAGTTCACTTCCATTTTGGGGTCCTTAGATGCTATCACAATAGAAATGATTATTAATAATAATTCCCTACTAAGATAGTTCCCTCATTGACTAGCACATCTATTCTTAAAAATATAAAGGCAATATCCCCTTACTTTTCAAAGAAGATTAACATTTTCAGACCCAGATAATCAATTTCAGCGTCACCTTAAACAAGATTTCTTTCTTGATCAATGCATCTTGTATTCCTCTCAAGGGCAGTCAACATCTACTTGTCATTTTCATTTGGCTTCCACTCTAATTCTGCTTATCCTGAAAAGCTTTCATAATGGTAATATGAACTTGATTTCCTACTCTATTAATTGCAGTGTAATGTAGCATTAATTCATCCCTATTTATCACGGAACAAAATGTTTAAAATTAAAAATGGCTTACCCTTCAATGACTTCTGAGATCCGCTACAAACTGTGTTTTATTATCTAATCATAATGAATTATTTCCTGGTGATATTTTTACATCTCATATTGTTGGTATTTACATACTGTTTCCTACTCCTGATCTTTTTCCATTCCCTTAATTCAGCATAGATAGCCTAGAAAAAATGTTCTTCCATGCATACTTTTTCCATGCTTTTTAGTTTTGTATTAAGTGCTAACTTGCTCCGATTTAAGTACCCAAGAGAAGGCACGCATAATGTATCATAAACTCCACAGGAGTTACATGGTGCATTTTGTTACAAAGACCCTTGGCTGAGGCAAGTAATATATAATGTACTCATACTTGTCTGCAATGGCAAGCCTGAGATTTTCATCTCAGCTACCATCCATATTTATGTTCCTAAGGATTTGCTTTGACAGAGGACAAAAAGCAAACAAAACAACAACAACAAAACAGCACGAGAGAGGAAAGAGCATGTTCCCAATTTTAAGCAAAAACAACTTTGAACAAGAGCAGGTCTCAAAAGTGAGGGCTCCTCCTCTCCTCCGTCTTTGTATCTTGGCCTAATCAGGACTCACATTACTATTTCCCTTGTTTTGTATCCACAATGGCAGCAGTAAGAATCCTTAGCATTTAAAGGCCTGAGAAATCCCATAAACACCCAAAGCCAAAACATTTGAGATTTGGAGCCAAGTTAAGGTGAAGTTACACAGTGCTCTTAGACCATACTAAGGGCACTTAAAATGTGAGCGTCCACATGTTAAAGGTTGTTACCTTGGACTAAGTGCGCTCTGAATGTCTCAAAGTTATGCCACATCAGGAGGGAGTTAACTCTGAGTTGTGCTACCTAGCTCACATTAGGGTAACTTTAGTCTGCTCCAGAGAGATAAAATGAGCAATCTGCAGTCCTCCAGCATCCCAGGATGCACCACGCAGTCCCCCTCCACTCCTCCCAAACAGAGATGGAGCCTAGGTGTCCAGGCTCATCAGCCCCTTAGTGGCAAGTCAGAACTGCACGGGCAAAAAATGGTATTAACCTTTAATGTACAACTCACAACACATTCCAACACTGCTTAACATTCCACAGATTTGCTGTAGTCTACGTTAAAGTGTAATTTCACTCTTTGATACCCAAGTCAGTGGCCTGATTCCTAAAAGGGAGGCAAAATTCACTGGAAGCTTCTAGGCATTCTAAAGTTTCTACATAGCTCATTTCTAACCAAAACTAATTAATTAAGCATCTAAATAAGGCTTTACCTTTTGGGGAGCCTGTTTTGAAATGCTTCCCTGAGATCTTTGGGTCCTGATTCAGCCCTTTAGCTAAATCGACTCATCATGGGGTATGTCAGCAAAAAATGAGCCCTTAATAAAATTAAGCAATTAAGGAGATAAATGCAACCCCACCACTTCTTTTCCTTTTCATATGTCTCCCAATTCCTTCCTCCATTTCTCTTCCTTCCCCATTTTTATGATTTCTGCTTTCTTGTCTTTTAACTTTCTTTTTTCCCTTGGTCTGTTTCAGCTTCTTTTTCCCTTTTCTTTTCTCTTTTTTCCCCTCAAGAAGAGTTTGAACCTTTGTCTCCAGCTCTCCTGTACAGCAATTGTCCCATGTGCTTGTACTTGCAATCACAGGAATGGATGTCATGTAGAGCGGACATAACCATGCTGGCTTAAGTACCAATAGCAGCTGAGCCATGGCAACAAGGAAGCCATTGCAAGGCTATGCTACCATTACTGAATCAAGCTACCCTAAAGCTAAATCCAAAATATCTGCAACACGGTGGAGTCACTGTTATACCTACAGCTCAGTTTTATTTCCTTGTTCTGGGCCTCACTCCTATCTATTTACAAAACATGCTGTCCACAGTTCTGTCCCTGCTACTGTCAATTCCTTAGACTTTAGGAGGGGAAGGTAAAAGACCTCTGCAGCTTAAGTCCCTTCCTTCACCTCCCTCCCCAAAATAGGTGCAACAATAGTTAGAACCAGCCTATACGTAGGAAACCGACATTTGATGTTCAAATCAAATCAATGATTTGATTTACATTGAATTTTATCAAGCAGCATAGCAGTAATCCTCTTAATACAGATGTGGCAGGGTTGCAGTAGACTCTTTTCTGAGATTTCACTATTATAACCTTTAGGCATAAGGTCATTGTTATGCTTTTGTGACTAAACTGCAGTTTGTTACGATTATATTGCCTAACCTGGTAACTCTGCAAATGGAACAGCAATAGAACAGTGGAGCCCTCACAGATGGTACAATTAAGACATGACTAACTTGCTACTTGCACCACAAATAGTAATCCTGTCACACATTCAGGCAATTAATGACATGACAAAACAGGAAGCTGGCCACAAAAATATTCCACAAAATGTGTAATACTTTTGTGGCTAGTTTCCATCATGCCTTAAACTGAAGGTGTGGCAAGATAGCCTGATATACAGCCTGATGCTGGCTGCAGCCTGGGGTTTGGTTGACAGCTCCCACCAGGTCAGGAGTCTGACAGCCATGTGTTGCAGCCCTGCATATGGCTGCACTGTTTTCAGGGTGCTGATGTAAGGATAGCTCATCAGCTGGCCTGAGATATCAGGTCCTAGGAGCCAGAGGGTACCCTGAGACTCAGCATGGTGCTTGCCTTGACCCACAACTCCCTTGGGGGTAAAGGTGCAAGGCATATCCTGGTGCTGGGTTGCAATGAGCCCCACAGGTCACTAAGCCAGAGCAAGTTGATCATTTCGCCCCATGTTTCCCAGGAAACTGTGGAGAAAGACGCTTAATGCCTCCCAGCCACAGGGATCCTAGGATCAGGGAGACCTTCTCTGATCCCAGGGTTTCCATTCAGTGAGACCTTTATAAGCCCTATGTGCAGCCCAACTGTACACTCAGTTTTCTGTCATGATGATCCTGGGCTCCCCCTACACTGGCAGGTAGGAATAGCACAACTGGGATCTGACCCCTAATCCCAGCAATCACATATCTGACAAAGATCAGATCCCATTAAGCCATTAAATGAATGTGTGCCAGGAGCCTCAATGACATTACACAGATATTTTTATCTCCATAGCAAATACTTAAATTGAATAAAAAGAAATGGATAGGCTTTATGTCTGTTTTGTCTTTCTTCCATTGTAGTAATTTTAATTTAAAGTTTTACGTTAAGAAACAGAGCAGAAATTATCTTGAATAGATATCACTAGCTGCAGAAATGAATGCTCTATTTGTATATCGCATGCTGCCATAAATGAGTTTTCTTGCTGGTACAAGCTTAGCAAGAAAATACCATACAACTCGAGGATGCCAGTTAACATGGACAACTAAGAGCAAGATTGTTTATAAGTAATTCTGCAAACTGATGCCTAAGAATTTTTTAGAAGCTCTGCCCTTCCAATTTTATAGAAGTAGGGCTATATACATAATTTAATTGCACTGTTGACTTAGATGTGATTACATAGCATTAGCCTCATGCCGGGTACTAAAGACAAAATTACATAAGAGACTTGTTTTCAGCTACATTCCATTTCAGGTGGGTGGTTTTTGGGTTTTGGGGTTTTTTTAGCCTGGTAAACACAGCAAAGTAATGATTTCCTTGAATATTAATGTGAAGGTCTGTATTGAACCAAGGAATGACAGCAGTTTAAGGAAAGATGGCAGCAGCAATTTTTAGATGACTGAATATTTATAACCTCATTTTTAATTCATTGTCACTGCCACGTTATGTAACTGTGGAGGCAGTTCTAACCACCCACACAAAATGGACATATGGTATCTTCACTGGGAAAGCACAGAAAGAATACATGTTCTGGGTGCGTAAACCAATGCAGATTGGAGAAGCAGGGAGAAAAAAAATCTCAATTTAGCTCTGCTCTTCTATTTGCATACAATAGTGAGATTCCCTGAGAATTTCCCCCTGAGTGAGGAGCCTTACTAGTTGTGTGTGTCGTGTGTGTGTGTGTGTGCCCTCCTGCATAAATGCATGCTGTAATCCAGGCTGTTAAAACATCACTAGGTTGTCAGGAAACGGAGAATAGCTATCACCAGCAGACCTATTATTCCTTCCATAACAGTATTTGACATCAATTCAGGACATGTCTGTTTTGCTGGGAATGCTCCTTGGTAAACTTTCCAGAGTGGTGCTAAAATCTTGCTTCACAAGGCATTAAAGCGAATAAAAATGTGACAGCACTCATGTATTTCACTGTGCCATATTCACAACTTAATAAATCAACAATAAAAACAAATGGACAAAGACCTATTTTGAGGGCAGGGAAACATTTTATCAACATTTTGTAAAAATACTTGAACATTTCATAACACATAAATGTAAAGGATAATGTATCATTTTGGATGCAAGAAGATGGGAATGAACTCCTGCATTTGGTTGTACATTTTATGATTCCATGACTACCTTTGATTTCAGAACACACATTATACAGAAGGCCTATGTTTAAAGAGGATTTCACAGGCAACAGTAGGAATAAGACTGGTGACACTACTGTCCAGAAAAGGCAAGCTTTTGGTACCTAAGGTAAGTAGTAGTCTTCAATAACTATACTAGTAGTAAGGGTAATGTCACCCAATAAAAGACAACACCTAGTAAGTGAGGAGGACAGAACACAAACATTGAAGTAGGGCTAATTTTCTAACCAACAGAAAGCAGTAGATGCACATGCAGCTTTTTGGCCCTTGCTGTGCCATTACTTACCTGCATTGCTAGCGCTATAAGAAACAAAGGTTATCCATGTCATGGGGCAAAAGAGTCAATGTTGAGTAAAAAGCAGCAACTGGAAAAAAAAGATCAATAAGAGAGCAAAATACATCACAGGCTAGGAAAACAGAAATGATTTATATACATTAAAATAGATTTGAATGAGGAAGAAAGAGGAAGAAGGAATCTTTTTCATGGATATAGGCGCCAACTTTGGTTTTGGCCAGTGGGGTGTTTTTTAGTTCTGCGTTCCCACACCAACCCCCTGCATGCCCAAAAGAGGCAGCACATTACTTTAATTCAGCTCACTGGATGTGGCTTTTGGATGCTAAGCTCTTGATAACTTTTTTGGGTGGGGGCTTGAGCCCCAGAGCACCCACAGAATCAGCATCTATGATCACGCATCTCATTTTCTCTCTATTGTTGAATTTAATTGATTTGGCCCCTGGTCCTGTCATCAGCATGTTATAGGTATATGACACACTAATAAAGTCAGTGGAGTTGTGTGGCAGCAGAGATTTGTTTGCATGGATCTAGTTCTAGACTGGAGCACTTACTGTACTTACTTGAATCCAAGACACATTTTTTCCCCTCAATTTCAACACAGGTGGAGGAAAAAAGCTCATTGTCTTGGATTCGAGCACTAGGCAGGGGGGCAAAAAGTTGCAGCTCTAAGCCCAACACTGACCCAGTCGGGGTCAGAGCCATAGCCTCCACTCCCCTGCCTGCCCCCTGTAATGCCTCTAAAACCCCCCTCCCCCACCACCTGTGCTCCCCTCCCTTTACTCAGAAGCAGCTCTGGCTCATGTTCCAGCACTAGCTTTGGCCCCTGACAAGCCAGGAAGCAGCAGTGGCAGTTTTGGCCCTGATTCTGGCTCCAACCCAGTCCCTGGGCCAGAGCTGCTGCTCCCTGGCTGGGCAAGGGCTGGAGCCACCATGTACTCCATGCCCCAGGTCAGACCAGAGTGGAGCAAGAGGGAGAGCCACAACTGAGAGCAACTAGTTGGATAGGTGAGTCAGGTGCCAGAGGGGTGTACCAGGGGAGGAAAGTGTCAGGGGGCAAGGTGCAGGGAATGCAAGCACTACAGAAGGGGCAGGTGGCAGCGGGGGATGTCCAAAGGGTCACAGGTACCATGGGGGGGGG